>NW_022589720.1:11724429-11870673 GCF_004348235.1 Phoca vitulina | reverse complement strand
ATGGGGCTGCCAGTAAGAAATCTGTGATATTTAGGAAATCTAAGGCATGTAGAAAAACTGAGTTCAGGAGATAGTTTAATTGATGGAGGAGAAGAATCTTTTTCTCTTGGATCTTTGATTTGGGTTGAGTTTATAGGAAAAAATTAACTTAGTTCCTGGAAGTTTTTGTTTACAGATTCCAGAGGAGTCCAGGGAGAGGGTCAGCTTGCTCACAGACTCATGAATAGTCAACGAAACTGGCCGAAAAAAGCAATGTACGTCTGGATGGAGAGGCCCAGTGAGGGACCGGCACAGAGTCTGAGACAATCAGGGACTGAACCGTCAATATGGAGTGATGACTCATTCCCTTGTGTGGGCAATAAACCCTCTCGAGGGAATTCCAAAAATGTTCTATTATTTGAACAAATACAATGCCCACTTTGAGGATGGATGCATTTATTGTTATGATTGTTTAAAACCAATCCAATGACTCAAGTCATATATTTCTCTAACCATAAACAACAAAAGAAAAAACAACTCTAATGACAGTTGTTCTTTAAGAAGATATAATGCTGTACTTTGAGTTGGACAGAAAGCCTTGCTTTGGAGATGTGGGACTACTTTCAAGGCTGTGTACCTTAAAGTCAGCCATCATTTAAGTAGAAGGGAGGGGGTTGACTTTTGGAAGAAACAATGCAAGATCCAACAATAAACAATTCTGTGTAAGTAACAGATAGGCTTCAAATAACATGGGGTGAAATCTAACAGTGGTGGCAGCTTGACGATCAGAGGTACCCAAGAAATGTTCCTCAAAGTCCTTCTTGCCTCCATGACACTGACATACCCATTTCTTCATTTGAAGCATTACTATAGTAAAATAAGGATTGATGAAGATGAGAATTTTGAACAATGCCTTATATTATAGAAATCTAAATGCAACTTTGTATGATTGTTTATAGGGTCTAATTAATGCATGTGTTTTTAAAGCTATAATGTTTCTCTGCAGGCATATCATTTATAGTTGGTTAAACAGGTTGTCTTGTCATTTCTGTGAAAAAATGAGGATCAACACAATTCCCTCTCATACCAGGATTTCAAAGTACAAATCACCTCAGATAATAATCCTTTTCCTGCAGTGGAGAAGGGGTGTCTGTGTACATTGGCAAACACTCATTTGAGCCCTCAATGAAAAAAACAAAAGACATCTAAAGTTAAACTTCATTATTTTTAGTCAATGTTGAGTCTATTAAATAATATGATCTTGTCATTCTCCCCAACCTACCCTTCTGTGTGATGATTTGATAAATGTCACATCAGTGAGTAAGGTAAAGACACTGAACTATATTTAACGTGACAGATATAAGAAGCTGGTAGGTTTGGGATGGGAAGTCAGGTAATCCTTTAGCTCCTGCTTCTATGAAAACCTAGAGATCATGCAGTTCTCCTGAGACCATGAAATTTGGAAGAAAGTTTCGTGAATATGGGGATTTTGATTTGTAGTATCAAATAGAATTCAGGTTTTTGTCTTAAGCGCAGTATATGTGTATTTTTGTTTGGTGCCTAATAGAATGAAAACATAGAATAAAAATATACCAAATAACTCTTTTTCTCAAATCCCGCTTGTTAAACAGGAAAAGGGTAATTTACATTACATCAATTACCCATTACATCAAAACATACAGAAGGTTATTTTTGAATGAAGCTGATGTCAGTTTCTAACCTGCTTGAACCATCATATATGCTGAGAGGTGAAAAGATAAGCAAGAAATAATGCCTATGATAAAAAGTACATTTGGTTTGGTTTGGTTTGGTTTGGTTTGGTTTGGTTTGGTTTGGTTTGGTTCTTATAGAAAAATGAAGAAAACTCACTCCCTGGCCTTGGGTCCCCTGGGTCTGTAAGCATAGGGGTAGGTTGGTCAGCTAGATGAGGTCTCCACCTGTCCACAGAGGAGCTGGAAAACGCAGAACGCTCGGGCACCTGTTTCAGGATATTACACCAGGAACTTCACTTCCTTGTGCCTTCCTGCCGAGGTGCACTCTGTGAGGAAACAATTTTCCCTGGGCACTAAATATAAAGCTCAAGAGATGACTGCAGCCAATGAAAGAGATATCTACCACTTTTATCTTGTTTTAATTCCAAAGCATGGTAGAAGGACAGACTCTATCGGAGATCTCTACCTTCTAGAAGTATATTAAAAACAAAAATAAAAGGCAAGAAACATGCCTTGAAATTGAACTTTCAAAAAATATTGTCACAGAAGTGTACAATGCGGCTGCTGTTCCCAACAGACTGGGAAGTTAATGATATCACTGACACAAGTCAGGAGCATTTAAAGCTCCTCTCTTTTGACAAAGTTGGTCAACCTGAAGCTCATTCTTTTTCTTTCTCTATAACATAATGTTTCTGAGGACAATGTTATAAGGCTTTTCAAAAGGAATTATCCCAAGGTACATAAAAGGGTTCTTGTTAAGCATTTTGAGAGTAAATGGTAAAATATTTTATAAAAGAAAGAAAAAAAAAACTGTTCAATAGGCCTTGCTGGGAAACACGGAGCACTCTTTCCCTATGAACATCTTGGAGTCATTACCCTTAATTCCATTTAGATAACAATTAGTCATGGTTCATGGCTAAATGATCAGTAGATATTTTTCTAGACGGTTTTTGTGCTTTGTCAGGAGCATGATGAGTTATCCTTGCCACATCGAATATTCATTCAAATGTAAGAAAAGGGACGGAAGTCAGTAAAGGAGAAAGCAGAGGCTAAACTGCACATGATATTTTAAACAGATTCCAGTCATCCAGGTAAACAAGTCACAGAACTGTTTAGGTAGGTTGTCCAGACCAGGAATTTTCCAGATTATCTCAATTGATATTGGAAGGTTTGGGTTCTCAAATATTTCCTTCAGGGGATTGAATAATAGAAATGGTTCTTCATACTGGCATTGCTTTAATTATGGACATTATAAATAGCTGCCATTGTGAATTTGTAGATGAAGACACAAAATAAATAAGAATTGAATGTCTTATTCCAGCAAGCTTTCATCAGGAAGAGCACTTTCCATTACATCAAAACATACAGAATGTCTGGCTAATTCTTTTTCCATCAGATGAGAATTGTTGCCTTTATCGAGGAACAGAGAGGAATGTTCTCTAACTAGTTACTTGTCCTTTTGACACTGAACAACAGTATACTAGTCTGGATTAACTACAGGCTAGTCCAAGAATAGAAGTTAAGACGAGTCAACAAATTGTCCAGGAAAGAGGTGCCAAGTCTCAGAGGTGCCATTTCTCTCTCACCAAGACCCTGAGGTTCATTTTTTTCTGCAAAAGTCATTATAAGGTATAACCAGGCTCCTCCTGGAATATTTCAGCTGTGGCTTGCCCCTGCTAATCTAAAAAGAGTAGAAAGTTTCTTCCATCTCAATGTCTTCATTGGGATTAGAGACTCAGTCTAATTGGAAAACAGAACGAATGCATGGTTTAAAATATATCACTACAGTACTTTGTCTATCCATAGATGAAAACCAGGCTTACATTCCCTGGGTTCACTTCACTTTCCTACTCTTATTCCTGAAAGAGATAATAGGGTTGATAGTGATGCGGAGCCAGTGAGCACATTTGTCTCTCCAACTTCTGCCCCACCAAACCACAGTATAAGAATACAATGATCTCACATTGTGCTTCTTTTTTTTTCAGGACAGGGTACCCACTGGTGTATAGTGTTAGTTGTGGTAGTGGTAATAGTAATAACAGTAGTTGTTGGAAAGATGAATTAGAAATATCAACTAATGTCTGCTTCCTGGAGGCCAGGCTAAGTACCTCTGGTGAATTATCTAATTGAATCTTCACCACCCTATGAGGTAGGTATTATTAGAGTGCTTATTTTTCCAAAGGGAAACTGAGAAATAGGAAGCTAATTACCTTGTTTGAGGACACACAGCCGGTAAGTGATGGAACACTAAGATTGGAATCCAAGTAGACTTACTCCAGAGCATCCCACTTGAACTGTTTTGATGTACTACTTTGAGCAAATTAATCAATGAAGAGAAAGAGGAACCTACAAAATGCCATTTCTGAGGTCTCCCTTATTATTAGCAATGTTCTTTGAGTTTCCAGGATGCTGACATTAACAAAATATTGCTAATACCAACACCTGGAAATGTATTAGAGTTTCACATACAATTTGGGAAGCTAAGAAATAATTTCCCAAAAGGCCTACCTTAAAATTTGTATGCAAAATTATTGTAATGAATATATTTGCATTAGGATGCGTACTCCAATTGGAAAAAGGAAAGACTACATTCCATTCACATACCTCTCCAGAAAAGCTACATAGAAACCTCACAATAAGTCAATGAGTGTGGCCACAGAACAGGGACTATACTATCAGTTTCTTCACACTGGTCATGATCTGCCTGGATGACAATATGTGCAAAATGGCAGAGCATCAGAGCATCAACAAAGCAGCCTTAAAGAAAGAGTCTACTCGGAACAGTTTGCCTGAAAGTTACATAGTTTCAAATGGCTCAGTCCTTCCGAACTGTCTTATCATAATTGTCTTGGTGGTTGACTCCCCAGAATACATCCCACCCCAATGGTTAGCCTTGGTAATCCCATTCCTCTTGCTGTAACTGGCTCAGGGGTGGCATCCAATCTGAGGCAAAAGGTGAAAGGCATCCATCCATCCAAAGGTGAAAAACCTTCGGGGAAAACTTTTCCTTTCTTCCTTCCAGGGATGATGCCCTGTAGGCTCTAATACTTGGAATTACAGCCATGGGGTCAATACAGGGTGAAGATAAAAGTAAATAAAATTGCCAGAAAGCAAAGCTACAGCTCAAGATGACACAGGAGGAACTGCCCTACCTATGAAACTCTTAAGTGAAATGAGAAAGTACCTTATATTTCCTTATATTTCAATCAATTTGAGTTAGAGATAGTGTTACTTAAAACCTGAGATGTCTTAACAGTTTCATTTAACATTTAAAATCTCACGAATCCTTTCATTATCACAGGAGGTATTCAGAACTGTGCCCATCTATGTAGAAATTAGTACCTGCAAACAACTCATAAACCAGCCAAAGGTACTTCCATAAAAACCATTTGCCGAAGCGTTTATGAGGAATGCCTGAGATGAATCAATGAAAGTTGAAAGAGAATTCCCCCTAAAGGTTATGATACAAGTGTGATTAAGACAGAAACTCCTTAATAGCTCTTTCAACAGTGCCAAAGCATTTTCAAAGTACTTGCATATGCATCACATTTGATGTTCAACACCACCCTGGGACTCAGCTAGGACCTGCACAACTTCCTTGAACAAATGCGGAAACAATGATTCAGAGAGATCACGTGACTGCCCTTATCAAAGACACATCTGTGACTAGGACACAGGTCCCCTGACTTGTATCTCAATGTTTCTTCTGTTGTCCACAATATCTCTGGATTGGGGGTCAATACAGCAGAGTGGAAACGGTATCAGCTACAAACTCCTGCTCAGCTCCTAACTGCTACTAACATTTTACTTTAGGCAAACTGCCTGTGCCTGTCACATAATAGATGCTCGCAGGTGACTCACATTACTTTTATTGTTCCACTAGCCATCCTTACCCTCGATGTATTCATTGTATGGATACACAAACTCACAATCAAGTATTGGAGAGTGATTATTAAATGTAAGGTCCTGTTGAAGTAAGATAAGTACCTTTTACCATGTTTAGTTAAACTTAAGTGTTTCTGATTTTAACCATCTTACCTTTAGCCCTTGGGGCCATAAATGACACTCACATGATTAAGTATATTTATATAATAGCTTTTATTAGTGTGGCAATTACTTTGCCATGAAATTTACTTATCAACAAAATGCCAGGGAGTAAAACTATTCCTAATGAGGAAAGTTATCTTGCTCAGTTGTTACTAATCCCCAGAAACAAGTCCAGGGATTACAGCCAAATTCTAGGCTTTTCCACATAGTGCAGGCCTTGAGGTGGTCCCAGGCTGCCTTGTTTTGGTATGAAGACTGAGGGGGGGCACAAGAATGGCCCCAAAGATCTTGGCTGAAGCCAGCATTCCTTCACTCTGGTCTTTGAATGGACCTAAACCCTTCAGGAAAATCAGCCTTAGCCACATTGAGTATCAAACTGATTTGAGTTGACTGCACTGTAGCCTCGCATGACCAGAATAAGCCCATCTAGAAAAGCATACAGGAAAAAGGGAAACAGCGACCAACATAACAACGGACTCTCACCTCATTTTCCTCTCCTTTGAAAATCTGGCTTAAAACCTTGAGAATAAAAATTTCTCTTGTTACTAATTTTTTTCCATGATAAATCAGCGATAACAATGAGAATAAAACTCAATGTTTTTTAATTAGAACGACCCGCCATCTCAGTTTGCCCAAGGCGGTATTGGTTTATGCTTGTTCTCCTGGCATAATTAATAGTGCATCCCTTCCTCTAAAGGTCCTGGTTGGGCAATAAATTATGTGGTCCCCCAAGATTTAGCTGCTGAGGAAATGACTAACCTGTTCATTGGTCTAAATATTTACTGCTAGAACAAGTCACCCTATGTTATAACTTAGAAAGAACCACAGTTTTCTAAGGAAAACACTAAACTTAATAAATCAGTAGGCTTAATTTTGGATATGATTCTTAGTCAATGAGGTCTTATCAGAAAGTCAAAGGCACCTGGGTGGCTCAGTCGTTAAGTGTCTGCCTTTGGCTCAGGTCATGATCCCAGGGTCCTGGGATTGAGCCCCACATCGGGCTCCTTGCTCAGCGGGAAGCCTGCTTCTCCCTCTCCCACTCCCCCTGCTTGTGTTCCCTCTCTTGCTGTCTCTCTCTCTGTCAAAAAATAAATAAAATCTTAAAAAAAAAAAAAAAAGAAAGAAAGTCAAGTAAGACACACAGCATTGTGATAATTATTGTCTTTCTCCTCACAGGACTATTCCAATATTTCTATGTTCTTAGATATAAGCTAGATAGCAAATTTACCAAAACACCCAACCTCCGAAAAAGTGGGGCATTATTAAACCACTGGCTTTAGTTTATGGATTGAAGTAAATGAAAACCCTGCTGCAAAATCCATTACTTTCAGTAAAATGTTGAATAGCAATGATGAAAATAGGCATCATTTTCTTGTTCCCATTTTCACCACTGTTATTCAATATTATACAAGAAGTCCTAGCCAGAGTAATTTGGCAAGAAAAAATATTAATAAGAGGCATCCAAATTGGAAAAGAAGAATTAAAACTCTATTTATTTGCAGATGACATGATTGTATAAACAGAAAATTCCAAAGAATCTACCAAAAACTACAAGACTTAATAAACAAGTTCAGCAAAGTTACAGCGTACAAAACCAAGACACAAAATCATCTGCATTTTTATACATCAGCCATGAACAATCCAAAAAGGAGACCAAGAAAACAATTCTATCCCAATAGTATCAAAAAGAATAAAAACCTAACAATAAAGTTAACTACAGAGGTGAAAGACGTATGCAATGAAAACATTACTGAGGGGCACCTGGGTTGCTCAGTTGGTTAAGCGACTGCCTTCGGCTCAGGTCATGATCCCAGGGTCCTGGGATCGAGCCCTACATCGGGCTCCCTGCTCGGCAGGAAGCCTGCTTCTCCCTCTCCCACTCCCCCTGTTTGTGTTACCTCTCTCACTATCTCTCTCTCTCTGTCAATTAAATAAATAAAATCTTTTAAAAAAAATTACTGAAATGAAATTAAAGAAAACCTAAATAAATGAAAAAAAATAGGAAGACTTAATATTGTTAAGATGGGAATATACCCCAATGCAATCTACAGATAAATGCAACCCCTATTGAAACTCCAATGACCTTCTTTGGAGAGATGGAAAAGCTATCCCCAAATCTACACGGAATTGCAAGTGACTCTGAATAACCAAAACAATACTGAGAAAGGAAAAAAAAGAATTGAAAGACTCACAGTTCCTGATTTCAAAACTAACTACAAAGTAAAAGTAAATAAAAGAGTGTATCACTGGCATAAAGATAGACATACAGATCAATGGAATAGAATTGGTAGTCCAGAAATAAACCCAAACATTTATAACTAATAGCTTTTTTATAAGGTTGACAAGGTCATTCAATGGGGGAAGAATTGCCACTTCAACAAATGGCTCTGGGAAAAAATGTATAAACACATGCAAAGAAAAAGTTGGACCCCTACCTCACTCCATAGTCAAAAATTAACTCAAAGTGGATCAATGACCTAAACATAAGAGCTAAAAATAAAAGACTGTTAGAAGAAAACACAGGCATAAATCTTCATGACCTCTAATTTTCACAAAAGATTCTTAGATTTGGCACCAAAAAAATGAGCAACAAAAGAAAAAACAGATAAAGTGGACTTCCTAAACATTAGAACATTTTGTGCACCAAAGGAAATTATCAACAAAGTAAAAAAGACAACCTGAATGGTAGAAAATATTTACAAATCATATATCTGATAAAGGTTTAGAATTCAGAATACATACAACTGTTACAACTCAACAACAAAAAGAACAAATCAATTAAAAACTGGGTGAAGAATTTGAATAGACCTTTCTCCAAACAAGATATACGAATAGCCAACAAACCCATGAATCTATATTCAACATTATTGGTGATTAAAAAAATACAAATCAGAGATGACCCCTGATGTTGTAGGCGCAGAAAGCAGGAGAAACCACAGCACAATAACGAAAGGTCCTATCAAGAAAAACTAATGGAGCGACTAACTACCAAAAGAAAATCAATGGAAAATCTTTAACTTCAACCACAAGAAGATTAAAAAGAGGTTCCTCCTGCACCAAGAAAGAACTGCAGATCTTTTTCAGTGTTCTTGGAGGTGTGGGGTGTGATAGGAAGGAAGAAAGGAAGGAAGGAAGGGAGGAAAGATGGGAGGGAGGAAGGGAGGGAGGAAGGGAGGGAGGAACGGTGGGAGAAAAGGAGGGAGAAAGGGAAGAAAGAGAGAAAGGGAGAGGAAATACAAATCAAAACCACAATGAGATACTAGTTCACATCTACTAGGATGGCTATCATTAAACAAATGAAAAGTAATCACTGCTGGCAAGGATGTGGAGAAATAGAAACTCTCATACATTACTGATGGGAATTTACCATGCTGCAGCCACTGTGAAAAACAGTTTGGTGGTTCTTCAATAAAGAAACAAAATTACCATATGATCCAGCAATTCCACTCCTAGGTACCTACCCAAAAGAACTGAAAACAGATATTCAAACAAAAACTTGCTCATGGATGTTCATAGCAGCACTATTCACAATAGCCAAAATGTGAAACAATCCAAATGTCCTTTAACTGGATAAATGGATAAACAAATTGTGGTATATCCATACAACAGACTATGATTTGACCATAGAAAGGAATGAAGTGCTGATAGATGCTATGATGTAGATGACTCTTATAAACATTTGCTATGGAAAGAAGACAGATACAAAAGTTCATATATTGTGTGATTCCATTTATATGAAATATCCCAGATAGGTCAATCTATAGAGACAGAAAGCAGATCGGTAGTTGCCCAGGGACTGAGGGGAAGCAGAGGGGGTATGACTACCTAATGAGTAGAGGTTTTCATTTTAGGTGATGAAAATGTTCAGGAACTTCACAGTGGCAACGGTTGCATGACACTGTGAATGCACTAAATGCCACTGGATTATGCATTTTAAAATGGTTAATTATATGGTTTATAACTTGCACTTCAATTTTTAAAAGCCAATACTTTGTTGGTAAATAATAATATATTTCTTAAATTCTAGTCCAACGTTCCTAGTACTCATACTCTCTCACATTAAATATCAATCATGCTGGCTCTTCAAAAAATTACTTTCAGGGACAAAAAGTTTAAAATGTGATAAACATGTCTCTTTTAAAGCTATTTGACAACAAATTATCAAAAGAATTGACCAAAAATAGATGACATATCTTGGCAACTCCCTGCTGTTTTTTGTTTTTTTTTTTTTAAAGATTTTATTTATTTATGTATTAGAGAGCGAGAGAGAGAGAAACAGCATGAGAGGGGAGAGGGTCAGAGGGAGAAGCAGGCTCGCCGCTGAGCTGGGAGCCCGATGTGGGACTCGATCCCAGGACTCCAGGATCATGACCTGAGCCGAAGGCAGTCGCTTAACCAACTGAGCCACCCAGGCGCCCTCCCTGCTGTTGTTTTAAGAAGAAAGTTATATTTACCACACACATATTGGCATGGATGCAAACCTGGAAGATTCTTTATCAGAGCTCAGGATGTCAGGAGTGTTTTTAAGGACTAGATTGTCTCAACAAAACAAAGAAGCAAGACCATCAACCAAACCAAACTTTCAGTGCCACCAAGAGAATGTTCTTCCCTGTTCCTGGAGAGTTGAAACATAAGCAAGAATTAAGGGGAAAGGCAAAGAGGGAGGGGAGAAAAGAGAACATGAAGAGAGGAAATGGAAAGAAGAATAAGAACAAGAGGTGTGTATTGGGAACTGGGTGCCCCTCACAGCTCCTCAAATACAAATTTCTTATCTTGATCGAATGCCCTTCGATCAAGTCCAGTTCAGGAGGTTGGAGCAAAAATGCCTAACCCATTTAGCTGGAAAACGGTTCCTTGTAGTTTAAGTAGGAAATAATTTGGCCAAAAAGCAATTTAGGTGAGCTGGCCACTGGATCAAAGGGCAATTATTTGGAAGCACGTCTCCAGTTAAAGGTTTTTCATCTATTGGTATCTTGGGGGCACCCTGGGGCAATTTTCTGGATTTTTATTGTGATAAATACACATAACATAAAAATTTACCATTTCCAAGTGGGCGGTTCAGTGTCCTTTGGCACATTCACAAGGTCACGCAACCATTGCCACTGTCAAGTTCCCGAACACTGACACCCCCAACTCACGAAGTAGTCATACCCCCTCTGGCTCCCCTCAGCCCTTGGGCAACCACCGATCTGCTTTCTGTCTCTATAGGTTGA
The DNA here is from genome assembly GCF_004348235.1 of Phoca vitulina. Lineage (NCBI taxonomy): Eukaryota > Metazoa > Chordata > Mammalia > Carnivora > Phocidae > Phoca > Phoca vitulina. The sequence goes on along the minus strand of NW_022589720.1, from coordinate 11,859,722 downwards.
CCTATATGGGATATTTAGTATAAATGGAATCACACAATATATGAAGTCTTGTATCGGGCTTCTTTCATATAACATGTTTTCAAGGTGCATCTATGTTGTAGCGTCAATCAGCACTTCCTTCCTTTTTATGGCTGAATAATATTCCATTGTGTGACTACATCACAATTTGTGATTTCTTTATGAACACTGGGTTGTTTCCACCTTTTGACTATCGTGCATAAGGCTGCTATGAACATTGGTGTACCAGCTTTTGTTTGAACATCTGCTTTCAATTTGGGGGCGTACATGCCTAGGAGTAGATTTGCTGGTCATATGGTAATACTATGTTTAACTTATTGAGGAGCCACCACACTATTTTTCACAGTGGCTGAACCGTTTTACGTTCTTACTGGCAATGTTTGAGTCATACTTTACGTCTTTAAATCTAAGAGCCTATTTTCTAGTCAGTTAGAAAGGATTTTCAACCAATATCATTTTTAAATTCTGTCTTCTACCAATTTTCCACTATTTAAAATAGCAAAAAGAAAAAAAATTAACTGTCCAAGTATATGAGACTGTTTAAATCGAGTAGGGAATATAAGGGCATAGAGAAGTCATTTTCAATCTCTTATTACTGTATTTAGTAATTTTTAAATCTTCACAGAGATAAATGGTAGCTTCTCTGAACACTTCCCAAGATCATTTGTCCAAGAAACACTCCTAAATCCTAACAGGAGTTAAGATAAAATACTAGCCTGAGCTGCTATAAGAAATGATCCCACATTTAATCGAGATTTGTCAACTTTTTAACAGAGCAAAAGAGAAATTGGGAAATAAAAATTTTTAATTTTGTAATATGCTGCTAGAAGGAGGAATGACGTCGTTAAATCCAATCCCGATACAAGGGTCAGCATGGATAGCAACTAACAAAAGGAGCTCATCTGCCCTGGCCACTACCACACAACAGACACTGCACTAAATATGCTACACATCACCTTCAAGACAACACTTTGAGCGAGCTGCTACTGACAGCTTGTTCTATAAAGGAGAAAACAAAAGCTTAGTGAGGCCAGAGCACTTGCTCAAAGGGGAAGTAAGTAGCCAGAGTCTGGATTTGAACTCATTTCATTATACTAAATCCCAGGATCTCAACAACTCTGCAGAACTCCATGTGCCCATATTTTGTTTTTCCTGCAGTTTTAGAATATGAAAAATCTGATTTCCTACAGGTACACTGCAGCAAAAAGGGAGAGAGATGACGTGATGCTGTTATAATATTTGGGAGATCATGAGTTAGGGTATTTTAAAATGTATAGTTTATCTTGAATAATTTCTACAGAAACCAAAGACTGTGATTATTAATACTCTCTTCAAAGTATTCCTGTTTCAGCTCATTTATACTAGACATACTTTGAGTACCACAGCATCTCACTTTTCTGTTTGAACTTCCTCTGTCCGCTATAGATCTTGGGAAGTGAGTTTGCATAACATGATGGTTTAGTGCCCTAAATGCACAGAATAACATGACTAATATATATTGAAATTGAGAGGCAGGATATATAGTCTAAATCAGTGATCATCAAAGAGGACACTCATGTCAGTTTGACAGTGAACCAACAAAAGTCTGCCCTCTGTGTTGTTGGTGGATGGGATGTCATGTCTGTTGAACAAGTCTTCTTACGTCTAATTTTTAAATACAATTTAGAGGGCAAAAAAATGCATTGTTAGTATTTCCTTCAACAAAATAACCTATGGCATCTTCTGGAATCCAGTAGGCAACTTTGAAAGTAATTTGAATGGAGATTCACTCGGACTCCTGACAGTCTTCCCAGCATGAGAAGTCGTCAGTGAATGGCTTTGCTCAGGTGCTGTCTCCAGCTAAGTCTGCTTACAACTTCCAGTGAAAACATAGTGCTTAATTCTCACAGCAATGGCTCTATTTCCCCAAAGCTCCTTATTTCAGTCCACTACTGGTACCTGGTGGCCTACACTAGGAGAGTTTTCTTTGGAAAGCTCCAGGAGGAGAAGGTAAAAATGTAGCTTATTTTCTGATTTCTCTAAGTACAGAAAAAGCATGGGGAAGTCACTTAGGCCCATTCAGAATTTAAACTGTGTTTATAAAGAAATTTAATTCCACCTAAATCCTGATGGAGTTGTCACAATTTGATATTATCTAGAATTAGAAGTCCATTTTCCTTCATTCAGGTAATTAAAATATTGCAGAACAAGAGAGGCTAAAAGGAGCTGAGCAGCTAATAAAGCTGAAAGTCTTAATGGCCCAACAGTACCAATAATAATATTTTGTCACTATGGAACAGCTTTCAGCCAATAAGCTCAAAGCTGAATGTAGTCAGAGATACTGGTACCCCCTCCACGTTCCAAAGATGCACAGACTAGCACTTCAGGTGGCAAAAGCTGACGGTGGCTACTGGTGTTAGGGCAGATTTGGAGGGAGGACTGCCACAGAAGAAACAGTGACATAGACAAAGGGCTTAACCTCTACTCTTAAAGCAGGGCCTCAGGCCAGTGTCTCATGCCCCAGAAAAAAAATCTTGTCATCTCAAGTTCATCTCTTGTTCAACAAGAGTCCCATACCCGCAGCACCCTGACTTACAGCCATCTCCCCTAGCAAGATAGGTATCTGACAGTTTGCACTCGGCTTGGTCAAGGTTGCACTTCTCCCAAGGATAACTGACTTGAATAGGACTCCAGTAATTCCAAAGGGGTGAGTCTCCAGTAGGGAGAATCGTAGCTAAGTAGTGGAGTGATCCCAGGGCATCGAAAGGACACAGATCTGGAGGATAAGACATGTGTCCCTGTGTAGGATGTGACCACATGACACTCAATTTCCTTGGGTCAGTTCCATCATCCGTAAAGGAAAGAGATAAGGCATGGCTGCCATGTTCTCTTCTAATTCCTAGCACCTGAAGACCCCGACAGGACTGTGGCTCCTGCCCAATACTGAGGAGCTGGGCAGGAGTGGGGGCAGCCCTGCTTGTGGGACACAGAATGCAGAGACAGGGGATATGATGAGGTTACAAGCACAGGGTGAGTCAGGCTGGAGGCTGAGAGTGGCTGGCCAGCCGGAACTCAGCCCACACTGGGTAAAGATGTGTGGGTGGTGGAGAACACTCTCTCACACAAACCTCTCACCACAGCTGCGTGTATCCCACCTTCTCTGCCATCCTCAGAGAGGAGACGTAATAGTAGAAAAACATTCCAAAGGCAAAGGTGGTAATTAAGCCCTGTTATTACAAAGGGGACCCGACCACTCTCTCCAGGAAATTAACTAATTTCCCTTTAGTTAAGTCTTTTGACTGTGTGAAGGGTATCCTGACTTCCATCCAGAGTCAAATGACTAATACAGTAAAGAGTACACTGGGCAGATTCTCAGGTAATTCTGTGTCTGCTCTCTGCAAAGAGGAAGGAAAAGTTTTTGCTTAAAAAGTCAATCTTAGCCACCATACACTACAAATTGTCCGTGTGTACTTAAGACCTGTGTTCAACATTAGCAAACCTCTTTGCCCTCACACCTGGTTTTAAACTTAAGCTTAAGAGGGGCGCCTGGGTGGCTCAGTGGTTAAGCGTCTGCTTTCGGCTCAGGTCGTGATCGAAGGGTCCTGGGATCGAGCCCCGCATCAGGCTCCCTGCTCGGCGGGAAGCCTGCTTCTCCCTCTCCCACTCCCCCTGCTTGTGTTCCTTCTCTCGCTATATCTCTCTCCGTCAAATAAATAAATAAAATCTTTTAAAAAATAAATAAATAAATAAATAAATAAATAAACTTAAGCTTAAGAAAAAAGTTTTATTATGTGCTTGTTTTTAAACAAGTCAAAAGTTTATGACGGTGGATGAGTATGTTTCACAATTTTTGTTTGTAATAGAAGCCACAGTCAGACATTTAAAGCATGGATAACTGGCTAACAACCTCCCCTTCCTGTGGTTAAAACGATAGGAAGTGATTTATAAACTGTCATCAGAATTAACTCAGCTAAGCAATATTTTATCTCACTTAGTTGGCATGATTTAAAGCTCTTGGCACACTAAAATAAAAAGTATAGTCTTCATCGACTGCCAAACAATAAGATTCACACCCAAAAAAAGTCAAAAAATTGAGTGAAGATTTAGATGTATATAACCTTTCAAAAATTTGGACTTCAGCATATAATGTAGAGTTATCTCAGATATTGGTGGTAAATAACTCAAATCTTTGGGGTGTAAGGCAATTGCTGGAGACCAAGGAGAGTTTAACAATAAGCAGGTAATGCTATTTTACTAACCTCTAAAAATCTGATATAGTCTATACCCGAAGGCAAAACACTATGTATAATGAAAATGTCAATAAAACTGTCGAAACCTTACTGCCTTCTGAAGATCAAGCCCATTTTCCAACAGTTGATTAATGAAACAGAAGCCAGCACCTTCTTGATCTTGACCCAACTTTAATCCCTCCACAGAAATCCCTCACACAAATCCAATTAAAGAGTTTTGTGGCAAACCACTAATTAAAGTGAAGTGTGTATCTTACACAACAGAGATTCTCAAATATTTTTTCATCACCTGCCCTACAATTTTACTCCATACCACTGACATTAGCCAAGAAGTATTGTCTTAGCCCTAAAATACAATAGCATATTTGAATGTCATTAGAAATACGTGAATAAAAATCTAGGTGTATTCGACATCATTAGATGAATCACACTTAATTGCTGAACTTATTTGGAGCATAGAACATATAATAAGCTTTCAAATGATGGTGGCCAAATAGCTGTCATCCCCAGGAATCAGGAAAAAAGGAATGTCCAGATATCTTACAGATGGAAGAAGGAATTATAATATGACAATCACCATAGAATGTTGATAAAATTAACACTTTCTCATAACAAAATATATTAGGAAATAGAAAAACAAAAGAGGAAAGTTCAAGATTATCTATAATTCTAACAACCAGTGCAACCACCGTCAAATTCTTGAAGCATGTCCTTTCTGGTTTTGTTTTTAAGGAAAATGTGATCCTGTGCACAATACTCTAATCTTCCTCTAGCAGGTCAGAACACGTCATTAATAACACCTGGCCAAGTGTTCTCTGCTCACCAACCATCCTCCGTCTCTCCCAGGCAATGGAGGCCCTGAGCCTCCAGCACAATGTCCTTTAGCTCTAAGCCTGAGTGTTCCTCCCGTGGCCTCTGCTGAAGGCCCACCAGCTCCCTCACCACAGCGAGACCTGGGCCGAGCTGAGCTGCAGGCCCCCAACTCAGCTACCTTCTAGGCCTCTGCCCCATCCCCAACATGAGAAGAGGGACATTCTAGGCACCATTCATGCCCCTCTACAAGAAGCAAGGGCAACTCAGGCAAATGAACCTGGCCCACTCCGTGTTTCCTAGTTTGCTTTGAGGAGGCTCTCCCCAGGTTCACGGGGGAGCAGCCTGCAAGACGATCTCCTTCCCCATTCCTTACCACAGCGCCACACCCATGAGGCAGATGGATACCTCGGTGCAGTCAGGGGGAAGGCAACAGACATAAAACTGGAGCCAAACATAAAACTGGAACCAAAGCTGCACACTCTCAGCATCACCTCAACTTACAAGACACCCCTCCTTTCTCTGGATTCTCTCCCAGAAAGATGTGATCAAGACGATGTGGAGAAAAGGGAACACTTGTGCACTGTTGGTGGGAATATAATCTGGTACACTCATTATGGCAAACAGTATGGAGGCTCCAGAAAGTTAAAAATAGAGCTACTACTTCTGAGCATATTTTTGAAAGACACAAGATCGCTGTCCCAAAGACACATCTGCACCCGCATGTGCATTGCAGCATTCTTCATAATAGCCAAGATGTGAAAACAACCCAAATGTCCATCAACAGGTAAACAGATAAAGAAAATGTGGTATAGATACACATGGAATATTATTCAGTCTTTTTTTAAAAAGCAGGAAATGCTACCATTTGCAACAACATGGATGAACCTTATTTCACGTGCTAAGGGAAATAAGGCCAGACCCAGAAAGACAATCAGAGCATGATCTCACTTACATGTGAAATCTCTAATAGTTAGCGAGTAAAATGGTGGTTGCCAGGTGTTGGGGAGGAGGGAGAAATGTGGAGGTACGGGTCAAGGCGTACAAAGTTTTAGTTATGCGAGATAAAGAAGTTCTAGAGACAGAATGTACAATAATGTGACCAATGAGAAATACTGTATTGTATACTTGAAATTTGCTGAGCTGTTCTCACCAAGAAATAAAGAAAAAAGAAATGATGTGAGGGGATGGATATGTTAATTACCTTGATTGTGGTGATCATTTCACGATATATACATATATCAAATAACAAACTATGTACCTCAAATATATATAATTTTTAATTGTCAATTATTCCTCAGTAAAGCTAAGGGGTGGGGAAAGACTACACATCTTATTCCTTCCCTTTTCTAGGCCTTTCCCTCCCCCTTCTCCCTATAACCTCAGGAATAGAAGGGCTGGGGTTCAGACCTTGATGTGCTAATTTGTGCATCTTCTCTCAGTAAAATGGGGCTTTCAGGCCTCTTGTTTCATAGCAAGAGCCTATTTTGAATGCCAGAATCTGAGTATTAATTTTTTAATTTCCCTTGACATCAGCTTTGTAACTGTCAGCAAATCCCCCATTCCTTACCACAGCGCCATACCCATGAGGCAGATGGATACCTCGGTGCAGTCAGGGGGAAGGCAACATACTCAAAAGTGCAGAAGAGAAAGCACATTAATTTTTTCCTGATATTACTTCCATTTCACAAAGAAATAACCTTTCCGTAACCGTCAATAGAATCAACTTTCTCTAAACTTATTCTTGGTTGCCTTACAATATATCTGGCGGCATTGGTTACATCAGAAAGCGATATAAGCAGAAAAGTAACTTCTGCCTTCCAAGAGAGAAAACAGAAAGTACCCAGTAAGCAGATTTCCTCCTGAAAACACAGACCAATGAGCACAGCTTAAATCTGAAAGGTGTAATCAAACTAGATAGGGTCATCGAATGAAATTTCTGGATAAGAAGCTGAATTTTCAAAATGTGATGAATAACGGCAGAGGTAGAACTTAGAAATCTTGGGTCCCAATGTGGACTGGCTGAAAGGTGCCCAGAAGGGTGTCCTAGATAATAGTACCAGGAACTAGGACACAACTTCTTTCAGCCAAAAAGTCTCAAGTGGAGACTGCAGGGCCAATGGCTTCACTGCGTCCCAGGGACATGAAGCACAGCAGGACAGGACCAACAGGGAAAGGACAACAGCAAGATGAAAGCCTGGAGCCCGACACCAAACCAGAGAGCAGGGGGAAGGCTCCAGATTGGCATGGCATCCCAGGCCCAAGCTGGGCAGTGAAGCGATAGGTCTGCACTTGAGTGAAGCTGAGGACGGGCAAACAGTCCCCAGGCTAAGCAGAGCCGCGCAGATCCGAGAAGGTGGGAACCGAGTACAGAAGGCTGGGAAGAGCAAGAAGGTGAGTCCACAGAGCATGGCACAGAGTGGATCCTCGCAGGGGGACTGACCACGCTCTGCCCTCCGCCCCGCTCTAAGCAGCCTTCCTGGTGTCTGCAGAAAATGGCTAGCTGGCTGGCTGGCGCTCCACACCAGAGCAAGCACAGGCCCTGAAGATGTTAGCAATCGCAGCGAATCGCTGGGGAAGGAAGTTTCAGAGCTCCAGAAAAGAACTAGGGAATTGACGGGAGGAGCAGAGGAACCAGTGAGAATCTGCCTTTAAAATGACTTGGAGAACGCCTGCCTGGTGCGGTTGTGTGGGCAACGGACTCTTGGTTTCCGCTCCGGTGGTGATCTCAGGGTTGTGGGATCAAGTCCCCAGTCAGGCTCTGCGCTTAGCAGGGAGTCTGCTTGTAACTCTCTCTCCCTCTTCCTCTGCCCCTCCCCCCCCGTCTAAATAGATAAGTAAATCTTTCTAATTAATTAATTAATTAAATGACTTGGGACCCTGACACCAGATATGCCCTTTCTTTGCCAGAGCCTCCATCTCCTGCAACCTTATGGATCAGGGGCAAGGGCATCAAGAATGCATTTTAAGGGTGTCTGTGAGCTTTAAAGATTTTCCTTCCTGAGATGAGAATCAAAGTTACAGGTTATAGTGTTCCTGCAATATATGGAGCCAATCACGGCTAAGAAGAAAGTGGGGGTGGAGTGTGGGGGATACAATGCTAGGGTGACAAGAGAAAAGGGACAGTGACTGCATAGGTGCAAAAATTCTGAATTAAATGCCATTTCAATAGGTCTCTATTAAGTACAGAAAGAAATACATTGTAGAGCCAAACAGATGGTACTCAGAAATTCAAAAACAATGAATATAGTGGCCATTCTAAAAAAACCCAGTTCCTAGCAGTAGCTGGTGTCTATCCAACATTCTCAGCTGGAAACTATAAACTCACTTTATTTGGGGACATCTAAGGCCTCAGAGCAGGATATGATGACTCCAATAAGTGCTGATGATCCTCCCTACAAATATTTCCAGAACACATCACCTCCAGGCCCTTCTCACCACCTGTGTTTGCTTGCAAGCCTTCATCAGCTCTCACCTGCATTACTCAAACAGCCTCCAGCCTTGCGATGCCAAGCTCCCTCCTCCGCCCCCATCTCCAGATGGATGCCACATTGGATTTTTGTGACTGCTCCAGGAGCCACTCTGACCAGGGAAGTGAAAAGTGGATATGCCAGGATTAGCTCTTCTTGTCCTAAGGCCCCTGCGGGGGACCCGTGGTTGAGGGGGCAGGGGGCATGGAGACCAAGTGCTAATGCCCTCTGAGGGCAGAAGGAGAAGGGCAGTATGCAGGAGCTTGAACAGAACCTGATCATTCACACATCCAACTCTGGTCTCTCAGCCAACTGCCCTAGGGCTCACATTTGGCCCCAGCCTGGAGGACACTGGGGGTTCATTAGAGCTCCTCCCTGCCCTCCTTCGTCATGCAGAAAGTTTATGCATTATTTCATCCTGCCCTTCTTCCTTCCCTCCATCCATATATTCATTTAATAAACATTCAGCAAGCACCAAATAGTCCAGGCACTATTCTAAGAGCAGGAGATCAAACACCAACTAAATATTGAAGAGAAAATGAATGCCTTTATCCTTCATGTCCCACTGCCATGACCCACACATTGCTCAGCAGAGCAAATCCCTAAGTATTTTAAACACAAGAATGATGGAATCGGAAAAGAAGAATATTTCAAAATTAGCCTGCATCGAAGCCATGAGTCTACAGAATTCTCTTGAGTGGGATCTCACACGGGTCTGGTTTGCAATGTTGACTCTTGCTTTAAGCAACACAAACTTCTCCCAGGTCTCCCCTGGTCTAACACCAGGGGTACCTGGCAAGTCCTGGGTTGGGAGACGTTCATACCTTCCCCCTATCCCAGGCAGTTCCTGGGATTGCCTCCTCCAGAGCTTTGCATCTTAAGAACTCCCTCTTACTACTTCACTACCTAGTCAACCAACATCAGGCTCCAAGTAAAGGACACATGGATACCTGCCCACGTACGTCAGTCTAGTGAGCCATCCTCCTCCTCTGCCACCTCTAGCTGTGTCCACCAGACTAGCCCGAATTAACTTTCCAGCTCTGGAGTCACCCTTCAGGATTTAACATATATTTGGATATAAGTCTGAGGAACATAAAATATTGACAAAGAAGCCTTTATTTTACCTTCTCAGGCAGAGCTTGTTGCCTTGTTTATGGGACATGAAAAATAAAGATTGCCTTTTTTGCCTGCCGAGTATAGTCTGCTATTTTGGGACAGGTCTTCAAGAATAAGTAAAAATTATTGTTTTCATTATAAGTATTCTCCTCCAGCTCTGAAACTCTATGATTCAATGCACAGCACTGTAAGCGATTGAAAGAATGACTTCCTACCATTTCCTCAGGTAAAAAGTTCAATCCTAGGATCTCCCCAGTACAGTGACTACCAGCCATTACCATGAAGGATTGTCCTGCAGACTAATGTTGGCACATTATGCCATTGCAGTGGGTAAAGACTCACAACGATGCCTGAATCATAAGAATCAGTTCCATCTGGAAGGAAGAAACAAAAAGAGAAGTACTAGTTGTCATTCCCAGCTGGGATTAACTCTTCCGGATCTCTCAAAACCATGAAAGCTCAGAAAAGCCAAGGTGTGAATTCTTGGATTCCCATTTGACTATCCTTGGACTGGCAGTTGGTCTAGTGAAAGAGTAACTTGGAAATCAAACAGACCTGGCCTTTAATCCAGGCTTTGCCCCTCACCAGGGATGTGATCTTGGGCTGGTTACTTAACTTCTCAGAGATTTAAAAAAAAACAAAAAACAAAAACAATTCGTTGGGTTCCCCTGAGGATGAAAGAAAATAGATAAACACATCATAGTAGTGTCTGGAACACAGGAGACAATCAACAAACATTTCTGACTTTATTTCAAAAATATAAAACCCATTATGGGGTCATTTTTCTGGGTCTCTGTTTTATTAGTTACTTCACATTGTTCATAGAGAATTTTTAGAGTAAACACATACAGGATTATTAGACCCAAAGCATAGAAAATTCTGCTCTCTGGTTTCTATTAACCAGACTTTCCATATATCTTTAGTACAATTATGATTGTTACTCATAACCCATGGCTCTTGATATCCTGCTGTCTACTAATGTATCTTCTGAGTCATTAAAAACAGATGGAGTTATGTTTTAAATGGCACTTTTTCAAATGTATTTTATTGCATTATTTATTTAGACATACATTTGCCAAGGAAGAGATAACCTTCGCTTCTATTTGAAGACAGTGAAATATCCCCCCCCTCCATTTCTTATGAATTTCTAGTTAGTCGAGGATGAATATAACAAGAGTTAATAAACTGTGTCACTCATTTACCTACCAAAGGTTGAAAAATACACAAACCTTCAGAGAAAGTTGTTTAGCCAACAGATCACAGTAGGAAGTAGATGGCACACACAAATGCAAAGTACTAAGGTGTAAGCACCTCATTCCCTCCATCGCATCCCATTGGCTGGACCCAACAGGAGACCAGATAGCAAGAGAGTCACAACTGATAGAGCCCAGCAAGTCCAGCCTCTCAGGGCACAGAACATGAGGGAGAAGGGAGAAGAACGGATTCAGGGAGTTGCAAAAAAAGATACTCAGCGTAGTATGCTCACCACATTATCCAGTGATACATTCATTGCCATCAGGAAAAGTCTGTTTTAACTAGCTGCAATGTGAGAACTTTAAATCTTCCCTGACATAAACAGAAAGTCAAAAATAGATTCGTACTCTTCTGTGGAGAAGTCACTCTCCATACCCCTAGAAATATTTGCAATGGATTTTATTCATTCAACAAGTCTTTATTTCGTGTCTACTTGAGACACCAGCATTTCTGCTCGATTGTGACATATGCATACCAGAACACACCTCACATTCTCAAAACTCAGGCACTAAAATTAGAGTTTATGGGGAAAGGAGGGTAGAGCAGACCACGCCAAACCCATAAAGCTTTGTCACAGAGCCCTCCCAAATACCAACAACAATCATTGGCTCCTGGGGAGATAACTCGAACGGAGGAGATGGGCAGTTCACCCTGGCTGGAGCTGCCGCTGGACTATTACAAATGCCCAGAAACACATGAGTGAGGGCAGAGTCTGTGGGGTGCGGGACAGGGCAGATGGTGAGGGGATCGCTCCGCTGGAGGGGCTGCCGCGAAGACGGGCCCCGGGAGGGAGCACCATCTGACCCAGCCCGGAGCCACACACACAACCAGCCTGTGTCTCTCCAGGGAGGGAGCCCCAGTCACAGGCACTGATTTTTCATTCTCTCCAAGTACAGCCAAAGGGCTCTTGCTGCTTGGGCAGCAACTGACTTGAAGGCTTTTCCCCTGTCTGATGAAGGTTATAATTCCATTCCCATGAGATCATTCTGGTTTCCTTCTGCAGGAAAAAAAAAAAATCTCAAATGAACCACAATGACTTCTATTTTACTAGACTGGCATTGTCTTCTCTGGCTTCCCTAAAAAACAGAGCCCTGAGGCAAAGCTTACTCATTACAGGGGTTACAGGAGTAAAGGGAGAAGGGAAAAGAAGCAGGAAAGGAGGGGACAAAGTTAAGGTTGTTACCAAGATGGCCACAGCTTCACAAAGACACCCGTGCCTCTGGGTCATGTGGATGTCTCCAAAAAGGCCACAAGGAAACATGGTATCTCAGGAAAGACTGCTTCCTTATTTCCTTGAGTTAAAAGACATATCATAAGCCTATGAACCTGCAAGTAGAAAAAAGAAATGGCTGAGCTATTTTCTTTGACTGAGAATTCCCTTTCTTTTTGTGCCTTTCTCCGATGGTGGTTTTATGTTAGAGCTAATGATAATTGGAAGTGCGCCTGGCATTTCGCATCTTATCAGTCATGTGTGGGATCGGGCAGGGGACCCTCCTTATACCCTGAGTTGGTGGCAGCCATCATGCTTTCTCTGCTACAGTCTTTTTCTCAACCAGGCTTTTCATCAGGAAGTGAGGCAAAACCGGCCGTGGGGGCTCCCCTACCCTGATCTCCATGAGTTTGGCAGCACACACTCCCACCCCCATCTCTATACCTCACTTACAATTCATTGGCACCATGCTTTAGCCAACAGAGCTGATAGTAAACATGTAATAAATCAAAAGCATAAATACCCACTTAGGCTACTAGATTCAGGCAATGAAGCCTGTTAATGAAGTTGCTCTCATCAATTTAATCCCCAAATGAGCCAGTTGCTTTAATAGACACCATTCCATAGACCAGCTTTTATCTATGTTTCTCTAAATACGGGTATACAGCAAAATGGCAATCAGTTTTCACAGAAAAAAAAGGGGGGGGTGGTTTCCCATGAGCAAATAATTTTAGGAATGACATGGTTATACAAACATGAAAAGGCATCTTCACTGCTGGACTTCTCAGGGCCTGACATTAATGCTCATTAACATTTATGATCATGTGTATTATGATTCTCCCTCCATAAAGGGACTATAACATGCAGTGTTCCCTCTCCTCGTTTTTTTGGTTTTCTTTATTTTTTGCTACTTTGACGGTTAACTTGGAACATATTTTTGGATGAGATTAACATTTAAATTGGTGAACTTTAAGGAAAGCAGATTGCCCTCTATAATGTGGATGGGCCTCACCCAATCAGCTGAAGGCCTGACTAGAACAAAATGACTGGGCTCCCTGAGCAAGATGGAATTCTCCAGCAGAATGCCTTCACACTCCATCTGCCCCACTGGCTTTCCTTAGTCTCCAGCCTTCAGACTGGGACTGTATCATCTGTTCTCCTGGATCTCAAACCTGCCAGCTCACAGATTTTGGACTTGTCAGCCTCCATAATTGAGCCAATTTCTTCTAATAAATCTCTTGCTCTATATATGTATACACAAACTATCACTTGTATTTCTCTGGAAAACCCCAGCTAATAAAGATTTGGTGCCAGAGGTGAGGTAATAAGCCAGCTCCCTGACAACAGGTTGATTACACTGAACCACATCCATCATGGAAGGGGCAGCATTTTGTGCTTACTGAGACACTTACTCTGGATACAGACTTGCTTCCCTGCATGGAATGCTTCTTCCAAAACTACCATCTAAGAACTTATAGAACACCTTATCTGCCATCATGGTATTCCACACAGCAATGTTTCTGATCAAGGAACTCACTTCAGGGCAAATGAAGTACAACGATGGATCCAGGCTCAAGGAATTCACTGGTCTTCCCATGTTCCCCATCACCCTGAAAGAGCTGGGTCAGTGGAATGGCAGAATGCACCTTCTGAAGACTCAGTTACAGTGTCAGCTGTAGGGGCTTGAAGGGCTGGGGCAAGGTTCTCCAGGAGGCTGTATGTGCTCTGAATCAGTTTCTAGCATATGGTACGTGTCTCTGAGACCTAGGATTCACAGTTGCAGGTGGCATTACTCACTATGACCTCTAGTAACCCACTTGCAAAACTTTTGCTTGTGTCCCCATGATCTTATACTCCAAGCCTGCTGGCCTCCATGTCTTCATTCCAAAGGGAGAAGTCCTACATGTCTTTTCCACCAGGAGACATAACAATGATTCCACTGACCTAGAAGTTAAGACTGCTACTCGGCCATTTTGGACTCCTCATGCTTCCAGAGCAACAGGCAAAATAGGGAGTCACGTTACTGGCTGGGGTCATTGATCCTGACCACCAAGGGGAAATTGGGCTGCTACTCCACAGTGGAGCTGAGGAAGAGTATGCCTGGGAGACAGGAGATCCCTCAGGATGCCTCTTAGGATTACCATGCCCTGTGATTCAGGTCACTGGAAAACCACAACAACCCAATCCAGGCAGGACTACTCATAGCCCAGACCTTTCAGGAATGAAGGTTTGGATTATCCCACAGAAAAAAAAAAAAAAAAAAAAAACATGAACAGCTCAGATGTTGATGCTGGCTGAAGGCAAAGGGAATACAGAATAGATGGTGAAAGAAGGGAGTTGTGAATACCAACTATTACCATGTGAGCAGTTGCAGAAATGAGGACTATAATTTTCATGAGTATTTCCTCCTTATTTTGTTTTGAATATGTGTGTATGTTTGTGTAGGGGTGTGTGTGTGCATTAAGCAAATATTTCTGTTTTTCCCCCTCTTATTCCCTTTTCATGTAACACAGGATGCATTGATTTTATATCACAGTACATAAGTTTTGTTAACTTTACATCATAGTATTTAGGCGATAGGGTATTAAGAAGAGTGGACATCATCCAAAGACTTTGCAGCATCATCTGGAGAAAGAGTTGGTGTGTGTTCATTTGTATATGGGATATTTGTATCATGTTAGGCAGAATTACGACCTTGTTATTGTCTTTTTTTATTAAAGAGTTTTTTTTAATTTTTATTTATTTGACAGAGAGAGAGACAGCAAGAGAAGGAACACAAGCAGGGGGAGTGGGAGACAGAGAAGCAGACCTCCCGCTGAGCAGGGAGCCCAATTCGGGGCTCGATCCCAGGACCCTGGGATCATGACCTGAGCCGAAGGCAGACGCTTAACGACTGAGCCACCCAGGCACCCCTGTGACCTTGTTATTGTCTTAATTTGGTGGTTAAGTATGGTTTAAAGAGATGCATATAGGGGCCATGATGACAAAGGGTGGACTTGTGATGATTAATTTTATTTTTCAACTCAGATGGTGTTTTTGGATGAGAGTAATATGTAAATCAGTAAATTCTGATTGAAGCAGATTCCCTCCACAATGTGAGTGGGCCTCATCCAATCAGTTGGAGCCCTGAAGAAAACACAAAAACCAACCAAGAGGGGAATTTTCCAGCAGAATGCCTTCAGACTTCATTTGTACCATCAGCTCTCTGGGTCTTGCCCCTGAGGGCTCGCACTGCAGATTTTGGACTTGTCAGCCTCCATAGTCACGTGAGCCAATTCCTTGTAATAAATCTCTATTTATATACACATCCTAACAATTCTGATTCTCTAGAGAATACTGATTAACACAGTCAGATAAAATCCTTTTTCCATGAACCAACTATTAACATTTTGTGAGACACTGGAGTTCCAAGAAGAATAATCAGTTAGGGAAATGCCACCTCAGACCACAGCCTTCTAGAAGATCCACTGTCTCACCAATGCAGAATATCGGTAAGAAAGGAATCTGAAAAACGTGAAGAAACCTCGTGCAGTTATCACCATGGGTTAGCCAGCTTTCATAGTAATGGACTCATTCACAGGACAATTTTTATATAACTAAGTGGCTGCTAATTCACATACCTCAAAAAGAGAAATTATAACAAATAGAAATAGGATCTCAGGAATCGAAGAAAGACCTTTTTTTTCCCATTCCATTCCACATTCCTATATTCCATGATTCGCATGTCACAGTTTTTCTTGGAGCACTAATTTGTGGGAGTGGCAACCACACTCACTATGAGGCAACAGACACTGACAGACATTCCACTTGGGTTCCAGGTAGCTGGCGTGATCAGATGGTGAGTACATTCTGCACTGCTATCGCTCCACGTGCTGAAAGACAACTTGCAAAAGAATTTTAAGATGTTCTCCTGACCCACTAGCAACCAATTATCTTGTCAGCAGGGCAAAACATGTACCAGTTGGGCAACAGTATTAAGATGAATGTAAAGTCTTTGCTAAAAGGCACAATAAACACATAAGGGACTCAGGGCATTTCCATGACACAATGGCCATTAACTATTACAATCCTGAGCAAATAACTGTTTTTTTTGCTATAGCTGGAGGAAACTTCCCTTATCTACTGAGATGGATTGTTCTAGGCACTGACGTCTGAGGAATCATATAACTGCATCTGCCTAAATATTATTAATACCCAAGAAGCCTTTCCCGTGGAAGGGGGGAAGAAAAACCCATCTTTGACTTAGCAACTGTTTTTAAGTAAAAATATATCAGTTTTAGAAAGGCCTCTTTTGCTTTTAATTTTAATCTTTATTAAAATTAAAATTGTCGAGCGAACCCTTATGGAGATCCCTCTTCAGGCTACACAGCTGTTACTCTCATACACAATGTCGTTTTCTCACTTTACAGGTAACACTAAAAATGTACCCACCACAAAACAATTTTAAATGTTTTAAATAAAAGGTACTAAACTTCTACAAAGTATTTTGAATGATGGTAGCATTTCAGCCAAACTAGAGAGGTATGCAAGGTACAAGGCTAATAAGACTTCAGATCACTGCCAAGGTTGGCGGTTCCAATGGATTAAGCAGACCTGTGAGTAGATACGGTTGCAATCCTTCAAAGACAGGCTTTGCAATCTAGGGGAATGGAGTTGAGATTCAATAGCCAGCAGTGACTATGTGGGATATACCCTAGAGCTAGCATCTTTCATGTAAGTGAAAGAAAAAGTAGATGAGAAAATGTGGCCTCAAGAAGCATTATCCCACAAAGCCGATCTGAAGAAGGGACACCTTTCAGATAAGACAGAAAGCATGGTCATACTTTCTCTAGGTCATTAAGCGTCCTATGATGCTCTTCACATAATGGAATGCCCTTGCCTCTCCAATTCCAGCCAGTGTGATTATTCAGCATTTCTAAAAGAGCACTGTGATATTATTAAGATGCCGAATCCTTTCTTATTACTTCTGGATTTTATTAACATGGCAGCAAGGTATTAAAATAGTCACTGTATATCACCATATGTGAATTTTACACTGGTGACAGTGGTCCTTGAATAGGAGTTTAAAGTATTTTTCAAGCATTTTGAGTCTCCTGCAATGAAAGTAACTACATAATGAGAAATGTATTATTTCAATTGAAAGTCTTTTTTATAGGAAAGTAATAGGTTTAGAAAAATCCTTAAGGCAAATAACTCTATTCTGATAAAAATCACAAGACTTGGAAAGAGCTGGAGAATGACATTTCTCACTGAACAGCTTCTACCTGAGAAACTTTCCAAAGCTTGAGGAGAGCTTATTCACCTGTTGATTTCTATTAGCATCTGGTTAAACTAATGCAGGAAAAATTAGATGCAGGAACACCTGCTCTAAAACCTCATTCTGTGAAGCAGTTCTATGGTTGACCTTTCCCTGGGACGCTAGCACTATGGAAGGAAACTCTGCCTCACATTGGGGACCGTCTCATGGCTCAATGACCCAGGGGTGACATGGAATACATGCAGAGAGAATGACCAGGCAGAATATGTCTGTTGTTGAAAACAAGGCCATTTTTGTAGTGCCTGAAAATGAAGGTGAATAATGCAGAGAAAGAGGGAAAGATAAAGGATTTTTACTGACTGGTTTATAACAGATGAGCAATTTGTCACCTGTCACTGAGATGGAGTTTTTGTTTTGTTTTGTTTTGTTTTGTTTTGTTTTGTTTTGTTTTTTAATAAGGAATCTACACAGAAATAGCAGACCTAGAATCATCTTAGGCTCAGCATTTAATTTGAATGTATATATGACCTTTTAGTCTGGGGAGATGTTCCCACACATTTTATTTACTTCGCATCTCTGGGGTGTGACAGGACTATCACCTTTGTCTCGGCTCTGTAGTTGGAGAGGCAGGGAGTGAGATGAGAAAAGAGCCTGCTTGAGATGATCTAGTTTAAACAACTCCAGGATGAGGCTGGAACCCACATCCCCGGACCTCTGAGCCTGTCATAACATATACCAGGGCTTTTCGGCTTTGTTGTTGTTGTTGTTGATTCAGAATTGTTTTTTGACTTTTCAATAATTAAAAGAAATCTGAAAATCATCTATTAATTAGCAAAACCGTGTTGTTGGCTTATTGTGCTATTAACACTCAGAAACGCATCTACCACCAGTTAAAGATACAAATGCAATTCAGTCCCTGAAAAAGAAAAGGGATTGGATTTAGGAATCATGTCTATGCACAATTTTAAAAGATGCAAAAAATCATTACTTCAAAAG
Source organism: Phoca vitulina (assembly GCF_004348235.1). NCBI lineage: Eukaryota > Metazoa > Chordata > Mammalia > Carnivora > Phocidae > Phoca > Phoca vitulina. Next base: position 11,841,362 of record NW_022589720.1, on the reverse strand, counting down.
CACACCTAAATCTTGAGGGAGCCATAAAACAGAATAAGCCATGTTGCCTACGGAATTGTTTTATTAGAATACCCTCAAGCACCATGAACTTGCACTTCCAGGTAACACAAGGTCTTTGGCTTAGAATAATTCTCTGTGACACCTATGTTCTTGAAAGCTGAGTCAGCCCAGTTCTTCGGATGGGAATGTTCAGTGGGTGCTCTGTGCCCCAGGAACAGCAGTGAAAAAGGTGGCTGGGAAGTTAGAATGGGACCTTGATGCGGGAAAGCTTTGTACACCACTAAGAGGGTTCACTTTATTCTCTCCATGTTAATGAAGAGCAATGCTTTATGTGGCTGTGGACTTTTTCAGCCTAGCCAGACCTCAAGGGGAGTGAGAAGAGCATATCTATAACTTAGATGGATGACTCCAGTGACAGCACCTTGCTCGATTGTACTGTTTGAATTCACTGGGGCAGGGAGACAAGTACGGAGTTCTGTGGGAGGTGGCTGCATGGGGCAAGCAAGAAATAATGAAGTCCTGGGCCAAGGGGTGGCACTGGGACCAGAAACACCCAACAATGATCTCTTGGAGTAAATACACCCCCATGTTATTTCATGAAAACATAAAAAAGGCACTTAGCAATTCACTCAACATGCATTCACCTCTTTCAATATTCACAACCATCCTTTGTGACAGGGACTGCCGAATGTTGTCTAAATTCTAAGATGTTCATTTTTTTACATGTTAACATGTCCAGGAATTGGGTGTGTTTTACAGTCAATATGTATATTTAATATGGGAGCAATGTTGATTTTTTTTTTATATGGTTTGTTTTTCAGACAGTCATCTTAAAGTCAATGGTGTCTTAGGATGAAGGAAATGTAAAGATATTGTTTCCAATTTTAAATGAGATTGAGGCAAAGGTAATAATAAGGCCCAATCTCTAGTAGGTGAGAAATCAGGTAAGAAAACCTGCCCATCTGCCTTAAACTCTCCACTCTGAATGACACTCTTCTAAGGCATAAGAAATCATGTAGTCCCTTGCAAGAAAATTGCATGCAAAGATGCTCAGCCACCCCACTAACTCAGCCAAGCCATCAGCTGTGTTATGTCAGTTTTTCAGTCTATTCATTTAACAAGCATTGTTGCCCTGCATTGTGCTTGCAGCCATGCTCACGGTGGTTAAGAAAAGTCATCCCTTCCCAGGTGGAGCTGAAAGACCAAGGAGAGAGACAGACATCAAACAGTGATGATATAGATAAACATTGAATTGCAAATTACAAAACATGACACGCAAAACACAAGATGCTATGATACACATCAGAGGATCTAGCAATGGTCTAGGCCATCAGAGATAGCCTTTTCTTAAGATGTGATTTTTTTTAGCTCATCTAAAAGATTCCACTAAGACTGAACAAAAGAAGGTCCTGGGGTGGAATTTGCTGGGTCAGGAGTTATTTCCAGCAAGAAGCAGACTATCCCAGACAATGGAAATAGCATACACAAAGACCCTGAGGCCAGAGGGAACATGCTGTTTTTGAGGTCTAGAAAAAAGAAGGTTAATGAGGTTTGAGGGGGATCGTTTGCATGGAATAAGACCAGAAAGTCATGTGGGTCATGGAGAAGATGTGGCTATTTATCCTAAGAGCACTGGGAGGCAGCTAATTTTTTACTTTAAGATGTTGGATGGATGAGGGGCACCTAGATGCCTCAGTCTGTGAAGCGTCTGCCTTCGGCTCAGGTCATGATCCCTGGGTCCTGGGATGGAGACCCTCATCGAGCCCTGTATTTGGTTCCCTACTCAGCAGGGAGCCTACTTCTCCCTCTCCCTCTGCCCCTCCCCCCCGCTTGTGCTCACTCGCCCTCTCTCTCTCTCTCTCAAATAAATAAATAAAAATCTTTTTAAAAAAAAGAAAATTTTTAAAAAATATTGGATGGATGAAAGTCTTATGATGACAGTTGGATATGCAAATAATGTCTGCTTTATATTAATATAAGTTGAAGATCAATACAGTATCACAAGCTGGAAGGCTCTTTCAAAATAGTTGGGGCTTATGTCCACAAACATCCTGGAAGTAAATATATGGGCTACAACAAATACACATTACATGTCAACTAACAGGCCAAGTCTACACCATTGGTTCTACTGAACCTTATAATACTCATAAAGAACCTGTTGACTAGAATCAATTTCAGATATGGAGACGTGTGTCCATATGAAAAGGATTTTTGCCAGTGAACACTGGGGGCTGGATTATCACATTTAGAAAGAAACATCCACTTAGGTTAAATCAAGGTTTTTTTTTTTTCTGAGAGGATTGCCACTGGCTTCCTCCTGATACAAGACAGCAACAAGTACCAAATAACAGGTTGTCTTTCCTCTGTGAAGGAAGACTACAGTGTCCGTGTTAGCCACAGAGTAGGAAGTGATGAGCAGTAATAAGACTGGCTCTCAGCCTAATGACTGGAAGTGACTGAATTCATCGGGGCTGGAGGCGGGGCAGGGGTTCCCACGGAGCAAATATTAGGAAAACTGCCCACCTGGGCAGTCTTCCAGCCACAAGCCGCTCCCTTCCTAAGGTCTGAATGACCCCTAGAGGAAACCCAAAAGAAAACAGGCCTGGAGGATCAGGAAAACAAATTTGTAATAGAGGTAGGGTAAGTTTAGGAGTCTTATTACCCAATTTAAAGACCATAAAATTGGCAAGTATATACCACATAGTACTAGTAGGCATGTCAATTGGTTCAACCTTTCCAAAAACCAATTTGGCTGTGTGTGTCAATAGCCTTAAAAATGCCCATACCTTTTGAACCCATAGTTCTCTCCCTAGAAATGTATCTTAAAGGAATAATCAGAAATACATAATGTTCGGGCGCCTGGGTGGCTCAGTTGGTTACGCGACTGCCTTCGGCTCAGGTCATGATCCTGGAGTCCCGGGATCGAGTCCCACATCGGGCTCCCTGCTCGGCGGGGAGTCTGCTTCTCCCTCTGACCCTCCTCCCTCTCATGCTCTCTGTCTCTCATTCTCTCTCTCGCAAATAAATAAAATCTTAAAAAAAAAAAACAAAAAAAAAAAAAATCAAAGAATACATGTATTTAAAAAAAAAAAAAAAAAGAAATACATAATGTTCACAGACCCATTATTTATAGCAACAAAAAGTCAGAAATAGTTTATGTGTCCAGTTACAGGAAAATAATAGAATAAATTGTAGTATGTTAAGAAATGAACTATTTGGAAGCCACTCAAAACCATGTGTTAAAAAAATATTCAACCAAGTAAATTTGAAGATCTAACTGACTTTTTTTAAAATGATTCATGAATCGGGCAGCATCCCATCCAGCCAAGTGGAGGGAAGTTCCAAGGAGCTGCACAAAATGGAAGGATTTTAGAGGCAGAAACAGGGCGGGACAATTAACAAAAGAAAAGAAAGAATAGTCTTAGGCAAGGTCAACTTCCTTTAGGGGGAAGAATAAGGGGGGATTATTTCATCTGCCTATGGGGGATGGAGAGGGTCCATTGGACAGATTATTTCACTGGTGCTGACCAAAAATTCCTGACTGATCAGTTAAGACTCCATTTCTGGGGGAGGTTGATCATTAGGTTAGGTGCCAAGCCCTACCTAAGTTTTGGTGACTAGGCCTATAATGTAAGTGACTCCATTTGGGGCCTGTGGTTTTCTTTCTAACACATGTCTTTAAAGAGAATTTAATGACATAGGAAAATATAATACATTTTACAAAACGGCACATCCAGTACAATTTCAAATACACATCTACATACACATCGTAACAGGACAAAATTCTAGTAATGATTATATCTGAGTGCTAGTCACTTGCTTCTTCTATATTTTCTAAATTTTCTACAGTATCACAAAAACGTTTTAAAAATAGGAGAAAGTACAGGAGAGTAATGGGCCCTCCATTCAGAATTAACTGTTGTTTTTACTTCAGATACTTAATGAAGGAACGGAATGTTCTAGATGAAGTTTGAGACCATTTTGTTTCTAGTCCTAGGCCCTCTCTTCCTGGATGTACATCCATCTGGTCCGTGTTTATATATTTTTCTGTATATTATGCTTTTCAGAAGCATTATACAATGCCATTCTTTGTGTTTTTCAAAACTGACATAACATTTTACCACACTGGTAAAGTTTACGACTCACTTTTTTCATTAACATTAGCTTTTTGAGAGCTGTTCAGGTTGCTATGTGTTGAATCAATTCATTTATTTTAATTGATGTAGAGTAGTCATCAAATGTATTGTAACTAATTTTTTTATAGTGTAATATTGGTTTCAGGAGTAGAAGTTAGTGATTCATCACTTACATGCAATACCCAGTGCTCATCCCAGCAAGTGCCCTCCTCAATCCCCATCACCCATCTCCCACCCACTTCCCTCCATCACCCTCAGTTTGTCCTCTATAGTTAAGAGCCTCTTATGGTTGTCTATGTACTGTGACTAATTAATCCACTCCTTTATTGATAGACACTCTGGTTGTTTCCAATTTTTAGCTATTACGAAAAATGCTGCGGCATGGAGCCTTCGTAATCAGAAAAGATGGTGGACGATACCACTAAGTCTAGTGGTTGGGACGCTTCTGCTTCCCAGAGGCAGGTTTCTCACTCAGTGTCCTGGAGCCCTCTAGAGCTCACCTGCCTCAGGGCTCTCTCTGATGCTTTGAGGATGGACCAAAGGCCCATCTTATCAGAACAGGTTCCCTCTGACCTGACCTCTACCTTTGCACCAATACTTTCAACTGCTCAGACATCTACAACTGGAGCAGTTTACCTGACATGCCTCTTCACAGAACTTTTATAACCTCATACCATTGTTATTTCCATTTTTCAGTTGGGAAAATGAGGCACAGAGAGGTTAAATACCTTACCCAAGGTCACAGCCAGTAATAGGTAGAGCTAGATTCAAACTCAGGCAGTGTGACTCCAAAGTCCATACTCTGAACCTCTGCACTCCATGGCCTCCCATAGTTTTCCACTGACCCACTCTTTATCTCATTCCCCTTTTTACAGCCTTACCTCACCGGTGCTTCAAGGCAGAGAAGCAAGACAATCCTACTTCCTTGGTCTGGACTCTGACTCCTCTCCTTAATCATCAACCACACTGGCGCTTGGGCTCACACCACTTTGGCTTCTTAACCACAAATTCCCCTTAACAAATCTTTGGACTCATAACTCTGGTCTTATCACTGTTTATATATTTCTTAAGGCACGCAAATCCTAGTGTCCTGGTCCCTTTCTTCCTCCTCTGGCACTGACGTCCTGCTGCCAAAACACTGGGGGGTAAGGAATAAAGTGGTAAAGTTGCAAGCTACTCCTGCTCTATCTCTATAGAAAGGCTGGAGGCACCTGGATGGCTCAGTCGGTTAAGCATCTGACTCTTGATTTTGGCTCAGGTCATGATCTTGGGGTCCTGGGATCAAGCCCCTCGTGGGGTTCCCAGCTCAGTGGAGAGCCTGCTTCTCCCTCTCCCTCTGCCCCTTCCCCTGCTCACCTGCTCCCATGCTCTCTCTCTAACAAATAAATAAAATCTTTAAAAAAAAAAAAAGTCTGTGTAATGAGTACAAGGGGGAACCTTCCTAATAATATATAAATCAAAACCCTGCCAATGCTTGGGAAGACACCCATTGTCATGGATATCTATCTGTCAGTGGGGTGGATTTTCTGCACTGTTGAGCTCATTGCTCAGGTGAAGATGGTATATCCTATAACTCTAATATTTTTTTACGTTACTGATTTTTTTTTCCTGCCTATTTGATCAGTTGCTGAGAGAGGTGTGTTGTTAACATCTATAACTATAATGTGGATTATTATTCCTCCTTTTAGTTCTGCTCATTTTTGTTTCATATGGTTTAAAGCCATAGGTGTATACAACTTAGGGTTGTTCCATGTTTCTGTTAAATAGCTTAGTGTATCATTAAGAAACGTCCGTCTTCTCCTCCAGTAGAGTTTACCTCAGAATCTATTTGTTTTGACAGTAACACAGCCACAACAGCCTTCTGCTGGCTAGCGTTGGTGTGCTAGAGTATTCTACCTTTTTTTTACATTCAATCTGTCTGTCTTTTTATTTAAAGTGTGTCTCTTAAAAACAATGTATAAGTTGCTTCTCATCCAACATGACAATCTTTGGCTTTTACATTTTTTAAGATTTATTTATTTTAGAGAGGGAGAGAGCATGCATGGAGAGGGACAGGGGGAAAGGGAAAGAAGCAGACTCCACACTGAGCACAGAGCCCAACTCAGGGCTCAATCCCAGGACCCTGAGATCATGACCTGAGCCAAAATCGAGTCGGATGCTCAGCTGATTGAGCCACACAGATGCCCCAACAGTCTCTGGCTTCTAATTGCAGTGTTCGGTCTACGTTTTAGTTTCCTGGGAGTGCTATAACAAATGACCACAATGTATTCTCTCAAAGATCTGGATGCTAGAAATCCAAAATCAAGGTCTCAACAGGGCTATGAACGTTTCCTTGGAAGCTTCTAGGGAAAAATCCTTTCTTGCCTCTTCTTTTTTTTTTTCCTTTAAGATTTTATTTATTTCTTTTTGAGAGAGAGACCACAATCAGGGGGGAGGGTCAGGGGGTGAGGGAGAGAGAGAATCCTCAAGCAGACTCCCCACAGAGCGTGGAGCCCCAAGCGGGGCTCGATCCCAGGACCCTGAGATCATGACCTGAGCTGAAGGCAGACACTAAACCGACTGAGCCACCCAGGTGCCCCCTTTTCTTGCCTCTTCTAATATTTGATCGTTGGCAGCAACTCTTGGCATTTCTTGGCTTGTGGCAGCATAAGGTCAACCTCTGCCTCCATTGGCCTCTGCCTCACATGGCCTCTTTCCCTGTATGCCTCATCCATCCTGTGGCCAAATCTCCTGTTCTTCAAAGGACAGCAGTCATTGGATTTAAGGTCCACCCTAATCCAGGGCGATCTCCTATTCACTTTTCCCCCAGCTTTATTGAGATAAAATTTATTGTTGATAAAGTTCAGCACTGTGTAGGGTAATGTGTACCACACAATGACTTAACTTCCATGTATATTGTGCGAGACGGTGAGCAGAGTAAGGGTAGATAATAGCCATCATTCTATGTAGAAGCAAAAGCAAGAAAGGGAAAGAAAAGTCTTTTCCTTGTGACGAGAACTCTTGGGATTGACTCTCTTGGACCTCATCTTAATTCTATGATAGCTGCAAAGACCCTACTTCCAAATAAGGTCGTATTCACAGATGTGGGGGTAGGGCTCGAACATCTCTTTTAAGGGGGGACAAAATGCAGCCCAGTTCAGTCCATCTGTGTTTAACACAATTAATGATACTCCTGGGGGGACACGAAAGTGGGAAAGAAGTTCTGTCAAAGCGCATGGTGAAAGCCTTCTGGCTGGACATTGCCCTCAGTTAGCACAGATCTTAACAGTTCTGTGAGGAGATTAAGCTGTCTGTTAGAATGAATCAAATCAAACTAAATATGTTATTATCAACCCAGAGTGGTTAGAAAGTAATTGCCTCTCCAGTATTATGTGAAGTGACTTTTGTACGTGTTTTATATTCCAGAAGGTTCCTAGGTGTGTCCTACTGCTGCTATACTTCACGGCCTTCATTTTGTCTTTTGGCTCTCCCAAGTCTTTCTCCCTCCTCCCCACCCTCCACCCTCCCTTCAGGGTTGTCCATGTCAAGGACCCATCAGCTCAAGCCCCCTTCCTCAGGTCAAACACCTACAAAACTATTTTATAAATGCTGATGATCTATAAAATACAAAGTTTATGGTCATGATGGCTCTGTTAGCAAAGGAAAAAAAAGGAGTAAGCAATATCTGCTGAGTTGACAAACAACAGTGTCTGGCTGCAATGATCACATACGGAATAAAAACCAAAGTCTCCAGTCTGGTTTCCAAAGCTCCCATGACCTAGGCCCATCTCGTCTTCCAACCTAACACTCCCCTGCGTTCCACCTGCCCCAGGTACCCCTATGGGAAAAGCCCTTTCATACTCATGCTGCTTCGTCTTTCAGGAATGCACTTCCCTCCCCCTTGATGTGCCCCTAACCTTAATTACAAAGATATCAAATGTTTTTAGTTCCTCTTCCTGGACCCCATCCTGAAGGCTCAAGGCAAATGCCACATGTTGTGTGAGCTGCCCTCCACACTCTAGCCAGGAGAAATCTGTGCCTTCTGACTTCCTCTATGTCTCTCCCCAGCACTTCCTCATTCCCTACCCTTAATAGAGTTATGCACATACACATCTTATATCCTGTCTAGATTATAAGTATCCTCAGAACAGAGGCTCCATCTTACTTGTCATCACATTGCCAAATCTCAAGCGCTTTCCTGGGAGACAGATGCTAAGGGCATTAGCTTCGTGTATTCAGAGAGATACACCCATACTCAAAACGTAAGACTACATCAATCCCATTGTCACCCACAGATGAATAAAGACATAATATAAATTTAAGCTTAATTTGGGGGGTCAGATCTCTCAGGGCGAAGAAATATTCCTGGATTATTCTCTCCTTAAACAGCCAGAAATCCTTATCTCCTCATAAATACTGAAAAATGTACAGATGTGAAATACTTGATTTGATTCTTGGCCATTACTAATTTCACTATTATCTGGTTTAGAAAAAAAGCAATTATACAACATACATAATAAATCCATTACATGGCAAGATAGTTCTAGTTGTTCTAATCACACACAATCTTTCTGATGTTGCTCTAATGCTCGTTACCTCATAAAGGTGGATTTTAACTTTTGAGCTACTTAGCAACGAGGGGTAGTTTTACTATCAGAATGGTGAGTTCTGCTCATCTGGAAAGTGTGTTTATGGGCTGCAGTGATTCATGACTCACCAAGGGGACAATAAAAATGAGGTCTGCCACACACCAAGCCCTTGCTGGGGTCATGGTACACGCCCAACCGTATCTCACGGTTTGTGATCTAAAGCTTTTTACAAGGCTATTCTTTTTGTAGTTGTGGGTACCAGATCAATTCCGTTGGGTAAGGCTGAGTGTTGTGAAATGTGGGTAAAAAAAAGGATTGTCATTACCTATATTTATTCTGTCAGTCATTCTGATCACCAGACAATGATATGAACACAGTGAGAAAGAGATCCTGCTTGACTCTATTCTTCCGGAATTAGACAAACTATAAGAATTCCATCAGTTCATCTGACATGTGGAAACGGGTCCATTTCTGATGGCATCATGGGAATTTGGCATGCTGTGTGTATTTTTATTTGAGTTTTTGTTTTGAAGCAGACTAACAGGTAAAAATCCGACTTCCCCATTATTTTCTCTTCTCTCTGTGTGCGTGTTCAACATTACACTGGGTATGCCCATTATTTCAGACTTGCTCTTACTGGCCCTGTTCCCTCAACCAAACACTGCTGGCCTTCTTGGGCAATGCCCTGTTCCCTTCCTCCTCCCCCCCCCGTCAGTCCCTATGCAGAAAAGCTAGCTGCCTGCTCTCAGTCTTTAGAAATGTACGTTCAACAAGCACCCCAAAAAGTGGCCCATCTGAACAGAATTCAAAAGAAAAAAGCCTGCAGCCATTTTGCTCAAATAAAGGGATGTTCCTTTTGTAGAGTTGGGGTCTTACTATCAATGGCTGCTTAGAGTCAGCTGGGCATGATGGAAGAGAGGATAGTTATGAGTAGGAATTTTTATTGCAATTCCAAAATCATCCACTAAAGACATCTGCATATTTTTTCTCCAACAGGGGCTCTGCTCCTGATTACTTCTTAACCTTCTTTAGTAGCTATTCCAAGTTATTGGGATTTGACAGAAGTCTTTAATAAAAAAAAAAAAAAGGATTCCAATTCAGTATGGTCAGTCCGTTTTGCCAAGTAAAAGTATTATTTGTTAAAAAATAATAATAATAATAATAACTATCTCAATATCACTCATCATCAGGGAAATGCAAATCAAAATCTCGAAGAGATATCACCTCATTTCTGTCATAATGCCTAGTATCAAGAATTACAAGTGTTGGCAAGGATGTGGAGAAAACATACTGTTTACTGTTGGAGGGAATGTAAATTGGTGCAGCCACTGTGGAAAGCAATATGGAGATTCCTTGAAAAATTAAAAATAGAACTACCCTATGATTCCACTACTGGGTATTTACCCAAAGAAAATGAAAACACTAATTCAAAAAGATATATGCACCCCTATGTTTATTGCAGCATTATTTACCATAGCCAAGATATGGAAACAACCTAAGTGTCCATTGATAGATGAATAGCTAAAGAACATGTGGTATATATACAATAGAAAATTACTCAGCCATAAAAAAGAATGAGCTCTTGCCATTTGTAACAACGTGGATGGACCTGGAGGGTATTAGTCTAAGTAAATAAGTCAGACAGAGAGAGACAAATACTATATGATTTCACTTACATGTGGAATCTAAAAAAACAAAAAAAACAACCAACCAAAAAAAAAAAAAAGAGACTTATAAATATAGAGAATAAATTGGCGGTTGCCAGAGGGAAAAGGGATGGGGGGTGACAGGCAAGGATTAAGAGGTACAAACTTCGAGTTATCAAAGAGGGGGAGGAAAGGTACAGCAGAAGGAATATAGCCAATAAGATGGAAATAACGTTGTATAGTGACAGATACACTTGTGGTGAGAAAAAAAAAAGACTTACACCTACCAATTACTAGTGCCATTAGTTTTTGAAAGGAAGCTCGCTTGAACATCAGAAAAGAAAAGAATGGACATGATCTGATCGTGAAGGCAGTTCTCTAATTGAATGAACTTAACTTTATGTTCTTTTCCTCGTATCAAAGACTGGTGAGTCTTTAGTCCTGAGCTGGCAGGGGCCCATGGCCCAGCACTTGGGAGTCATTGCTCTGGATGTCAGCACGTTCAGCCAAAGCAATGATTAGCCTCCTACACTTTGCAGGTCAGGGTAAACATAGAGTTGACTGTGGGTGTATTATTGTATTTAGTCATTCCAAAGTGGTTAGGAAGGACTTGGACCAAAGAGGCAGAAACATCTTCATCCAAGGCCCAGCTCTACCACATGACACCTGAGTGACCTTAGGTAAGCCACTCCACCTTTCTAAGCTTCCGTTGCCACATCTATAAAATGGAGAGACAGCAAAAATCTACTGAGTTGTTATGAGGATTAAATGAGAATGATCAAAAGGTCCTAGTTTCAGCAAACGAGTCATTTGTTCTTATTGAAGCATAATTGATATATAATATCCTTAGTTTCTGGTGTGCATCACAGTGATGGTCACAAAATGATCCCCACGATAAGTTTAGTTACCGTCTGTCACCCTACAAAGTTACTATATTCCCTATGCTGTACTTCACATCCCCATAATTTGTTTTAGAACTGAGAGATTGTCCCTCTTAATCCCCTTCACCTATTTTGCCCATCTTTCGCCCCCTCCCCTCTGGTAACCAACAGTTTGCTTCCTGTATCTATGAGCAAATTAGTCATCTGTACCTACAATGTTACAACAACTGGAGTGTCTAATAATACGCCAGACATTGTCCAGGACCCCTAAGACACAGACATGAAAGACACCATCTTTTCCTCAAGGAACTCACAGTGTAAAGAGGGACGCCCATAAAATGATGGTGAGATACAGTGAAACCAGTTGGGATAGAGGCAAATACTAGAAGTTACAAGGGCTTGTAGAGGATTCCGAGTCAGGAAAGAGAAATGAGAATAAGAGGCCTCTCAGAGGAGGTGAGTCAGAGCAAAATCTTAAGGGATGCAAAACTAAAACAAAACAACACCAAAAAAGAATTATCAACTAGGCTTTTAGGTGAGCATTAGACCAACTTGTAGTGCTGTACCTAAACTGTGCGGATTACAGCCTGGCAGACCAAGGTCCCTCCCGTTATCCTGAGTCAGCATGCTTATTGATCGAAGAAATGGCTTTCATCAAAGAAGTAATTTTCCTCTGCCTTGCTGCCTCCATTCTATTTGGGGTTACCCTAAGAAAATTCTTCTCTGCCAATTCTGACCTGAAGAAGATGAGTTTTCAGTGATAAAAGAAAGAGAAGTTACAGCTCATTTTGGGGAAATCCTGAACATACATCTTTTGAGAAAACCAGAGTACACTTGACCCTTAGAACAGGTTCGAACTGGGCAGGTCCACTTATCCGTGGATTTTTTTCAATAAATATATTGGAAAATTTTTTGGAGATTAACACAATTTGAAAAAACCCAAAGTGGAACTGCGTAGCTTAGAAATACCGAAAAATTTAAGAAAAACGTATTATGGTAAGAATACAGTATATAATGCACAGAACATACAAAATATGTTTTAATCAACTGTTTATGTTATTGGTAAGGCTTTCAGTTAACAGTAGGTTATTAGTGGTTTAGGTTTGGGGCAGGTAAAAGTTATATGCAGATTTTGTGCTGCATGGGGGTGTCTGTGTTCTTAAGCTCCGTGTTGTTCAAGGGTCAACTGTATCTGAGCAGCTGAATTCCAGGCTGTTGGCCCCTTGCTACTCAAAGCAAAGTCTTGCACCAATAGGATCAGGAACTTGCTAAAAATGCAGAATTTCAGGTCCCAGATGAGAGTGGCTAAATGAAAGACAACTGCATTTTAACAAGATCTCCAGGGGATTGGTAAGGACATTAAGGTTTGAGAAGATCTACCCTAGTCTAATTCTTGGTGAACAAAAGACAACCACTGGACCAGAAGTGAACAGCATCAAAACCCTTCCTACTGACTTGGATTGACTTTACCAGCACTTGTGGCATCTGTTGCCGATCTACATGCATAAAAGAATAGCAGTTGCGAAAAGAGAGAAGAGCTATGCCCCAGAGGTGTGTGACTTATAACCACTCTGGTACCGTGCTTACGTAATACACTGAAGTTTAATAACGTTTACTTGCATTCATGCCCATGATCTATTTTTATCCCAAAACAACTGAAAACTTCTATTTGTTTGTTTTTAAGATTTATTTATTATTTGTTCGAGAGAGAGAAAGAATGAGTGGGAGGGGCAGAGGGAGAGGAAGAGAGAATCCCAAGCAGACTCTGAGCCGAGCACAAGGCCCGACTCGGGGCTCGGGGCTCAATCCCACAACCCCGAGATCATGATCTAAGTCAAAACCAAGAGTCGGATGCTTAACTGACTGAAGCACCCAGGCGCCCCAAAAACTTCTGTTCTTTTACACAGGAGAAAACTGGAGCTCAGAGATGTGAGACCAGTTGCTGGGTTCATGCAGAGCCTGAGGTTCCAAGTCCAGGGCCACTTCCTTGGGTGGAGTAGCCAAGACCTAGGGGCTTTACATTGGCCCTTTACATCTTCCCGGGAACACTCTGAGGTCAGTCAGTATCATGACTCACATTTCACAAATGAAGACTGAGCCAAGCTAAATATATTGCCAAAATCACACAGCCAGTAATTGGCAGTCACTTTCAACCCAGATGGTCTGATCCAGAGCACTCTGTTTCCCGGGGACCTAGACGCTACCAGGGCGGATTGCAAAGTGAACCATCTCCTCCTCTATGGCTCCTTTGTCTCTCTAAACTACTCACACACACTGGATGCATTCTCTTGAGCACGGTATTGGGCACAAACTTACAAGGGCGGACATCAGAGGGAAGAGTATCTACACCTAGGTCTCTGATTCCTTCCCGCCACTTTAGGGTATAACGCTGGTTAGACAGTTGAATAGTGGCCCCCAAAATATAAGTCTAAATCCCCAGATCCAGAACCTGTGACTGTGACCTTATTTGGAGAAAGGGGTCTTTGCAAATCAAGGTAAGGATCATGAGATGAGATCATCCTGGATTTAGAGCGGGTCCTAACTCCAACGACAATGATCTTATCAGAGAAAGGCAGAGAGGGGTTCGGGATACAGAGACTCGGGGAAGCAGACCAGGCAGAGATTAGGTTTACGCAGACACAAGCCAGTGAATGCCCACAGCTGCCAGGAGGGGGGAGAGGTGAGGAAGCATTCTCTCCTAGAGCCTTCGGATTTCAGGCCTCCAGAACCACAAGGGAATGAATTTCTCTTGTTTTAAGTCACCTAGTTTGCAGCGATTTGCTTTGGCAGCCCCAGGACACTAATTCACACTGAAATTGAGAATCTTTCATTTTAGGGACGCCTGGGTGATTCAGTTGGTTAAGCAACAGACTCTTGATTTCCACTCAAGTCATGATCTCAGGGTCATGAGATCCAGCCCCTCGTTGGGCTCTGCACTCAGCAGGGAGTCTGCTGGAGGATTTGCTCTTTCCCTCTCTCTCTGCTCCTCCCCCTTCTCTCATGGGTACACTCTCTATCTCTCTCAAATAAATAAATAAATAAAATCTTTTTATTTTTAAAAAGAATTTTTCATTTTGTAACTATCATCTAAAAACTGCATTGGCACCTAGAGCCTATAAAATGTACTCACTGTAAATCCATTCGATTTTGGATTGGGAAACCCAGATTTGAAAACCTATGTTCAGAGAATTACTAATTTTAAGAATATACAGTCAGAAAATAATATGTACAAAGTAGGGCAATACATGAGCTACTTTTTTTCCCAAAAAAAAAAAAACTGAAAATGCTTTTCATGCAAAATATTTTGCAGTCAATAGATAACATTATTTAGGGATGAAGGTTACTTATGTTATTCCTATAGTGTCTTAATTAGCTTTTCTTTAATGGGCATTAAGCATAAAAGAGAGGAAATGGAAAAGAACACACACAAAGAGCTTAGATTTCACCCACAAATCTGTTTTGTAGCCTGCAATCTGTCAGCAAAGCCTGCAAATCCTCCTCTCCATTTTTTGGTATAAACACTTTTTATTTTGAGCCTCTTTCGTCTCTCTCTCTCATGCTAATAAGAAATGTTTAAAGCAATCATGAGCTCAAACTGAAGATAATTGGTAAGGCAGGCTTCTCCAAAATGCTCCGCATTATCCTCCCTCCGTCCTCTTTCTGAATCATTCTCTCAGAAGACTCTCCAATAATCTGTCATCCTCCAAATGGAGCTGAGATAGGCTTCTTTCCTGGAGCACTGTCACCATTTACCTGTGAGGTGAGCTAAAAAGCCCAGGACTCCCACGGTGGAAGTAAGAAGGGGAATGTGTGTTTCTGGAGTAGTCCCGGGCACAGAGCAGGGAGGCTTCGGGATTAGCCTGGGTTGGATCCCAGCTCCATCACTGATTCTATCAGCCCTGGCAGAGTTACTGAGCCTCTCTGAGTTGTGACTTCCTTGTGGATAAAGTGGATAATCGTAGTGCCCACCACGTAAGGTTTTGAGATGAAAGACATGTTGCTAAACCTTGTGGGTTACTCAGCTGTCTTCATCTTACTCAGCTTATTAGTGCAATTGACATGGTTGGTCACTGTGTTGATTTACTGTCAAAATAAGCCCCCCCCCCCCCCACCCCCCGGTTTTCTTCCCTCAACATATGTCCCTTCCCTCCTCACACATGTCAGAGGACCCTGGACCTCTTATCTTCTCACTCCCTGGATGGCCTCATCCGGAGCTATGACTCCACATAGCAGCTCTTTGCTGAGGATTCCTGAATCTCAATCCTAGCCTCCCGTCTGAGCTCCAGACTAATGTAGCCACTCAGCGCTCTCTGTAACATCTCCACCTGATGTCAAACAAGCATCACAGAGTTGGCGTATCTGCACCAAACTCTTGATTTTCATCTCCAGATATGTCCCTTCTCCTGCGCTTCCCATGTCAGTAAGTGGTAGTGCTAGTTTGGGCTAGCAAGTCAAGACACGCCTCCTCTCTTGCTCTCATATCCAAATCCATTGGCAAATCCCGCCACCATAACTTCCGAGTATCTCCAGAACCCACCACTTCTTATCTCCTCCAATCTTAGCTCATGGCTCCAAGCCATTACCATCTCCCTCCAAAGCAGTTGCAGTGGCCCCCTAACTGGCCTCCCTGCTCCCACCCTTACCCCCAACCCAGCCTTTTCTCTACTAGGCAAGTAGTAAGATTTCCCTTAAAACCCACATCAGACATGTCCCTGCTCAAAAATCTTCAATGCCTTCCATACTTCACTCAGATCCCCAGCTACCCCATGGACCTCACCCCCAAGCTCTCCCTCTTTGCTCTTTCCTTTGACATGCCAAGCCCTTCCCAGGCTCAGAGCAGCTAGTCCCTCTGCCTGCAAAGCAGACAGACACCTACTCGTGGGAAGGAACTCCCCTTACCAGCCTCTGTCCCCCTGTGTCCTGTGCTCAGATTTTTTTCAGCACTTGTCTACTTGGCATTATATATTTGTTTGCTGTCTCTCCCCCTGCTAGAATGTAAGCTCCATGAGAGCAATGAATTTGGTGCATTCATGGCTGGATCCTTGGCACCCAGAATGCTACTTGACACATTAATAACTATTGAGCAATTGAACAAAGGGATGAACGAATGAATGAATGCATGAGGTACTAGTACAAAGCACCAAGCATACTATGGCAAAAGGTATGGGATTGATAAATACTACCTGCTGCTGTGCCTATTCTTTTATTACTAATTATTATTTGTCTAGCTCCTTTACACACCCTGCCTTTCCTCCTGGCCCTTCATCTTTGTAGATCTCCCACTGCCGTGCCCAAGCCTCTCCGCTGTCAGAAGGAAGACATGGGGATTACGTTAGCCAGAAAGAATGTCATTGGCTACCCTCTTCTACCATCTCAGAGTTTGGTGCTGTCACATACATACGTAAGGAGGAGGGTTGGACTCAACTATCTTCAGAATAGCCATCAAGTGCCCTGAATGTGGCTTTGGACAGCCTGAACCCCAATCGTGTGTTCTGTCCTTTTTATAGACCAGCTAACACTTCAGTATTTCTGCCTCCAAATTATTATACCTCCCAGACTGACTTTGAAAAGTAGCCCCAAACAGGATTTGGGGTTCAGAAAACACAGCCAATTTTACCTTTAATGACTATTACGGTTGTTGGGGGGACTCGACAAATTTAAAGATATGGAATTTTGTGCGGAAGAGTCAGGGAAACCCTGGGAAAACAAACCCAATGAACTTGTCCCGCAATTTGCATTGGAAACTCTCATACAGCAGATCCACATCATATCTGCACACTTTTTGAGCTTTGGGCCACCTGTTCTGCATGGACACATCAAGAAACGGTGAGCACACACACAGAGCATCCCTGTACACATGCCTTGCGAATGCTGAGCTGGGTCCCTTGGAAACCACTGAGACAAGGACAGATGCTTTCCCTTACTGCTGGTTGGAGCCTCCAGCAGGCAGCAACCCTGGGCTGCTAGGCAGCCAAGCCACCCCGAAATAAGGCCTGTCACGGATACCTGCTCTGTGCAGACACCCTGGCGACCGGAGCTGATGGGGTTAGTGAGTGTCACGCTCAGGTTAAATGCCCACCTGTGGCCCTAGCGCCGGCAAGGAATTGGAAAATTACTAACCCCAAAGGCTAAGAAGACTCGGTCTCCGTCCAGAGCCACTTGAGCCCCGATCCACCAACAAAACACTCGGGGAGACAAACTGGCAGGATTCTTAGACAGAAGGAGACAAAATCACTGACTCAGGAAAACCAGACCCTCTGTGGAGGGCCTAAGCCTTTTAAGACGTGGCTGGAACATTCTTGGGTGGGACAGCTCATCAAAAAACAAACAACTTAGCAGTTCACCTTCATCCAAAACAAGTTTCTCTGTGAGCTGCCCCAGCCACCGCCTCTACCTTGGGCCAGGCCACGTGGGTGTCTCCAGAAGCTCCAGTCTTTACCTCGGCCACGGGGACCACACCCTGGAGTGTCCCAATTCCTGACCCACCCGGGATCCCGGCCCTGTCTGCCTGCTGTCCTACCTCAGTCCAATTTGGGGCTGCCTTCGTAAGCAACCCCCTAGCTCAGCCCATCTCAGGAGATGACCCCGGCTCAAACCCCACATGGATATCGTCAAGCCAGCAGGAGCAGAAGAGAAGAGTGACTGGGAGAACTGGCTTTGGAATCAGAGAGACCTAAAATCCTATGTCACCATTTTCAGCTGTGCAGACAAGGACTGCCCAGTGAGCAACTAGGGGTGCTTTCCTGACATTTCCATTTCCTGGCAATGAGGTAGGAGAGCCAAGGACTCAGTCCTGCCAGGCCATCCCCACCCTACGTGCAGAAAACAGGGCTGCACCCGGATTCAACATCCCATGGGACGAGACACACACAAGGTCCCTGGGTGCGAAACAGAGGGCCTTTCCCCCAGCCCTCCCCCAGATAGCCGGCACCTTGGTTCAGTGCTCCATGGATGTTTATGCCCCAAAGCCACTCTTCTCCTATAAAAGGAGAGCCCAGTGGGGTCCCTATGCTGGAGCATGACCCCCTGGTGCGTGCAGCTACACCCCAGCCCAAGAGCTCCTCCCCACCGACGCGGACAGAACAGGGAGGTTGGGCATATGCACTGGATTTGGAAAGCGTAGCAAGAAAAACAGAATGTAAAATAAATCATCGATGTTTTTTATTGATTACACATCTAATAGTAATATTTTGGATACATTAGGTTAAGAATATATTATTAAAATTGACTTCACTGTTTTGGTTTACCTTTTTAATGAAGTTACTTGTGATAGGCTAAAAAATGGCATCCAAGGACACCTACTCCCTGGAACCTGAGGGCATCACCTTATATGGCAAAAGGTGAGACTGACTATGGACCATGGACCTCAATTCTATAGAGTGGCTGAGCATGACCTTGAGTTGTCATCTGTTCAGGAAAGCGAATGTACATTTGCAGTTGTAACTGAAATAATTAGGCCTTGTAAGGCAGAGGCATCTTTGAAAAATCGTACATATGAGGTGATATGTGTATATATGTAACATAACCAAGGGGCAGAGGGCCATGTGCCAGGCACCTGTTGAGTTGTCTGCCAGTCCCTCCTCTCTGGAGCTCCCAAGGGTCATTGTGGACAATAGGACCCCATCTCCTGACTCATCTCATTGAACAAGCCTGGGCTCCTGACCAACCTGGCACACTTAGGGACCCTTCTATTGAAATATAGACCTGGGAGCAAAAGGGACCTGATATCTAAGCTCGGGAGCTATGGATGAGCATTTTCTACTCATGATCTGGACCAGCAAGGTAGAGGAGGACAGAGGAGAGAAAGGGAGGAAGGGAAGGGAAGGGAAGGGAAGGGAAGAGAAATAGTGATTTAGGGATGGAGAGAGTCCAGATGGTAGTTTTAGACTAGTTTAAGTTGATTTCTCTTACATCCAACCAAAGGAATTCAACTAATATACCTTATCATAGATTCATTGTGACAAATGAATGTAATTTATGTAAAAAACACTTTGCAAATGACGCAGCACCATAGAGAGGCTAGTGGGAAGTTATTATCAAGGCAAACTCCTCTCCCCCCTCAATGCTCTAGCTGGTGACCTTGACTCCACTTTGGGATACCCTGACTTCCCGCTGTCTCTTCTCCCAAGCCATCCTTCATTTCCCCATTTCTGAGAAACTCCCAGCACCGCTGCTCTCCCTCCGGGAGCCCACTGCCTTTTCCTGTCTCTTGTAAACAAAAACACAGTTGAATAATCTCTAAAATGCCATCCAGCCTTGCTGTTTTATGATTCTGAATCTCCTTCATGATCCTCGAAACTCTGCTGATCAGTCAGACTGTAGATTAGGGGTAGATGCATCAGAATGTCCTGGGGGCTTCTGAATGCAGCCCCCAGGATTACCCCATTCTTCAGGCTGAATCCCGGTCTCTGGGGGAGGGTTGAGACTCTGCATTTTTTTTTTAAAGATTTTATTTATTCATTTGAGACAGAGAGATACAGAGAGACAGAGAGCATGAGCAGGGGGAGAGGCAGAGGGAAAGGGAGAAGCTGGCTCCCCGCCAAGCCAGGAGCCAGACGTGGGGCTCAATCCCAGGACCCTGGGATCATGACCTGAGCCAAAGGCAGACACTTAACCATCTGAGCTACGCAGGAGTCCCAAGATTCTGCATTTTAAGCATACCACATCAAGAAGCCCTGACATGGGGTTCAAGAGCTTTCAATCAGGTGTGTCTACATCAAGTACCAACCTTGCGGCTTATTAGTTGTGAGACCTTAGAAATTTGCTTACCCTTTGTGTTTATGCTTCCACTGCATTTAAAAAAAAAAAGAAAAAGGAAGGGGATGGTAACAGTAGGAAATTCATAGAATTACTTTGAGGATTAAATGAGATGATATGTATAAAGAATCTAGTGCAGCATCCGTGTTCAGAAAAATGACAGTAAATATTAGCTATTGTTAGTAATATAGCAAATAGAAGACCCTGTACAAATTCTAAAGCAAATTACCTGAGTTGATTTAATATTTAAACATAAATTGTAAACTTCCTTATCCAGCCCTTTTTTACGATAGGAGATGGCCAGCTGTATTGTTGAATGCTACATGCAATTGTGTATTTATTTGTGTGCTTATTTAATGGCTGTTCCACAAAGGAAGGGATTATGTTTTATTTTATTTTGTGTATATATACTCATATGTTTTATTTAAAGTAGGTTTATACTGGGGCACCTGGGCAGCTCAGTCGGTTAAGTGTCTGAGTTTTGTTTTGTTTTTTTTTTTAAGATTTATTTATCTATTTGAGAGAGAGAGCGGGAAAGGGGGAGAGGGAGAGAAAGAATCCTCAAGCAGGCTCCCCTCTGAGCGCAGAGCCCAACACTGGGCTCCAGCCCAGCACCCTGAGATCATGACCTGAGCTGAAATCAAGAGTCTGATGCTCACCCGACTGAGCCACCCAGGCACCCCCAGTGTCCAACTCTCAATCTCAGCTCAGGTCTTGATCTCAAGGTCTTGATCTCAGGGTCATGAGTTCACGCCCTGCATTGGGCTCCATGCTGGACATGGAGCCTACTTTAAAAAGTCGGTTTGTAAAGATATAATTTATATATATCAAGATTTCACTCTTTTTAGGTAGACAGTTCTAGGAGTTGTGTAACTACAACCAACGTCAAAATGTAAACTATTTCTATCACCACAGAATTTTCCTTGTACTACTTTGTAGTGGATCCTTTAAGCTCTCCCACCCCACCCCCAGCACTGGCAACTGGTCTGATTTCTGTTACTACAATTTGTGTTTTCCATAGGTCATTTGAAAGAGTATCATACTGAGTCACTACTCAGGCTTTTTTGCTTAGAATAATGTACTTGAGATTCATCCAAATTGTTGTATTTATCAGTAGTTTGGTTTGTTTATTGGGAGTAGTATTCCACAGTATGAATATATCACAACTTGTTTAACCATTCATCAGTTCATGGTTATTTGGGTTGTTTCCAGGTTTGAGTCATCACGAATAAAGTTGCTATAGACATTTGCATGTAGGTCTTTTTGTGGACATATGTTTTCATTTCTCTTGGGTAAATACCCAGGAGTGGAATTGTTGGGCTGTTTGGTAAGTATATATTTGAGTTTATAAGAAACCGTCCAACCAATTTCCAAAGTGACCGTACCATTTTGCACTCCCAACATGATACATGAGAGTTCCATTTGCTCGGTAACCTCCCCAGCACTTGGGTGCTTTTACCGTATTTTTACATTTTAGCCCATTCTAGTAGGTGTTTGGTGGTGTTAATGCACATTTCCCTAATAAGTAACGAAGGTGAGAGTCTTTTCATCTGTTTACAAAACACATAACTTAGAGTTATTTGTATTTCTATTATTATGTTTTGAAAAGATATCTATCTACGTTCTTGATACAAGCCCTTTATCAGATATGTATTTTGTAAATATTTCTTCCCAATCCATGGCTAGTCTTCTTACTTTTCTTAACAAGAGATTTGGAAGAGCCGAAGTTTTTCATTGTGAAGTTCAGTTTATGAATGTTTTTGTATGTGGTTTGTGCTTTCGATGTTATGTCTAAGAAATCTTTGCCTAATCTACAGTCACGAAGATTTTCTCCTATGTATTTATCTAGAAATATTGTGGTTATTACATTGAATCTACGATCTATTTTTACTTAATTTGTACACATGGCATGAAGTATGGCTCACGGGTCATTATTTTGTCCCAGCAACGTTTGCTGAAAATATTATTCCATCTCCATTTAATTACCTTGCCATTTTTGTGAAAAATCAATTGAGCATATATGTGAGGGTCTATTTCTGATTCTTTACTCTATTCCATTGATTTGTATGTTTCACCTGAACCACACTGTGGTGATTACGGTAGCTTTTCAGTAAGTCTTGAAATCAGGTAGTTTGAGTCCTCCAGTTTTGTTCTTTTTCAAAATTGCTTTGGCTATCCTCAGTCCTGTGCTTTTTCTTTTTCCAAAGGATGTTGATTGGGATTCTGTTTAATATGTAGACCAGTTTGGGGAGAATTGATATCTTAATAATGCCTTCTGGTCCATTAATATATCATACCTTTCCATTTAGTTAGGTCTCCTTTGAACTCCTAATGTTTTATAGTTTTCAACATTTTTTATTAGATCTATCCCTAAATAGCTCATGAATTTTAATGCTATTGTCAATGATGGCTTTTAAATTTCAATTGCCAATTTTTCACTGCTAGTATATATAAACACAATTGAGGACTGTAAAGGCCTTTGTATCCTGTGACCTTGCTAAGCTCATATAATAGTTCTAGTAGCTTTTTTACAGAATCTCTGGGGTTAGGGTGCCTGAGTGGCTCAGTCAGTTAAGCATCTGCCTTCAGCCCAGGTCATGATCTCAGGGTCCTGGGATTGAGCCCCACGTCTTCAGGCTCCCTGCTCAGCCGAGAGTCTGCCCCTCCTCCCGCTGGTGCTCTTTCTCTCTCCTTGTGCTCACTCTCCCTCTCTCTCTCAAATAAATAAAATCTTTAAAAAAAAAAATCTCTGAGGTTTTCTATCTGAAGTATCTCATCATCTGCAAATTAAAAAAAACCCTTTTTCTTTCCAGTGTGCCTACCTTTTATCTCCTTTACTGGCCTGACTGCACTGGCTGGAGCCTTCAGTACAGCTTCAAATAGGAGCAGTGAGAGAAGACACCTTGCATTGTTTTCGGTCTTAGGAAGGTGATGCTTGTTTTGTTCAATACTGCATACCCAGCACTTTGCACCATGCCTGGCATACAGTAGGTGCTCAAAAGAGGTTGCTGAATGAATTAAAACAAAGTTAGCTGATCTACATAGAGATTCAAATAACATTGGTCTCATTAATACCTTGTCCAACCACTGAATCTATGGAGTCACAAGTAAAATTATGTAATGTGTTGCAGGATATCATTTTGAAATCAGGAACCTTTTCAAATATAAAAATGCTCTGGTGGTAATACAGGAATTTAGGGATAAGCTATCTACTTGATGTGAAGGTGACACTGTGCTACATATTTGTCTGATGAATTAATACCTTAATTAATCAAATTAATAGACTCAATTAAAATGCAGTAACGAGAGAACTATTGTTTGTCTGCCTCTTCTCTGGGATAGTAAAGTCTGAGAAGTGACAAAACCTGATTTCTACATATTATCAAAATGCTAAGGATGTCCAGTCAGTACTAACCGTATAATGATAGTTATCAATACACAATGCCATCAGGTTACATAACTGACCTGGCAAGAGGCTCTGCAAATGTTTCATTCTCTAGCAATTATAGAAAAAAAAAATTTTTTTTAGAAAAACAAAACACAAAAAGGCATTATATATGGATAAGGCATATAGCTGTGCTCTGATTAAAGCTGTCTCAAATCCTTTCCTCAGAATAAAAGAGGAAACAAACGAAGAAAACCATGCATGACATGTATATGTCTGCTCCCCATAATTGTTTTCTTCTGATTTATTTTTATGTTTTCAACATTTAAAACATGAACGTTTCCAAAGCCAAAATTAGATTACAAAATACATTCAGAGAATTCCTTCTTCCATCCCTATTTGACCCTGTGCTCTTTCTTTCCCCATAGATAAGCATTTGAATAACTTTTGGACTATACTTCCGGTATGACTTGCTCACAAATATAAGCAAATACACATATGCATGCACAATCATATTTATATTTCTCTCCCATTTTACCCCCCTCCTCCCAAAAATAGCATGCCATTTCACAGTTTGGCACCTTGCTTTTTTTTACTTACCAAAATGTTCTGCAGATCACTCGGTATCAGCATGTTAGAAATTCTCCCCATTCCTTTTTGTGGTTCAACATTTTGGAAGCATCTGTGCGGTCCCTTTAAAAATATTAAAGAAGTCATTAAAAGTGAGAACTGTAACTCCTAGCAGAATATAACTAGCTATTTCTAGTTTATCTAAAGCAAATACTCCATTTCTGGACCATTTACCCATGTCACTCACCTCCTACCTCCTATCGTTGGGATGTGTTAAGAGTACAAAAACTGGCTTTGATCATTGGCCTGGGTAAATTGTAACGAGGCTTTGGGCTGGAATGACACAGACACTGCAAAAGTAAAATGTGCAGCTTGGGGGGAAGGAGACAACTTTTCTTCCTGCTCTCCGGAAGCTTGGATCTGGGCAGAAATCATGACTTCATCAAATAGAACAATATTCATATGAACAAAATTAAATAGCCTAGAAATCAGAGGCTTCCCCACACCGCATCCCCAATGGGCCGTGGGGTAAAATTGTACGAGGCTCAGATGTAGAACGATAAGGGTTGAACTTATATCTAGTCTATTTTTGGGGGGGGGTTTCCTACTCATTTCAAACCTAGACACCAATATCCAGTACTAAATCTTTTCCACTAGAACTATCTGTTAAATAAACTGGTTATGTGTGTAGATAACTCTATAAAGTCAGTCTTACACAAATCTTTATGACACCTTCTTCCAGATCCTGTCCATGGCTACAATTCAATCTGCCGCCGATGGGCACCTCAAATTAAGTAAATCTGAGTTATAGAGTTATAGAACTGGATGATTTTAAACATGACCTTTTATTCTGTCCTATGCAACAGATATAGGGGTAACTTGTACATAGTCATTTGAGATCAATTCCAGAAAAAAAGTAAGACATACATGTAGCTTTTAGTTTCTCTTTTTAAATTATCTTCCTCAAAAATTGGAGTTAATAATTTTAAACATCAACACAATGGTATATGGCTGGTCATTTATGAAATTATTACTGTGAAGAGTAACTTTTTCCATGCTTTGATATTAATGCCCACTTGAAAT
The DNA here is from genome assembly GCF_004348235.1 of Phoca vitulina. Classification (NCBI taxonomy): domain Eukaryota; kingdom Metazoa; phylum Chordata; class Mammalia; order Carnivora; family Phocidae; genus Phoca; species Phoca vitulina. Next base: position 11,816,336 of record NW_022589720.1, on the reverse strand, counting down.
TCTGATGACATTTTGTAAATATTTTTAAAAACTTTTTCTTTTTATAAGCTGCTATATGCACATTGTGTTAAATATAGAAAAGTATAAAAGGAAATTAATCATACTATGAAGCTGTATCTAAACACTGTTAATAGTTGAGCACATTTTCTTCCAGCATTTTTTCTATATGTATATATTTTTTCCTTACACTTTTGAGTGTAGAGTCTGTAAATCTTGCAATGTCCTTTGATCAAAAACTCTATAAATTGAAGATAAAGCTGTACCCTCTGAAAGATAACACTCTGAATCCAATGTAAATGACTTTGTAATCTCTTCTTGGGTTCTGTGTAATTTAGAAAACTCCCCATTCATTATCATCACTTGTTTTTCTGGAGTTACCTTTTCAAACAACTACTAAGTTAAAAAGAGGAAGCAAAAGAGAGGCCAAAAACTCCCTTTGAAATCAGTTCTCTGATTTTGAGTCTTCGACAGAAAAAAATTATCAAATGTCCCATTAACTTTGCCACTGTGTGATTGAAATTCAGAGGCCTCTCTAATCTAAAAAGTGCTCTTTGCCCTAATCAAAGATGACACTATTCAATCATTCATTTAAAAAATACACTTTTAGAATACTCAAACAAGGATGGCGGCCTTTCATTGATTCACTGGAACTTTCTCACTATTTCTCCTTAAGAGGGAAGGCGTGTGTCTGCATTGACCAGCAGCAGCACCAGCAGCAATGTGGCGGGTCCTTGTCCAGAGACCAGCCAAAGCAAACCGGACTTGATGAGTATTGATCGAGGACCTCATCAACCCCACATTCCAGACAAAGGTCAGTGTAATTAGATTGCTTTGAGTAAAACGAGCCCACGGAAACCTAGAGTAACAGAATGGATAAACCCTAAGGTGATATTTGCTTTAGAAAAGAACTCCTTCCCAGAGAATTCCTTTAAATAACAAGCTCTCTTCGTATATATTAAATAAGATTTCACTATATTAAAACACACCTTTCAGAAACTTGCTATGGAGGAGAGTCCTATACACAAGTACTTCCTGTTTTGCTGCGAAGTCCTTTAAATAATATTACTTGACACCATATAACACAATAAATAATTACCAGATTTTCATGTTAATTATAGGGGATGTCATTTGGCGTTACATCAGAGCTACAGGGTGAATTATCTTCTTCTTTCTCAAGGCCTTGTATGGACTGTGTGGAATTTTAAAAGGTCTCTTAAAGGGCATAAAATATGGAAAACATTTAATCTTTTCAAATAAATTGTGAAATGCCTGAGACCAGAATGTTGAGGTCTCTAGCTCGCTATGAACACCAGCTTTACAAAGCTAAATGTGAGGTAATAGGTTCATTCCTAGATGCAAAATTACTTTATCGCTTTTAATAATAAATTACTTTAATTCATTATGCTAATTACACTTTAAAAGAATCATGTGCAAGGCGGAGGAGTGCAAAATCATATGAGCAGGATGGCTCTCCTTCAAAAATTAGAAATTTCAAGAGGGCAACAGTGTCGCGGATAAACCAAACACAGGTCCTTCCAAACGCTGGGTTTTGCGCCGGCTACGCGGGTCGCACACCCACGAAGCCCCCTGCACAGGAGGCTCCCCCCCACCCCCACCCCAACTATTTTCTAAGAGCAGTTTTTGGTTCAGGACAACATTCAGCAGAAGGGACAGAGACTTCCCACAAACGCCCTGCCTGCATGAGGCACTTTTCCCTCACAGGGCCTCAACCCTGCTGTCCCAGTGCGCTGGTGGAGATGCACGCTGGCTTCGCTGTCACGCCAGTCTTAAGTTTTAGGTAAAACACTCAGCACAGCTATTCTTTACCCTGAAATCACTGGGGCACGGTATAATAAAAAACAGTGTTTTCTTTCTTCTTTCCCCTTGTTTATCCAAAAGAGACAGACTTTTCGAGTTTGCTGTTTTACAACAGCGGTGCATTGAGGAGACTCTGGGCTCCCCGTTAGCAAGCTGTGCTGGAGGCAGGTCCGAGCGCTCCGAAGGACGGCGGGCCCGGCCTGGGCGCGTGCGGGGAGCGGTCCCCGCGGCCCTCGGCGCCTTTTCCCCTGGGACACCCCGAGAGTGATGCCCCCTTCGCTGCGACCTTTGCTCGGTCTCTGCGCCCGCCCAGAGCGTCACTCCATCTCTCCCGGCCCCTAGTTCCCCGGTGGGCCCGAAGCAGGCCCCCAGCCCCAGCCCGGGAGCTGCCTCCTCGGCCAGTCTCCGCGCGCCTGAGGCGGCCACCGGGGGACGGGGTTCGCGCGGCGCTCTCCCAGGGACAGCCGGGGGCTCCCGCTCCTTCGCAGCCCCGCGCGCCTCGATCTCTCCCCGCGCGTCCGCGCTCACGTCCCCCCGCTGCCAGGCTCGCACACGCCCCGGTCACTCCCGGGACTCCGAGGGGACCCCAGTTCCGGGCCCCGCGGGGCGGGCGACAGGGCCCGGTCGCCGAACCCGGGCGTCCCCGGGGCCTCCAGTGGCTCTGGGCCCCCGCCCCTCAGCTCCCCGCGGCGCCCCAGCCCCGCCGCTCCGCCGGCTCGCGCCGCCGCCCCTGGCCGGCCGGGGCACCGCAGCGAGTCCCACCCCGCGCGCCCCCGGGCGCGGCGGAGGCGGCGGAGGCGGTGGCGGCCCCGCGGACTGTGCGTGCGCAGCGCCCCCCGCGGCCGCGCCGAGCGCAGGCGGCGGCGGCGGAGGGAAGGAGGGCGCCGCCCGCCCGGCCCGCCCCGCCCCTCCCCAGCCCGCCGCCCGCCCGCCCCCGGGGCCGCCGGCGGTGTCCGCGCCTCCGCGCCCGCCCCTGATTTCCTCCGCACGGCGGCGGCGGCGGCGGCGGCGCCTCGTGCGCGCGGTTATTTATTTATTTCCGGGCCCCAGAGCGCTTATAATGGAGCCGCTGTCAGCAGAACCTACTGCTGCCGCCGCCGCCGCCGCCGCTGTCCCTCCTCTTTTTTTTCCCGGCAGATCTTTGTTGTGTGGGAGGGCAGCAGGGATGGACTTGAGCTTGCGGATCTCCTGCTAGAGCAGCCGCGCTTGGAGAGGGCGTCGCAGCCGCGAGAAGGAGCCGCCGCCGCCCCGAGGCCCCGCCGGACCCGGCCGCGGTCCGCCCGCGCCCCCGCTCGGCCCACTCGCCCCGCGCCTCCCGGCAGAGTCCCCTCGCGGCGGCAGATGTGTGTGGGGTCAGCCCACGGCGGGGACTATGGTGAAATTCCCGGCGCTCACGCACTACTGGCCCCTGATCCGGTTCCTGGTGCCCCTGGGCATCACCAACATAGCCATCGACTTCGGGGAGCAGGTAAGCCCCGGCCGCGCCCCCCCGTCCCCCGCCCGGCCCGGGCAGTTCCACCCTGAACCCCGCGCCCTGCGCCCCGCGCCCGGCTCTCTCTGCCTTGGCCTTAGACACCCGGGCGCCAGGGGATGAGAGCAGCGGGGAGTCACCTGCTCCGAGTCCCTTTTTATCCTGGAACATTTGGTTGGGCTTGCAGCTTGTCAAGGATGACTTTTCCAGCACTCCATTTCCCCCTCCCCCCAATTATTCAGCAGACTTTTCCAGCTCTCTCTGGAAAATGTTAAAAGACCAGAGGGTTTAAAGCTTCACCTATAGAAGGGTTTTTAGTGCACAGCAGGAGTATTATGTAATTTGTTATTATGTAAACCTCAGATCTGTAAGTAAAATGTAGTTGCTAATAGCTCAAGTGCTTGGTTTCTATTTATCCGGTGTTGGTGGTGATGGTGATGGCGATGATGGGGAGATTTTGTACTAGAATGTGTCCAAGTTGATTTTCCAGGTACTTCTAATTTTCTTTTTTTTTTCTGCCCAGGTATGAATTACGGGTGCCCAAATGTGTCCTGATAAGCCAACCGTTGGCCATCTCTAGTTTGGGGTCTCTCTCTGTCTTTTTTTTTCTTTTGGTCCACTAAAGAAGGGGAGCACATTTTTGTTTGTTGCCTTCTCGTCTGTTTCTTTTTCATGTTTTCCCCCATTTCTTTCCATGTGGCGTCATTGCAAATCCCCAGAGCTGCAGACTCTCCAGCAGCGGGGCACTGGTACTCTGCACTTTGCCTGTGGGAACCGTTTTCGCAGAGTCTCCAGCGGGATGCAGCTGCATTTGAAGGCCAGGGAGGGGATGGCGGTGGGGGGCAGTGGCCTGCCACCTTGAGGGGCAGGTGTGGGAACCAGACGCGGCGTGTGATGAGCCTCACTCCTGGTACTGTAGTACCTTACTTCTTGGCCTTTAAGTCGAGCGACTTCATAGAATTTTTGTATAGAAAATGCACCTATATAGTTGCGCACTTTTAGTTTTTAAAAACCCACTTTCAGAAGGGGGTTTGTTTGCTCTGTTTGATGAATATCTGCTTGGATTTGTCTCTCTGTACTCAGAACTTTTGATTGATGCAAGTCTGTAAGCTCACTAATGCTTAGCCCACATTGTAAGCTGCTTTTTACTTCAAATTGTCTTGCCAAGAAGTGTTCACAAGATAGTATAGTCTCTAGAGACCTTTGTCTGGTAAGCCAACTAATTTCCTTTGGTGAACTACTATATTTTTTCTGTTGCCACTTTGCTCACTAGGGTCCCCCAAGGGCGTCTCTGCTGCTCCGCCTCCTTCCCGCCCACCTTCCCGTCTTTCCTAATTCACTGGTGACTTGAGGTGTTTCCTATAATCCGTGGAAAGGTTCTAGGATCTGAATTTACTACACTGCCCTGCACATTTTAGATGAGTCAAGTGCTGTATGTTCACCTGCCCCTTTTACTATTTTAAGGCTTATTTTCTTGGAGCTACCCCAAAGGTTGTCAGAAAGCCCGCGGCTGCTCACCTGATCCCTTACCCCTGAACTGTTGTAGTGTCTGTGTGGGGGGGGGGGGGGAGAGAGCGCGCATACGCGAGAGCGAGAGAGGGAGAGAAAGAAAGAAAATTACATGGGATAACTGGTGAAGGTGAGAGTATTCTTTGTCGTAATTAAACGACCTGAAACGTACCATAGTATTGCCTCACATTTGCCTTGATATAATACCAGGCAGACATAACTAAGGATTTGATTTTAGTGTAAGGGAAAGGATCTCCTGAGGTCACAAAAGGGAGGCTAGACATAAGAAACATTTGGTTTATACATTTGGTTTATCCTAGTGGGTCTAATAATGCAAACGCATCCTTGAGACATTGCTAACCTTTTAACATTGCTAATTATCATAGCTGACGTAAGCAAAGTACTAGAAGAGTTGTCTCTTTGCACAGAAGTTTTATCAACAAGTGTTGTTTGAGGCCCTTATCCCTTAAGTGCTGGTGTGTTTATGAGGTTATAGGCTGCCTGGTGGTAGAGATAGTTTGTCAGAGTTAGGGGGGAAGGAGTGGGGAAGGAATTGATAGGTTTCCAGAACCTTCTTTTGCCATCTGGTATCAGATAATTGTTTTGCAAAATAGTACAAGGGTAGAGGGACAGAACTTACATTTCCTTAAACTGAAGGAAAAGAATTACAGTAGGAGTTGAAGAGTGACCTGGTCACATGTGGGTAAGAATAGAAGTGCATTTTCCCCCAACTGCCTTAAAATACGACAGAGAGGAGGAAAATGAACCTATTTGCAAAAGTAGGTCTACTTTAGACTTCAGAAAATATTCTGCTCTTGACAGGGGTTTTTAATCGTGTTTTAGACAGATGGACACGTGTAGGTCTCTACCATTCTTTCAGAGTGGGCAGGTGTATTACCCCGTGCCTTGAGTGAACAATCCTGCATATTTCAGTAATTTACTCATCTTAAAGTAGAGGGGTAACAAAGGGGTACAGAGGTCAAAGGTCAAAGCAGCACTTGGGTCCCATGCCCTGGAGATGATCAAGAAATGCAAAATGCAAAATTAAAAAATAAAACATCTCATTAGCTTTTAAGTCTCTGACTTGTCAAGAACAAAAGATAGTAAAAGATGAGGTTTTTTTTTATGGTTATAAACGTCTCAGTTTGCTGTTTCTGTACAAAATGTGGATAGAACTTTTAAAATGGAAATCCAGCTATATACAGGATTCCATTGAAATTTGAATAAACAGCACATATGTGATTGTGTAAAAGAATTACATATTCATAAATTATCTCAGAGCTGTCAGTGTATGTGGGGAGGGGCTAGGAAGAAGCCTGCAATGATTCATCCAGAGCCTCCTGATATATGAACATTCAGTTGTATATAGATTTCCCTATAATTTTATGGCTCAGTCAGGGAGGAAACCCAAATATTATCTTGTTATTCTAACAAGACTAACAAAACCTATTATCACATTTTAAATTTTGGCAGTGGGAGTAATTTGGGGGGACGAGGGAGGGTTGAGTCCTACACGGGGGAGAAAAGCTATATGGCATAGAATAACCTGCTTTTTAATATTAAACAAAAGCACCATGGGAACAATGAGAATCAATCCATTATTGCAGAAACTAAAATAATGTTTGTAGAACCCTGTAGGTGCATAGTACACTTTATGATAATATCTAGAATTATCATTTTATCTCTATTTTTACAGATTGAAGTGAGGAAAGACTGAGAGGTTTAGGCAAGTGAAGTCACTTGTCCAAGATCACACAAGTATTATGGGGCAGAGCCAGGATTCAAGCCCACATCTGCTTCGCCCTTGGCCATTCTGCTCTCCGCCTCCCCCACTCGGGCCCACCCACTGAAATCCACCCAGGAGTTCTTAGAAATTTAGGAATAAGTTTCTGGCTTTTCTGATTACCAGCTTGGGCTTAAACTTAATCTTCGCTGTCAAATTTTGAATTTTATGAGGTAAGACAATCATAAAAAGGGCCCTCAGGACCCCAGGATTGTGATCAAGAGATTCACAGAAGAACCAAATTATACAGATAATTCATAGATAAATCAACAGTGTATCTTATTTTGCCTTTGGTTAAAAGGGAGGAAAAAGATAAGAAGCAGCAGATACTTCACAATAAAATTTTTAGAAATTATTTACTCTTTATCACTAGAGCACTGCAAATTGCTAAAATAGATTTTGAACAATGTATTTCTTTAAAGTATCTGCATATGTCCATGTTGTCACCATGTTCAAAGGACTGTTATTTCTACTTAAAACTAAACTTGGTACAAAGTCCCTGAATTCCTTAAAAGCCAAGTTCACCAAATTATGTAGAATAAATCAGTGAACTTTGCTTCAGGGTACTTAATGGCGCTTAAAGTGTTAAATTCAACTCCATTATGAAGCCTTCAAAGGAGTAAAGAAGGTTGAAATTGTTCTCTAAACTTAGGAAGAAATGTGTTCTGCCCAGTGTCAGGTAATTCACTCTCTCACCCCAAAATGATAACTGTGGGTATTTCCGATTGCCCTGAATGATTCACAGAATCTGGTTGGGTCCAGTACAATAATTCAAAGACCCAAAGTTTTTAATGTGTGAATGAAGAGCTTTGTATATGGATTGTGACAATTGGTAGAATAAGATGGGTAATAGGAATGTTAAGCCGTTTCTAACTTAGGGATCCTAGTGTTAGGCTTTCACAATACAAGGGTCTCAAATTACTAATATCACAAAATGGAGAAAAAGAAAGGCCCAGGAAAAATAGTTTAATAAATGTCCTTTTTGTCTACTAAGTAAAGAAATACATCCCCCCTCCCACCCCAGACCAGGAGGTACAAGAATGAAAAAGGGTGAGTGTCTGACATTGGCCACTGATGGAAGAGACTCCCCAGGCCGAGCTTGCCTTAAGTGATAATAAAACTGCCCATTGTATGTTCCACTTTGCAAAGTACCTAGAGACAGAAATGGCAACCTCAAGCCAAGTTTCCAAGCAACCATGGGGGGGGGGGGGGGGAGTTCCCTTCAATTTATTCAATATTAATGGAATAGACTTCAAAATGCCATTCATTGTTTTCTAATTATAAAAATAATATATGCTAACTGTCAAAAGTTTGGTTAAGTATTTAAAAATGGAGGGAAAAAGTAAAAATACCTCTGATTCCACCCTGAAGAAAAAAACTTTAACATTTTGAATATCTCCTGCCAAATTTTTTCCATCATAATTGAGGTATGTATATGTTTCACAGAACACAGAGGCATTTTTCCCATATCACTTGCAAGTATTTAAGTATGATTTTAAATAGCAGCGTAATATTTGATTATACAAGCATGCTGTAATTCCCTTTGCTGTATATTTCCTTTTTTTGTTGTTGTTCTTTTATTACTTATCGAGTACCTACTTTTTTTGCAATGGTATTTATTTTTTATTACTTTTTATTATAGAAGAATAGTTGGCATACAATGTTATATTAGTTTCAGATGTACAGCATAGTGATCAGACAATTCTATACCTTACACAGTGCTCACTGTGATAAATGTGGTCACCATTTGTTACTGTACAAGGTTGTTACAATATTATTGACTATATTCCCTATGCTGTGCTTTCCATCTCCATGACTTATTTATTCTCTAACTGGAAGTCTGAACCTCATAATCCCCTTCAACTATTTCTTCCCCGATTTGTTTAAATGCTGAGGTTTCTTGTTTCCTGCGATATAAAGTTTCAGTGAGCATCTTTGTGTAATAAGCAGATAATGCGTTTTTTCTGACTGCCTTGGGCTTTATGCCTGGCGTAATTTGGTACCTCTTTCAGTTTCTCGTTCATACATAGAAAATGAGGTCACTCTTCTCTGGCAGTCCATATTGAGTCAAGGACACCGTGACCTCCTTAGTCTAACTGATACTCTGTTCTCCATGGTGTTTCCCAGTTCTCTTTAGATGTATATCTACGTTTAAAGTACCTCTCTTTCGATGCACTTAGGTAAGTAGATTACTTCTAGAGCCACGGAGGTATAATCCTGCAGCGGATTTCTCCACTTATTTATTTCTTGACTGGTTTGATGACTAGCCTAACTACTGCTTTGTCAGAATACTTCTTCCCAAGCATATCCTTCAAAAGATAATTGAAGTCTTCATATATCAAGACAATATCTAAGTCTCTTTCTAGGAATCCATCACATTCTTTGAAAGCAGTGAGTCCCGAGTCATATGGTTCATGGTACCATCTCACTTTTTAGCTGTGACAAGCCCAGTGTATATGAGTGCTCAGTAATGTGATTTCCATGTCTCCTTACTCTCCCTTGTCTGACTCGGGGCAGGTTATGTTGGGATGGGAGGATGAGAGACGCCACATGGAAAATCATTCTTCTTTAATGTCCTATGTGAGTTGGAATAAATAAACCCTGTGAAACTCATACTACAGTGACTTGGCTGATGCCTACATTTTAAAAAGTCTGGTATTTTTTCTCACCTGAGACTCTATGAGTTGCTGTGGAGACACAATAGAAATAAGGAAAACCCTGTTTTTCTGCAACAATATCTGGATATGAGCTGCCTACATGAGTGCATTTTTTTTTTTGATAACAGAAGCTTATCCCTTAAAATTCAAATCATTGGTTTTCTTTTTCTTTCTTTAGTACGAGAATTATCATTGCTGAAAATACGTATCGCACATCTGTCCACCTTATTAAATAAATGCAGTATGCAAAACACCATGTAACATTTTTTGGTGTCTTGTAAATACCTGTTGTGCTGGGCAGTCAGGGATATCTGCTGACGGGTGGTAGTCAAAATACTTAGAGTTTGGCACTGACCAAGACAATAAAAGTAATAAAATAATAATAAAAATAGCTAACACACGATGAGTACTTTTTAATTTCTTGCTTCGGATCTGCCCCAGGCCTAAGAAACTAACGTTTACAAGAATTCCATGAAACATGAAGATTAAATCATTTTGGAGGCCTCCTTTGGGAAAAAGCATATACACTTCGTGACACTTGCTTTCCTGCCCTGCGCTGATTTTGTTTCTGTTCTGGAGACATTCTAGAGTCAGTGTCAAGCAAGTGATCGTTGAACAAGGGAAGCATTGCCGTCTTTGACATGGCCCGGCCCTCAAATTACTTAGATTCTGGTTAAGAAAACATACGTGAAACACTTCTGCAATCGGGGGGCACCGATATATAAATGTGTATAATTGCACAGTGCAGTTAATGATGACACACGCAAGGTGCTCAGCAAATGCAGGAGAGCGGTAAGGCTGTGCCCACTGTTCCGAGGTAGCTGTCTTTTGGCTGGGGTCACCCCCTTGCCTCCTCTTCTCTAAAAGCCCTTGTCACCGAAGTGGGAAGCACCCCATCTGCAAGAGTGAATATAGAGTCACAGTATAGGTAGATTAGCAGACTTCATAGTAAGCCATACAAACTTGGGGTTTCTTGTTGTTTGTTGTGTATTTGTTTTTTCCATGGTTTGGGGATCATTCAGCTGCTGTTCCAACCAAATACCACTCACGGTGCTAAGGGCAAATGAGCTTAAAATGACAAAGAGGACAGTTGTCTCGGTCAACTAACTGACCTGTGCATCACAACTTTCTGTTGCTTCTGTGTGATTGCTCCTTTATACCAAACATGTTCTCGAAGTCCATCCTGGGAAGGGTGAAAACTTGGTTATTTGTCAGGGCCAAGGGGGTAATTTTCTCCCCCGGATAAGGAGTTATCAGAAACCATCTGCACATCTGGTTCAGGAAATGCCCTGGGGTTTCTAGTTGGGGGAGTACATTTTGGTGTCAGTTAGCTCACAGGTCCTTGCTGGGTTTTGCATTTTTTATGGTATTTTGATAGCATTAGATGGGCCAGGCACTGTTAGAGGATTGCCTTTCTGTAAAGATGGGTTTGGCGCTGCAAATGCGCAGCCCGCCTCCTGACGTCAGTAGACCTCACTGTCCCCAGCCTCAGGGTGGAGGAGGGGCTGTGTGTGGCTCCTCATCCTAGAGCGGAGGGGCCGAGAGGCACCTGTGCGCACCTCCAAGCACACGCTCACCAGCACACTTCCTGTGCCTCGTTGGGACGGAGACCACGGCTGGCGGGGGGGCCCTCTGACTCAAGGCTGGGAGAAAACTGAGAGCAAAAGTGGGAATCCTTGGATAAGCAGTTGCAGAGGTGACTGGAAAGGAGAGGCTGAGGCCCCTCGGGACATTTAGCTGGAATGAAACGGCTGAAAAGCAGAATGTCTGCTGGCAGGTTAATGAGACTTTACCTAGGGAGCCAGGTGAGCTGAGGATGGGAAGGGGCCACCGTTGGCCTAGTGGCTGGGATTTCCGAGGATGTGAGAAGTAAAGGTCGCTTATTTTGTGAGAGACCCAAAGAGGACTGGTTTGGGTCCAGAAGCTTCGAGGGTCAGTAGTCCTATGCCAGCATTTATGGCTGTGAGAGCCGGTCGCTCCAGGTTACTGTCTTAACTAAGTGATCATGAGTCCATGTTGAGAAGCTTTTCAGAATCCCTGCTGTTTCTTAAAAATATAACATTAAGTCTGGGGAAGTATCTGAGCCTCTGACTGTCCTTTTTACGATTTGCCACGTGGCTTCGGTGGGCCTGTTCTGTTTTCAGAGCTGCCTTTAAGACGATAAGAAGTTTGTATGCTCTTGAATGCTGCTCCATAAACAACCCGGAGATCTGTTGGCCACTGGGCCGTGCATTTTAATAGAGGGGAATAATAGTGCAGAGAATCTAGAACAGCAGATTACAAAAAAAAAAAAAAAAAAAAGTTGTCTCACATCTGAGTGCTTTAAATGGCCTGGCAGGAAATTTGCTGTGGCTGGGACACGGAGGCCTCCCACCATATGTGGCCTGAATTTGACATTTTATAAAGACAGACTGGGCAGAGGACAGTAACAAATAACCATGCTTAATGAGAAAGAGGTAACATTCGCCTCCTCGTGAGTCTAGCCGAGCCCAGTGGAGAAGCAACCAGAAAGGCATCTTGCAGCCAGCTGGATCCGAAATAAGGGAGTCAAAGTGTGTCTTCTCAGCCCCAGATTTCATACTTGAATGTGGTTCCCCGGTGCACTCTTGGAGACCTTGTTTTTCTTGAAAATGGGTCACGGTGCCTGTCCCCTCCCTTTTTAGCTGCAGCATTGCATCATCTGGACCTGACAGATAGTCAAGATGTATCTCCTTTCTACTCCCACACAAAGGGACATACCTTTGGGTGTTACACCACCTGGGCCACACACCGATGGGGCTGTTGACCAAATCTGGGCAGGTTCCCTGGCACAAGTAGTTAGTCCACCGTGTGTTTACCAGACATCCCAAGACGTGGTTCAGCAGTGAGGAGGAAGGAGCTGGGACTCACAGGGGCAGTGGAGACCCACTGAAGGGCCCAAGGCAGACAGAGGCAGCAGAGGATCAGCACTGAGCTGCAGAACCACCTCTGTTTTTCTAGAATTCTTATTTACTCAAGTTCCTTCTAGGCTTAATGTGACTTCTTTCAGAAAGGGTTCTGGCAAGCCTATTTTTCATTTCTTTTTAAAAATCAAGGTATAATTTACAGTGAAATGTACAGGTCTTAAGTGTACTGGTCCATGAGTTTTGACAAGTGACAAATGCATATCTGTGTTACCCACACCCCAGCCAAGGTATGGAACATTTCCCTTGGCCCAGAAGATTCCCTGGTCCCCCAGGGCCAACCACTATCCTGGTTGCTGTGGCAAGCCTTTTTAAGTACTCATGCAAAACGACACATGTGCATTTGGTCCCAGATAACTGAGTTTGGGGCCACTAATTGTTATTACAGCGTGTAGCGCTCGGTATTCTTTCTTCTTGCAAACTTTGGCTTGATATTGTAGATTTTTGTAGGTTCTAGCTAGGTGGAGAATTTGGCTTTCTGTATAAAATAACTTTTTTCCTTGGACTGTCTGGTGGTTTTAATTCTTCTGATGGTATGCATCCTTCAATTATAAGAACTGCTGATTGTTTTGATGTTCAGACATGATAAACATTCAAGTCTGATTTAAAAGGTAACAGAACAAAATGTGGTAGACACATACAATGGATTCTTCCTCAGCCTTAGCAAGGGATGGGATCGTGATGTATACCCCCACATAGGTGAACCCTGAAGACATGCTAAGTGAAAGAAGCCAGACACAAAAGGACGACTAGGGTATAATCCCACTTTAGATGAGGTGCCTAGAATGTCAAACTCCTAGGCAGAAAGTGGTATAGTGGTTGCCAGGGTTTAGGGGGAGGGAGCAAGGGGCAGTTAGCGTTTAATGGGTTCAGTTTCAGTTTGGGATGACAATGTTCTGGAGATGGCCCGTGATGATGGTTGCACAGTAATGTGAATGTTACTTAATGCCACTGGGCTGTATACTTAAAAATGGCAAAATGATATTTTTTATGTTAGATATATTTTATCAAAATAAAAAAAATTTTTAATTAACATCAAAAGCTGCTGGGAAAGCCTGTGGCTTTTGAAGAGGATTGGTCTTCTCAAAAAAACAACATGTATTAATTTTATTCTAGTTATATTCATTTTCACTGTAAAGGGGAGGGAAATCAATAAATTTTTGAAGAAACTAAGAATCCTGTGCAAACCCAGCCCCCAGAGGTAGCGGCTGTAGCTTATTTCACCACATGTTCTTCCCACCTCCTTTTTTTTTTTTTGGCATGTATTTTACAAACAAAATTGTAACCTCTTTCCATTTGCTATCATAAGCAGTTTCCCTTTAAGTATTCATCTAACACGTGATGATGAATAGCTTCCGCATGTTCTCTCACATAGATATGCCATAATTTATTCCCTTGCAGTCAGATGTTCAAGTTGGTTCTGTTTCGTTCTATTATGAATAATGGTTGGCAACTTTTTTTGGTACAGAACTCTTTGCACACATCTGATTATTTCCTTGGATTAATACTAGAAATACTCGCGTACGTGTGCCCGCTTTCCAGGCTTCTGCAGAAAGTTCCAGTTTGCCCCTGCAGGTGCCACACATGAATGTGCGTGTCCCTGGCCCCTAGCAGGCAGGCCCTGCCTAGATGCTGTCTCACAGCCCAGTGGCTCCCGCCACCAGGAATCTCCACGGGAGTTCTCTCAAAGCCACATGGTGCCCAGCTCCTTCAAATGATTTCTTTTATTAAAAGCATTTTGTTTAATGCTGAGAGATCAGTTCAGTTTTTCATAATGCAACACTTTTAAACTGTTGCAAGACTCTCATTCTTTTCAGTGGGCAGGTTTTGGACCAAATCCCTACTCTGCAGGGGGTTGGACAGAAGCACAGGGAGGCAAAGGATTGTGTTGGCTTTACTTGCATACCGTTGGGAAAATACCTGTCCCGGCAGCTTTCAAAGCAGAGAGAAGTGTTTTTTGGTTTTTTTTTGTTTTTTTTTTTAAGATTTATTTATTTGAGAGAGAGAGAATGCTTGGAGGGGAGGGGAGGGGCAGAGGGAGAGAGAGAATCTCAAGCAGACTCCTCTCTGAGCAGGGAGCCCGAAACAGGACTTGATCCCACACCCCTGAGATCATGACCTGAGCCAAAATCAAGAGTCAGACGCTTAACAGACTGAGCCACCCAGGCGCCCCAAGAAGTGCTTTTTTGATGAGTTCAGTGATGCTCAAGAAGTGTGCTTCCTAAAACTTCCCAGGTGAACACCTGGGAGAGGAGAAAAAGTTACCTTTCTAGATGCCAGGCCCTGCCCTCAGGCACCTGGCATGCACCGTGGGGGGTCACCTTCCCACTTCAGAGATGAAGGGATTGAATGAATAGCTGTGCCCTGTGTCATTCAGCCCCTCGGGGAAGCAGCCAGGCTCCTGGGACTGATGGCTCCTGCTTAGTCTCAGAGGAGAATATTTGTGTTGACCGAGTTCTAGGGAAATGCAGAGCTAGTGATATTTAGGGGAACTGGAAGAGAAAGTGTTCTCTCTTTCCTACCACCCTGACTATGGCTTCTCCTATTTAACCTGGTCTCCTGGCTATTTCAAGTCTACCTTGGAGAGCAGAGAGGGGAAATGGTTCACACTCATTCGGAGGCGCACTGAGTTCCTGTGGCTTCTTGTTTCTTCCACATTACGCCTGCCCAGTAGTTTCTGGTAGTGCCACAAGCCGACCACAGCAAGGTTGAGAGAAAGGACACCCACTCCTGACAGGATCCCTGGATTTTCCCTCCATCCCTGTACCCACCGGCTCTGTGACCTAGAGCAAAAACCTTGACCTCTGTGGGCTTCAGCCTTCCCAGCTGTCAAACAGGGAGAAAGGGTTTGCATACCTTCGTTTGGAGTGTAGGCCAAACAGAGTCTGGACACAAAAGTGCTTTGAAAAGTATGAAGCGCTGCATGTGTCAGGGGGAGTATTGCTAAGACTTTGAGCCTGGCATGCTGCTGCTACAGCTGTTTATTTTTACAGTCTTGACTAGCTGACTTTTCCTGATACTGATTCCGTGACTTGCAGTAGGGGATTTCTTAACCCAGAGCCAGCTGGGTTAGGACAGACAGAAGCATGCTGAAGGCTGATGCTGGAAACACTTGGACTTTACAGCATGGGTGTCAGCAATATTCTTGTTGCTTTTTTTTTTTTTTTTTCCACTTTGAGGAAAAGACACTGCTGGATTTTCTCAGTAGTTTTTTTTTTATTTATTTATTTTAGTTGAATTGCTGGGATTTAGATAACATGTGCTTTTTGAAATGATAGGTTACATTTACTTTGAATTACAGGCTGCTGTTTGTCACAGACTTGGAGGAGGATGGCTACATATCCCATTGACCCCCTTCTCTAATTCAGACTTCCAAGTGGGACCAGGCCTTTCTCAGTTTTGTTGACAGTGATGGCAGTGACCCACCAGGGTGTTTACTGAGCTAAAGTACGGTGGGTGCTTCATGAGCCGGCAGTTGTAACCTGTTTCTCCAGGTGCTTCCTATGCTGTTCCAGAGTGTTTTCCCTATTAAATAATGGGGAATGTGGAACACAGAGGGCAAGAGTGTTCATGAATGTGTTCATTCAACAAATGTTTCTTGGATACCTACTCTGTCCCAGCGCAGTGCTAGTCACAGAGGACAGAATAAGAAAAAGGATGGACACAGTCCTTGGCTGTCAGTGATTATCCCACAGGATAAGCAGACGGGCAGGCACTTTCTACAGAATGTGCCCTCCTCTGGGATGATCTCTGCGATCTTGTAAGATGAACCTTTACCTTTAAGGGTCAGGGAAGCTTTCTGATTGAGCTGAGACCTAAAGAGGATAGTGTGTCCCTATTCTGAAAAGCAAGGGAATTCCAGGTGAGGAATGACAGATGCTTCCTATGACTTGAACAGGGAGCCAGACCAGGAGGGTGCAGGGGCAGGACCACAGGGAGAGCAGAACCCAGACCGGCAATGTTCCAGTTTGGCCTTGATCCTGAGAGCAGTGGGAAACTTTGAAGGGTTCCTAGGAGGGGTGTGGTGTGCTTGGATCTGCATATCTGAAAGATAATTTTGGTTTCAGCAGGGCTAATGAATTAGAGGGAGGTGAGACCAGCGGGAAGGAAGCCATCAGAGAGGTGGCCTAGAATAGGGCTGGGGCGGGCAGGGAGAACCTAAAGGAAACACCTTCTAGAATCCCGTGGGCTTGGCCACGGACGAGATGGGGTGGGAGAGGGCCGCCGGATGATGATGCCACCAAACATTACAAGAGCTGGTTTGGAGTGAAGAGAACAAGTTCCGTCGCAATCATGTTCATTTGTTAATAAGTTTAGTGAAATGTTTGAAATCGCTTGCCTGAGAGAGAATACAAAATATGGGTAATGGTGGGAGCTACAAAAATATCTTGTCTCTGTCTAGCCTTCTGTCTGTCTGTCTCTGTGTGTCTCTCTCTCCCCGTTCCTCCCTTTCCTTCCCTTTTTTCTTCCCTCCTTCTCCTTCCCTTCCCAGGACAGCTTGGTTACATCCTTTATAAGTGAGAGCTGTTGGCATTTTTACCTCAATGCAAATGCTATGAATATTCATCTTTCCTTCAACATGTAAAAAAATGCTTTATTATAATACAGTCTGTTTCAGCCACTTGCCTTAATGAAATAGTGAGGGGGAAAATTCAACATTTCTGAATGTTTGGCATTGGAATCCATGAGGACTTTGGGGGAAGGAGATTTGTCTGCATCATCATGGTGCTGCGCTAAGGATAAGATTACATTTGCACCAGGTGCCTGGTGACAGCAGAGAGATGCCATCTGGAATTAAATTTGATGAGGCTCCCTAGTTTGCTCTTCCTGTATATTAAATGTCTGCTGGGTAAACAGTAGGGAGTGGACTAACCTTAGAGGGGTTCCTGTTAATGGCTTTATGTTTGTTTATCTGTTTTTTAGTATTGTCTAGAGCTTACAGTCTGTTTATAATTCACAAAATGCAGTAAGAATACATTTTGCTATAGAAATATTATGAATTGTGGCTGGGTTCCCAGGCCATTCCACCAAAGTAATTTAACCCTTAGTGTTACTAAAATATTATATTATCTGCAGCGAGGACTAGTAGAAAACCATGCTGTTAGAATAGTAGGAATTGGGGAAAGCAGTAATGTTGAAAAACGTCATTTGTCTTAATTAACTTTAAGAACAGTTGGTTTGGTAACAATGTAAGAAAGGTCATGGCTGGGAGAGGGGGAGGTGGGTGCCCCCCACCATGGACGTCAGGTTAACTTAAAATCAAAGCATGGGAGATATAGTCAGTACTATTTAATTAAATGTCTGGTGGCAGATGGTAACTAGCCTTGTGGTGATCAGTTCACAGTGTATACCAACGTCGAATCACTGCGTTTCACATGAAACCAATAAAATATTGTACATCAATTATACGTCAGTCATTAAAGAAAATAAAAGCATCTTCTGGATGCACGTGACTCATCAACTGTGATTACAGTAGCTTGCTGTGTTTTCTAGTGAGTAAAATTTTGTAACACCTACCTGTACCTATGGATTTAGGCTTACCTGTGCTTGCATTCTTTTGACATCTTCTCGAAAAATAATGCAAAAGCAGCATTTCCTAGGAAGAGACCCACAAGCCACTAGGAAGCTCAGAATGTAGATGAGAATTTGAGGAAGTGAAGATATTTTCTGGAATTGGACCATATCCATATTGTAAAACGAGTATCTCTAATTATATATTATATCCAGACGTTTTTTTTCTTTTTGAGAATCAGCCATGTCATCTCCAATGTAAGACAAATCGAATGCCTTAGATTACATGGAGAGACAAATACTTAACCCATTTTTTTTTCTTTTTAGTTCAGCCGAAGTAAATAACCTTATTTCAGGAGGCAACAAAATGAACATCGCCTTTCCTTGCCTGGTGTACACTTCATTTTTGCAGAGGACTTCACAGCTTATAAAATATATTCTCATTAAATGTGATAGTTGATCCACAACCCAGAGGCACATAGGGTAACCCTGCACGGAAGGAGAAGGGAGGCCCCTGCCAGCGGACGTCTGTAGAGGCCCTGCTTGGCCATAGAGCCCACTGGCCCTGGCCGCCCTCATTCCCCTCTTGGAGCTGAGCTCCACCTTCCTTCCCAGCCCTGGGTCCTGTGGAGCCCCAAGGAGTATGGAGTCCAGTGTTGGAGTTACAGAAAACAGACCTGGAGAGCAGAGAAGTGGCAGGGCTCCGAGCTGCTGAGAGCCTGGCGGGTTCCTGCGTGCGCAGCCCGGGGATAACCTCCCCTGCTCGGGGGTCTCTGTGTCCTCAGCCTCCTCCCCCATCCCTGTCTGAGGGCCAGCTCTGTCTAGTGAACATGGGTGCTGCCTTTCAGCATGAGCTAGAGTCCCGGCACAAGCTTAGCAGAGTTGAGTGTCACCGGCAGGGTCCACCCCAGGCCCCCTGGGTTCTGGCTTGCATACATGGCTCTGTTCTTCCCTCAACATTCATATCATAGGGCTCCGCCTTGCCAGAATGACCCGCCCGCTTTCACCCCAGCCTCGCTGCCCGCCTCTGAACTGCCCCACTTGCCCCGCAGCCCGGCCTCCTTGTCTATGCTGCCGAGTACCACTTTCTTAAAATCTAATCATCGGGTTAAAAAAAACACTCGATGTGGGCTCCCTGGGCTTTCATTGGCTGTACCTTCTGGCAGACATTGGCGCTTCCTCTGCTTTTCAGCACCTTTTCATAAATCAGGTGTCTTTTTTTAAGGATAATTTTTCCCTTTCAAGCATTCATTAATTTCAGATTAGGTTGCCTGGATGGCCGCAGTGATGAGTCTCTTGCCTTTTCATTCATGGCAGCAGTCCGCCCTTCCTGGAGGCCCCGGGGCTCCTGCGTCCCGTGCCTCCTGGCATCTTGCTGGTGCCACATCTCTGTCCCCACCTTACCACGAAGCCCCGAGGCAGGGCTCCCTTTCCCACAGCACTCAGCACAGGGGGAGCCTCAGATGGGCTGGGGTGAAGTAAATGGATGAAGTGAATGACCCCTTGCTTGAAACCGTAAGCCACAGAACACAGGCGATGAGCTCAAGGTCAGCGCCTAGGGCCCACATCTTTTACCAGCTGGAGCGCGTCTGTCCCTCTACATGGAGGGCCGGCAAACTGAGTTGGCTGCACTTGTTCCTGAGCGCGCCGCTTGGCACACAGCTCAGCTCAGGTCCGCGGCGGGACCAGGAGGACGCGTGCGTGTGTGCGACCAGAGTGGCCTCCCTTCCCCACCCGGAGGGGAAAGCCACTCCTCGCAGATGTCGAAGCTGGCCCCATGTCAGGGAGGGAGTGACCAGAGGCATGGACTTGATACTCGGGTTCACCGACTGGTCTTCACGTAGATGCCAATGAGGCCGACTACCTTGAGAAACAGTTATGCTTGTGTTTGGGATAAGAAGCATTTTCTGGTGAAAGAAAACATGCCAAAACATGCCCTTTTGTGTGAGGTGTTTTCGCCTGAGGGAAGAAGTCAGGGTAATTTGAGTACTACGGGGTGCTGCCTAGTGAGGCGGTCTTAACCCAGCAGGTGGGGAAGGATGCTCGGGAGTCCCCCACCCCGCGGGCCACTCCTAGTTAATGGCCCTCACCTTCAGCCCCGGAAGTCCCCCAAGACAAGCTTCCCTGTAGGGGTACACATCCAGATGACCATCAAAGCAGTCTCTTAAAGGATGCCAATCTTGTCTGATTGGCAAGTATGCATCTCCATCTGGGGCAGAGGAGTCACCCTGCACAACTACAGTTAGGGTGAGCCTGGACAGACCCCGATGTGCAGAGCGACCGTGGCCAGAAGCACTTACCATGTTAGCTGTTGCCTCCTAGTAAAGAGCATTATGCACTCTGGACTTCTTGTGGTGAGAATGGGCTGCAGCCAAACCAACAAGCTTTTAATGCTCCATATTCTATGTCACAGCAGGGACAATATTATATTACATGTCACAGCATGGGACCCGAGCAGAAAGTAACACTGAAGTAATATTAATCTGATAGCAAACAATATTGCTATTAAGCCCATCTTCCCTCCCTCCATCGAATATATCGCCTGATAACCTGTAATAATTTCCTGTGCAAATGGTTTTATTTATTTCAATAAATAGTTTTATAAACTATCTATGTATCGTCAACATTGTAGGAGAGGAAAGTCCTTTGCTTTAGGGATGCTGAATGGGTTACATCACTTCCCGTGACACAAAATGAGAGAATGTGGTTAAAAATAGAACTAGAGTGCTTTCCCTATCCAAAATCCAAATGAGAAGGTGGAAAAGAAAATGCCCTTGGGACGTACCTGCCACACCAAGTTTACAAAGAAGAAATCCGATCTCTAGTACATGCCAGTTCCTTAGCAACTGAGCTTGACAGGTAAGTCCAGAGGGGGAAGCGTGGAAATGAGAGTCGTGTGTTTTTAAAACACAGCACTGTATTGTAAATTAAAACCCTGTCCTCCTCCACCCAGAGCTGTGATGTGTACTTGTTTGTAGTTATTTCTCTTTTGAGCTTATTAAATCATTGATTACATAACCGTGGCAACATTTTGATAGTTTTGTGTTATTTGAGGTTTCCCTTAACATAGTATAAAATATTTATAGGTTGTTTGAAATAAGCCAGTTTTTCTCTCTCTTTTTTTTTTTTTTTAATTGGATGGCATTCAGTTTTAAAGAGAAAGAAAGGAAAAAAATCTTAGAAGGTAGAGCATGGATTTGCCATAAGCTAGTAGTGGGGGCTTTGAAATTAGAGCTCGCAACCAGACTGGATGGGAGAACGGTACAATTAATCTTGTAGGGACTCTAGGCTCATATAGTCTGCATCTCGTGTGGTTTTCCAAAATGTAGAAATAGCCTTTTTATGCCTGTGCTGTTGTTTTTTTCCAGGGGTGGACAGCTCCTGGGCGTAAAAGCATTTTTCTTCTTTTATCTCCCCTCTGAGGAATTTCTATTTATTTGCTTGCTTTTTGAATTTTTGGTGGGGAGGGGGAGGGGATGAGGGGGAAAGTCAAGGGAGATGAACCCCAACCCCCCCAGCCAACGGATCATTAAAATAATTTATAACTTACCTCTCCTTATAATATCGTTTCCTTCCTAGTAATTACTCCTGCTTTATCACAGAATGGCACAATAATAACACTCGAGGTCTTTCTTCTTCACTGAACAGAAGGTAAAACTTAGAAAAGGAAATTAAAACCCTTACTGAATTTTCGACTGTCGTTTTCCATGGGGTCTCATCATGAGCGGTGGTCACTGGAAGGCATAGGGTCCTCCCATATTGAGTCGGAGAACCTCTCTTTATGTCAAGATTGTCAGGAAGACTGGGTCCATATCTATAGGCACCAAATAAATAGACTCCCACTGCCGGCCCAGCCGTGCGGGCAGCCTGAGCGGTGGGCCGGCCCCGCGCCGGCGGTGTGCGGTGCGGAGCCAAAGGCTGGCAGAAATGATAGGACCGGCCCTGCACAGAGGTGCTTCCCGGGAGGATAGATGAAGCCCTTGATATACCCTCCTTGATTGCAACCTTTTTGTTCACTGAGCAGCCCTGTGAACTTGCTGCTTCTCTCTGCCGAAGCACGCCGCCCTCACAGGATTGCGGGCGCCTTCCTCACCCCCCTTCAGGGCCTCCTCATGCACAGCACTTGCTTACTCAACAGTGGCAGCCGAGGAGATGTGATTTCAAAATCGCCAACTGCCCTTTTCCCCTTCCGTGATCTTTGTGTTCCTTACTGGCCGCAGAAGCGTTTGCTTTGAGGCACCTCCTTTCCCCTCCCAGCGTGGATGGAAGTCATACCAATCATGGTTTTGCCGCTCTCAGCTAACGCGGTGCCCTGAGTGGTTTGGTTTCCTGCCCCCCCCATCCACCCCCACCCCCGCCTCCCCGAGAGCATGCACTGCCTTGGATGCAGAGCCCTTCATTTTGCAAGACTGGCGTTTGAAATGCACCAGCCTTGTCTGTCTTCAGGCTACAGGACCTCTTCTAAATTGAGGTTTGCTCCTGCTGTTGAGCTGGTGGCCAAGAAGTCTGGCGACAGCCCTGGGATAGTGCACATGCAGCTAGAACCACCTGAGGCCAGAAGTTAAGGTCAGCGCAGCTTGGCACATGGGACATAATCATGTGTTTAGGAAACCAGTGAGCCTGTTTGCTTATGGTATGAAGAAAGAGTGGACTGTAGAGAGAAGCGTAACGACATCAGAGTCGTCCCAAGACAGCCAACCGTGGGAATATGAACAAATGAAAAAGGCCTTTATGTTAATACCCAAATTCAGGGCAGCTAAGGCATGAGGCAGAGAGAGACAAAGCCTGCAGCCCAGCTAATAAAGTCGCTCTGCTCTGCAGCCAAGAGACTCGTTCCCTCTTGTGAGGGCTGTGAATGTGGCCTTGGCTCCAGGACAGAACGGTGCAGATAATGCCAGAACACTCTATTCTTCCCCTGCATCCCTGCTTTGTGGGTTCCGAGGAGTAAGAGGAAAGGATCAGGTTCCTTAAGAGAAGGTCACATTTAGGGGCCCATGGGTGGCTCCGTTGGTTGAGCACCCGACTCTTGATTTCAGCTCCGGTCATGATCTCAGGGTCCTGAGATTGAGCCCCGCGTTGGCTCCGCGGGGGCATGCAGCCTGCTAAAGATTCTCTCTCCCCCTCTCCCTCTGCCCCTCCCCCACCTTAAATAAGTAAGTAAGTAAATAAATAAATAAATAAAATTTTAAAAAATGAAAGGTCACATGTAGGTGTCTAAAGCGGATGGTGGTTGTACTCACCGGAGCGTGTGAAACGCGTGCCCGCAGTGTTGGACAGGTGCTGCCCGGGCTGTCAGATTTGGAAGTGGGAACTGCATTAACTCGGTGGGTCATCCTCACTGCCCCTCTTTACTTAGTCCTCCTTCAGTGCTGGCCTGTGTCCTCCCCTACCCAATGCAGAGACCAAGAGCCAGGACACGTCGGGGGAGGGACAGAGGGCTCCTGGAGCCCAGCAGCAGGAGAAGCACCCGCCTTCCTCCTGAGCTTCCTCCTGCCTGCTTCTTCCTCGGGCTCAGTCTTCTGCCCAGGGCCTGTCGGTCTGCTCTCACTCCGTGGACTCTTCTGCTGCTATCAGATGGGCTCTTTTTCCCTTGTTTGGTCAGCCCCCCCCCCCACCCACCCATAGTTGCTGGGAGGGGCTTTCATTCATTGAAATCTAGTGTGTTGCGGAAAACTGAGAGCCACAGTGACTCGTCCGTCAGGGAGCTGAAGAGCCCAGGGGATGGGGTCTCTGCTGAGGCGAAGGCAGTTTTCAGACTCAGGGAGCAGTGTCTACAAAGGTTCTGGTGGCTCAGTACTCTGGCCACAATATAGATGCCCGCAGACCCTGAAGCTCTTTGCTGTGCTGCAGGGAATCACAGTGGAACAAAGTGTGCTGAATATAGGAGACGGTTGGGTAGAACGGGTGTGTTGTCCTGGGATCTCCATGTATTCTGCCTTGCGTGTCCAGAACATTCTGCTCTGGGCGTTATTGCTGAGAGAGGAAAGGGAAGGAAATCACCATGCAGTGGTAACCTGATTGCTCAGTAGTGGCTCATGAGCCCTGAGTGAACGGAGGAGACACTTGAGTGTTTCTCATCAGAGGTGGCCTGGACAGAAGACCCACACTCCCTGCCCCTGCCACGTGTTTCAAGTCCAGCCCTAGAAACTCAGCTGAGCGTTTTCTCAGGATGCTGCAAACGAACGGCTTTGGTACTCTGCAGGCCTGGACGGTCAGCTCACTTTAGTCCCCCCACCCTGTCTTACACAGAGTGAGTCCGAGCTGGCTCCTAAGGAGAGTGTGGTGATGGTCGCACCACAGTGTGGGTGTGCTTAATGCTGCTGAGCTGTGCACTTCAAAAATCGTTAAAATGCTAAATTGAGTGTTATGCATATTTTACCCCAACTTAAAAAATAAAATTTAAAAAAGAAATACCACATAATTTTATGCTTTAATTATTTTCCCTTGTTTGTCCAGATGGAAGAGGCCTGCTATTTTCCTTTGTTTTGTTTTGTTGTTTTTTTTTTTTTTTTTACAAAACTTTGTATGTTAGTTCTTCATCCCTCTAAACATTTTGTTTGCCCCACTCTACCTAATGAATATAAAACCAATAGTGACAACTAGTATCCTTAAGCATATTCGTCGTATACATTTTCCCATAAAACTTTTAGGGAAGTTCCCAATACGTGCTAGAGGGTAAAGAAGAAAAACTCAAGATTAAGGTATTAGCCTGCCAAGTTATATAAAACCAAAAAACATGCTAATTTGGAGCAGCTGTGAGTTCTTTTTTCTGGGAGCCTTGCTTGTCTTGCTTTCACTGTCCATTGTCATAGAGGTCCTTGGAGTCACCTTTCAGGATGCACCTTGGCTGTCTTTTCTTTTTCTTAAAGATATTATTTTTAAGTAATCTCTACACCCAATGTGGGGCTCGAACTCACAACCCCAAGATCAAGAGTTGCACCCTCCACCTACCAAGCCAGCCAGGCGCCCCACACCTTGGCTGTCTTCAGGTGTCAGAACACCTTTTTCTGAGGGACAGACTCTGATGAGCCTGTCTGGGCATCATTAGAAAGCTGATGGGAACTTCTTTAACCTGATAAATCAGAATTTTGAAGGAAGCTTGAAAACGTAGTACTTACTAAATCAAATTATGTGTCTCTTCTAGAAACCATCTTAGGCAGCAAATTCATTGGCATCTGCCTTTGCTTGAACGTGACCACTAAAGCAACCATTAGAATAACTGTGACACTCGAGTCAGAAATACTGTATCATATACTTGAAGGTTGCTAAGAGGGTAGACCTTAGAAGTTCTCATCACAAGAAAAAGAATTTGTTAACTATGTGTGCTGATGGATGTGAGCCAGGCTTATTGTGGTGATCATTTCACAATATATACATACATCAAATCATCATGTTGTACACCTGAAACTGGTACAATGTTGCATGTCAGTTATATCTCAATTAAGAAAAAGAAGTAGGAGCAAACTTTTGGGGTGCTGGATGAATTGCTTGTTTTGAGTGTGGTGATATCTTCACTGGTGTATACATACGTCAGAACATCGAATTGAATACTTTAAATATGCATGTTGAATATGCCTCAATAAAGCCGTTTTTAAAATTCTTTTAATTTAAAATTTTAACAAGGAAAATAAAAGAAATGATACGTAATAAAAAAATAACTCACAAATCAAGAAAATGCACAACTCAATTTACCTTATGAATAGAGTATTAGATTCCAAATTTAGCATGGTAAAAACCCAGTTAGAAAAATCAGAATTTGGCTGAGGTCTGAACCCAGAAAAGAACAACCCATGTTTGTGATTTGTTTCACTCTCACCTTCTTCCTAGGAAATTACGGCAGAAACAACCTTCTCCATGTGGTTCTGATCCTAGGACAAAATAGAAAACACTGGGTACATACACCCTGCTGGAGTAACATAATGTTCCTTCTCAAAAATCTTTAAACCGTGTATCTTGGATACAGAAAGAGGAAAAAATAAACTATCATAAAGTGTTGGGGGAATTCCTCGCTCTAGCCAGATGCTCCACTTTGTGAGAATGAGAGCGCTGGAATCTCTTTTTGAGCAAACCAGTTTATAGAGAATGTGGTTGGGATGAAAGCAAAATGTTACCACCCATCACTGATATGGCAAGAGTCCCCAGAATAAAGAATTTAACAACTTCTCATCTATTCTCTTGCTTATTCTCAGAAGGTTTTGGTGGCATTCGTGGAGGGGTGTGGCTAGCTGTCTTGGAAAAGGCCAGCCTGGACATTATTATGTTAGATCACAAAAAAGGTCAGATATTGGTCATTTTCTCTGGTTCAGTCTGTGATTGGTTACATGGAGCTTGGCACTCAAGGCAGGGGCTCCTCCCTCTGATGGCAGATGTCCCATCTTCACATTCCGCCCTGGGGCAGAATAAACGCTGGGTCCCACAGACATCCACAAAGTGCACAAAGTGCCCTCTTTATGTTGCAGAATTAGAATATTGAGAACAAGATCCTGCACAGTGAGCACCACTGGGGCTTTCATTCTGTTGTCCAGCGTCTTGTCACTTCTTCTAGGAAAAGGAAAGTCTGGGGCTTGGCATTTTCTAGTCTGGATTTCAGTCTGAGGGTAATAGGAGTTCGGAGACTGATCAAAATCTCCCCAGCCTTGAAAACAGAACCGAACGAAAGCTCTTTTTTATGCTAAAGATTTTTTTTAAAAAAAGGAATCTCTCTGGTTTTTGTTCTTAACTGATACAATATGAAGAATTCAGGCTACAGAATATGCTGGTATACTGTGCTTTAGGAGGACACAGTCAGACAGCAAGCCACAACTGTGTGGGGTGTGTGTGTGTGTGTGTGTGTGTATGTGTGTGTGTGTGTGTGCCCGCGCTCATGCGCGCGCACGCACATTCAAGTTAAGAAGGTTTTTTTAAAAAAAAAAAAAAAAAAAGAAGGTTTTTTTAAAAAGCCTTTATTTTTTTATAAAGATTTTTATTTATTTATTTGAGAGAGAGAGAGAGCACAAGCAGGGGGAGCAGCAGAGGAAGAGGGAGAAGCAGACCCCCCCGCCCCCCGAGCAGGGAGCCCGATGCGGGACTCGATCCCAGGACCCTGGAATCATAACCTGAGTCAAAGGCAGACGCTTAACCAACTGAGCCACCCAGGTGCCCCGAGTTAAGAAGTTTCAACTCATCTGTGTTAGCATCCTTTTTACCTGCCCTCACTACTCTCTCTGTTAAGGGTTAGAAGGAAAGAGCATAATCTTTCCTTTTCCAGAAATGAAAAGTAAGTTGGTACCTTTCCCAGTTGAGCCCTTAGGTTGAAATCTAAGAAAGCAGAGAATGTGCGTGCTGCAGTTCCTATGGCAACCCACTGATACATCCTCACACTTTACTTTCAAGACCTTTCCCCCCTCTGTTAAAGGAACAGGGCACTAGGCTCAATTTGCTCAAAAAAGCGAAGTGAAGATATATTTGGATAGCTAGGTCAAAATCGCTTGAAGGATCTTTGTGCAGATTAGTTTATGATTAGTTATTGCTCAAAGAGATTCTCCTGTTGTTTACAAACACCTGAGTCCCCAGCGCTCAGGCCTTTGGTGTTTCTTTGTCTTGACGTGGATAGCGATCCTGTTCTGTGGCCAACATCTGCGCGCACCTTAGGGGCTGGGAAGAGTCTGGCTGGGTTTTCGCCTGGGCACACCTGCAGTTTGTATACACTGGCAGGAAAATTCACACTGTGGAGTGTTTTGTTGTGTTCGTTAAGTGATTTATTGGAAGAATAAACTGTTTCTAAACTGTCCTTTATCAGAAAGTGTGCACAGTACCATCTGCCAAGTAACATAATCCCATTGGAATTAAGCAGACAGCCCCTCAGGGACCAGTTGTTTGTGCTGGAGCCTATCCCCTCTGTCTCCTCTCCTGTGGCCTCAGGCAGGGGAGGGCCCTCCCGGGACTGCAGCTCCCACCTGCACCAGGGAAGGTGCTCCGGGCTCTCTGGAAATGGACAGGATTGCCCCCCGAGTGCGATTCCAGCAGGAGACAAAGAGGGTGACTGGATAAGCAGAAAGACAAACAGGAAAAGTAATTCACAGCCAGCAGGAGCATCTGCCAGAATCTTACGAGCCAAAAATTCATAGTAACACTGTATGGGTGTTTCTGGATCTTCTGAAGGCTTGAAATTAAATGATGGTAAGCAGCACGAGATACCTGTTAGGGGAGAGTGCAGACTCCTGCAGGTTTTTATCACCAACACACCAATCCATCCAAAGGATCAAGAGCCTGATTGTAAAATTGGTTTTCAAAGTCAGTGGCCCTGGACTAGAGAAACATTTCAGCATGTGCTGAGCTGACCATGACCACGGACTGTCAGACTTCTCTCAGGCTCCCTTTTATAATGGCACAGACTTGCCCAAGTTATTCTAATGATTAACCAGAGGTGCACATTCGTCTCTTTTAACATGAGTCTCTTAGTCTCAACAGAATTAAAAATATATCTGGAAGCGTCTTAAAATTTAACCAACTCTGTACAAATACAGAATTATATATATGTTTTAAAAAACCTATTGTAAAGAGATCACCATAAAAATTAAAATTAACTGTACTAGCAGCAAAAGATTATAACACTATTTGAGGGGCACCTGGGTGGCTCAGTCATTAAGCGTCTGCCTTCAGCTCAGGTCATGATCTCAGGGTCCTGGGATCGAGCCCCGCATGGGGCTCCCTGCTCTGCGGGAAGCCTGCTTCTCCCTCTCCCACTCCCCCTGCTTGTGTTCCTGCTCTCGCTACCTCTCGCTCTGTCAAATAAATAAATAAAATCTTTAAAAAAAACACAACACTATTTGATTCATTAACGTTAGTGAAGTAAATAGGCTTTTCTTTCCTACTCTGGCTGACTTATTTGAGAACAGTGTTTTCTTTGTCTTAACGATGGTAAAACAAACAAGTTATCTAGTCCTGACTGTGTTCCGGGTAACTGCTCTAAATCCTTTATGGATATTAACTCATTAATCTGCTAAATAACACTATGAAGCAGCTCCTGTTATGATTCTCTTTCTCCAAATGAGGACACGAAGACATAGGGAGGGTAAGTGACTTACCCAAGACCACACAATAGACCTTTACATTTTTTAAGAATCTCAAGAAATCCCCTACTAGGTCAGCAGTAAAACTGGGTTTTCCCTCAACAGAGTCCTTTTCCCTCTGTCCACTGAGCTCGCCTGCCTTCACTGTAATTAGCGATGGTAACGGTAATAGTCATCGCCGTGTATGGGGGGCCTCCTCCTCTGGACTGTGCATAGACTCAGCATTTTAAATGGACGCTCTGCCCTATGAGACGGCGCCTGTCATCTTTACAGATGGGGAAACTAAAGTTGCAGGGGGCAGCTAGCTTGTCCAGGGACAGATAGCAGCGCCGACAGGCCAACAGGAGAGCTCGTGTCCTTTGCCATGACATCAGGCCTTTTTGCCTCATACTTTAAAATTTTATATAAAATCACTTTAGAGTTGCTTATGAGATGCTTGTGAGTTTTGTGGAAGGGGAGCCACGTTCTGAACTTAGGCCAGGTCGGGTCTGGGCGGAACGCATGTCAGCGTGAGCCCCACAGAGGGCCCACGCCTGTGCCGGCTGGTCTCCTCATTCCTTCCTGCTGCCAACTCTTAGGAGGTGTGTTCCTGAAAAGAGTTTTGATACGGGAAAGAGAAGCTAGAGCGTTGTTGGAGGACTGCAGAGCCCCTAATAGTCCCTTCGCACAAAAGTACTCCTGTTACATGGACGAAGGAATGACCCACCAGCACATATAAATATGCACCGGGTCATTTTCTTCTTGCCTAATATTTGACGAGCTGGGCAGGGCCCCAGATCAGTTGGGCTTGCCCCCCTCAGGCCCAACACAGGCCAGTCCACAAAGGGTAATATCTGGGCTGCTTTTGAAAAGGCTCTGGGAAAGATCACCATTTTCTTTTAAGCTTGTGCAGCAGCTTTTCAATCCTGACTCTTAATGTAATCCTCACCCTCTCTTACTCCTGTAGCCCTAGGGCTCAGTCCTGGGCCCATATATACATAAGGCCAGGGAAAGAGCAAGCAAGAATCTTGCTTCAGCCTCCCTTGCTGCAGCTGTTACAAAGACTGGCATTTCTGGGGCACCTGGGTGGCTCAGTCAGTTAAGCATCCAACTCTTGATTTTGGCTCAGGTCATGGTCTCAGGGTGGTGAGATCAAGCCGCGTGTCGGGCTCCACCCCCAGTGCTTAAGATTCTCTCTCTCCCTCTGCTCCCCCACTCCCATTCTTTCCCTCACTGAAAAAAAAAAAAAAGATTGGCATTTCTAACAGCTCAACAAGCTGTCTAAGTTTAGTAGGTAAGAGCTTGGTTTTAACCGTTACCTATTAGCATGAAGAGCTAACGCCTCTGTCCACAAATAAACCCTTTTCAAGACCTGAGCTAATTTAGAGAGCCCAGGGTGTCAGAATATCAAGAAAGAGACCTCATTTTTAATGAGCACGTCAAACCAATTCTTCTCTGGTAGAACTTCCAACATATATGGCTACGCTGTGATTTAAGAATGGAATGAGTATTTGCCTGCCTCTAGGACATTTGAAGATACTATCATGAGCCACTGACCTCAGGGACTTTCTGCTTGCTGCCCTGCCAATCCGTCAGAGTCCCAGGAATAAGAGTGCAGGCTGCTGGAGCCTCCCTATCGGGTTGGCCAAGCTAGGGGCCCACCAAAGCAGCAGTGGGATTACATCACGGTTGGAAGTATTAAGCACCCAGAAATTGTCTCTGGCTACTTATCCATTCCACTGTAGTGAGATATATTTTGTCATTTGGAAGGTAGGCTGGAAGTAATCTTAACTAGTAAAATTTCTCCTTGCAGAAAGGTTAGTAGGTGTTGATATATTTCCAGTATCTCGATAGTCATATTCTTCCCGAATTTTTCATTGCTCTCCCAGTGGAACATAGATCCTTATCCCCATTTTAAAGCTAGGAACCTAAAGCAGGAAGAGTAATTAAAATTCACTTTAACCTTTGTTGGAATTTTACCACCTCCAACTCCTCTTGAACCCTGTTTTTTGTTTTTTGTTTTTTTGTTTTTAAGTAGGCAGGGCTTGAACTCACAACCCTGAGATCAACACCTGAGCTGAGATCAAGAGTCCAACGCCTCTTGCACCAGTTTTAAATAAATCTATTAGAATTTGTTTTTAATTCTCATAGTGTGTTTTCTAGATGACTCGAACGCTTCCACAAATCTGCTTATTTACTTACTATAATCTGTTTATTTTGACTTTTCCCTCTGTGTGTAACTACCCCTCAAGCCATTAACTAGCAATTTGATAGTTGACTTTTGTTACTGAATTTTTTTGGAAAGGATATGCTTATTTATAACCTAGAAGTTTTTTTTCCCTCGTTGCAACTATTTTGGGGACCTTATAACAAAGCACAATAGTGGAAATAATACTTATTTACACATGGAAAACTGTCAGAATTTCCACTGGGACAATAAATTTATGTCTGTGGCAGCAACCTTTTAATAACTTTTAAGTCGTTTTTGTTACATTTTTAGTTTTTTTAATATGTTCTGTTTTGGAAAGGTAACTGCTTAAAGACTGATTTCTTAGTATGATTTTCAGACCAGAAAATATCAATATTTGGAGGTTCTTGATCTAAAACTTGCTTTTCTTGGAAGGGAGCTGCCAGGAATTTCCACTGTAATGCGGAGTAGAGCTGTGCCCTCCTGTTGGTATTGTGAGCTGTTGGAAAATTCTGGTAGAGAATTGGATGCTTTGCTGAGCAAGGATTTTTCCCCCCTCAAAATTTAGGGTAGGTTTTAAAAGCAAAATATCTTTTATAAATGATTAAGCTTTGTTCCTTAAAGGTGTTATCCCTCCTCCTTATCTTTCTTCAGAATTTAACTTGTTGATGAAAAAGATTAATATGTGGGAAATAGTTCATGGTTTGCTAACCACTTTTCCTCAATTAGCAAGATTCATAGTCTAGTTCAGGAAAAGAGACTGTTTTCAATTCTGTGAATACCTTAGTTGAGCAAGTTTCCCAAAATCTGCTGTAGGATAATAGGGCTTAGGTGCAGATTGGACCACGTGATCAAGTACATTTGGGCAATGTTGGGTTGACAATAAGGATGGTTTCCTATAGTGTAGGATTTCTCGGAGGAGGATGGTATGCAGGCATTTGAACGAGAACCCCTTTGCACATGGGAATCATGACTGTAAATATTGTGGCAGCATTCTGCATGGGAAAAGGGGATCCTGGAAATGTCTTCGAGGCATATCTTAGCATATACCATCCTAGTGCCTTGAGCCAGCAGTAAATGAGCTGAACTATATATAGCAAAGTGAGGAGATGTAACAAGCAAGAAAAGTCTTTTTTTTTTAATGAGACATTTAGTGACTTAATTAAGAGTGGCCAAAATAATAATAATGAAAATAGCTAGTGGGAACATAGATAGTTTCCACACCCTTCCTTCTGGAGCCCCCTGTCTCTCTGAGGTTTCTGAGTTGGGCATCACAACCCCACTAGTGAAAGCCATGCTTGTAGCCCAGCCAAGAACTGTCCTTGTACCCCTCCCAACCTCCTTCCCCCAAATGCTTGGCATCTAGAAACACCCATGGAAAGAAATAGGGTTCTATGACTTCAAAATCAGCAGATAACCAATGAGAAAACCCAGGCAGCCTCACACTGTGTGTCCAGAATCCCGAAGCCGTAAGTTGAATGAAAGAACACCATCAGGCAGGCAGCCTGGGATCACAGCGGGACCCTGGCGAGGCAAACTCCTGGTGAAGCATTCCAGGTGTTTCACTGCCAGATGGGCCAAGCTATGGTATGCTAGATGGAAGAAGTTGTGGTCCTTCCTTGCGTGCTACTCTGCTTGAGTCTGATTGGTCCTTGGGTGTTTTCCTGTCCCTCCAGAGAGCAAGCGAAACAAGAAGTTGGCATTTCATGAAGGAGAATGGAGAAGGGGTGGGGTCAGGTATTGGTAAGGGGAGACTGCAGGGTGGGGGTTAGCCATGAGTTCTGTTGGTGTCTGCCTCGTCCTCCCCCCAGGGGCCCAGAGCCACATGGGTGGCCACAGCCTGGTTCAGTGGCTTCCCAGGGCTAACAGTCCATAGGAGGAGTTCTCTCAAACTACAGCTTATAAAGCTTTGTGCAAATTTGAGTTGAAAGAATACTGCTTTTAAATGTACCATCAATAATACTTTTAAATAGTGTACCTTAATGTAAAAAAAAAATGCACAAGAGGTCGCCTTATATGACTTTAAAAACAGTTTTACATGTATGGATTTGTCACTTTACGTGTGGTGCAGCATTTGGAACCTTCAAAATTACAGTTTCAGTATTCTACTGATCAAAAAACAGTTATGTCACCTAAAAGTGTTGTCCTTTAAAA
Organism: Phoca vitulina; assembly: GCF_004348235.1. NCBI lineage: Eukaryota > Metazoa > Chordata > Mammalia > Carnivora > Phocidae > Phoca > Phoca vitulina. The sequence goes on along the minus strand of NW_022589720.1, from coordinate 11,783,273 downwards.
GAAAAAGAAAAAGATGGGGCGCCTGGGTGGCTCAGTTGGTTAAGCGACTGCCTTCGGCTCAGGTCATGATCCTGGAGTCTCGGGATCGAGTCCCGCATCGGACTCCCTGCTCAGCAGGGAGTCTGCTTCTCCCTCTGATCCTCCCCCCTCTCATGTTCTCTCTCTCTGTCTCATTCTCTCTCTCAAATAAATAAATAAAATCTTAAAAAAAAAAAAAAAAAAAAAAAAAAAAAAAAAAAAAAAAAAAAAAAAGAAAAAGAAAAAAAAAGAACAAATGGAACCACCTCTCCATTAAGGCAGAAAAAAGATCCGACATGAGAGATCTATAGAGTAGCCAACTGACCCAGTTTGCCCACGACTGCAGGGTTTCTGGGCATCTGGGACTTGGAGTGCTAACGCAGGTGGGTCCCAGGCACACCAGGACGGCTGGTGCCTTCCCAGCGCCAAGGGCCAGGCTACGTGTGGGGTGAAATGGCGAACCAAACGCACTGTTTCATAGGCAGGGCCAGCTGAAGGCAGGGGCCAGGCAGTTTGAGAAAACAGACCTACAGCCCTGGGATCTTCAATTGCCCTTTGCTGCCGTGTTTGCATTTGCTTTTGTTGTGATCTGTCCATTAGGACCAAATTATTTTTAGGTTTAGCAACGTTGCTTTTTTATCCCCAAGGTTGTATACGGCCCCCTGCTCCCCCCAACACTCACACTCCCCAACCCACAACATTTAAATATCCCGAGCCATCAGGGAATGTCTTTCCGGCCACCTCCTGCCCCACTGGCCCCGTGGCATGTTTGACTTGGCCTCTTCACTCAGCATGGGGGCTGTGCGTTCCTCACCCTCCCATTCGTGCGGTCCCCACCTTCGGTTATTCCAGCCTGGGTGGGTGTGTGTGACCAGGCCAGGGGCAGTGCCAGCACTGGGGGCTAGCTGCAAGGGATGTGTCCTCAGTGTGATACGGCACCGTGTGAGGAAAACACGATCGCCCAACCAACCCCAGGCACAACAGGTTTCGAAGGTTTGGAAGGGCAGCCTCAAATACAGAAAACTCCTGCCTCACAATTCTGCTTCCTATACCCATTTTTAAGAACATGCTTAGTAGTTATCCTTAAGGATGTATTTAGTCTGTCAGGGTGATTTAATGAGACCTATAATGAGGTATTTTTCAACCTAAAACACAGTACTTTCCTCACATTAATTCATCCTTGCATCCATCCTACAGATAAAGAATAGACAGGTGCCTTTTCCAAGTATTGCAAAACCAGGACCGGGAATGAAGCATTCATAATTTCCTGCTTTATATAACATGGTGCTAAGATCATGAAGGATCATTTTAGAGGCAAAGTTGATATTTTCTTGAAGTTATTATTCAATTAGGAGCGAATTCATGAACTTCGATGAAGACACGGTACTTACCTCAGTATGACCTCTTTTATATATCCTGAGGACGGGAAAACAGCCTCCATTTGTCTCAGATCTCTGCCTGAAACACGAGAAATGTGCAACAACTCTTTCTGTGTGATTTGATTTTGCAAGGAGGTTTTTTTCAAAGACTGATTCGTGAGACATGCATGATGTATAATGGTTGCCCAGCACTAGCCTGGCAGAAGTAGATTCTAGATCGTGTGTCAGGCATTCCTGCTGATTTGCTGCACAAGAACAGGCAACATGCCCAAATACGTTCTTCCTAAGCATGAGGTAGTTTGTTTATAAAGTAGAGATTTGACACTTTTCTCCTGTATCTCAGAGAGAAGGCAGTATTATTTGTAGAACTTCGACATTTTTCACTAGAAGCTGAATTCCAACTCTGTAGTATGTTTCGCTTTTGATTATTTAAGTTATTTCTAGAAATCTGACCGCCAAGATTGAGGAAGGAGAACAGAGGTTTTACAGAGTATCATAGTGGTAGTTAAAAATACTGGAAGAATTGGGGAGCCTGGGTGGCTCAGTCAGTTAAGCGTCTGACTCTTGATTTCGGCTAAGGTCATGATCTCAGGGTTATGAGATGGAGCCCTGCAGAGCCTGCTTAAGATTCTCTCCCTCTCCCCCCTGCCCTCCCCCTCATCCCTGCCATCTCTCCCTCTCTAAAAAAATAAAATAAAATACTGAAGAATTAACCTGCGTTCAAGTACTGGCTTTGCCACTTACGAAGGATGTGGTTAACTCACTTAGCTCCACCCAGCCTGCCTTCTCCTCAGTAAAGGGCTGAGAATAAAACATTTTTCATAGGGTCATAATGGATGTTTGACTAGAGAAAACATGTGCTGGTGCTCAGGACAGAGCCTGATACTAAATAAATTGTTCTAGATTCTGTTATTTCTCTTCTTTATAATATACAATAAGAGTCATCAATTAACTAAAACTGTAGTGAAGGACCATGCTTCGATATTGTTTCTTCTGAATGACTGTCCTACAAGGAACTCCCTTGAGTAATTCAGACCTTAAAGGTAGGTACATTTGACTTGGGCAAAGTCATTTGCTAGCTTGGTCTTTTACCTCTGATTTGGATACAGTGCAGGGGATGCACCTTATTTTGATAAACTGATATTTTCCTATAGCATGGCTAGAGTTTGAGCTATGAAATAATTTCACAAGTAAATTTCCCTGTAATGAGATCCTTATGAGAGGGCACATTATTGATGGGTTTTATTTTATGGTATGGCCCAAAGAACTGCAGTAGAGTAAAGACAAGCTTGTTTTTCATAACACATCCATGGGTGGTATCCAAGCCAACCTGTCATGGACAGCTTTATGTCTAATTGTGTGGTAAGGTTACCATGATTGCTTTCTCTAATTGGCATAAAATAGATAGCAGTTCTTAAAGGAAGGTGTTGTCGACATGCCTAGAAACAAGGGGACATGTTTTGTAGTTTGTCTGTAGTTCATATGCTTTATCCCATGCTAGAATGGGCCCACGGGCTATGATCTGAAGTTTGCAGAGTACTGCTCTTTATCCAAACAAATATGGGTCCTTCACCTACCTGGACAGGTTTGGAAACTGTCAGCAATCAAATGACCATTTCAGATTATGGCATTGTCTCCTGAAGGCCTCTGTTCAAATCTCCATTACAATAAAAAGATAATCTGAGGGGAGGAGAACCATGATGTAATGCATCAACTTGCCAAATGATCAACTCTCAGTGAGCAGGATCCCAAGAAAAGTAAGTCCTGGAACAAGAGAAGTTCTGATACAAGGAGAATTAAAACAATGGTCAGAGAATGCATGGACTGTGCCAGATAGGATCCTTAAATTGGGAGGCCTGGGAAGTGGGATGAGCTACAGAAGGAAGCTGAGAGGGCCTTTTTTGACAACCAGCCTTTTTCTCAACTATGCCTGGATGGACCCTACGTAACATGCAGGTGAATAATCCCAAAGGTGTATGTGTGATATGCTGCATTTATATTGAAAAGGCAGTGCAGACTAGTGGTTGAGAATACCAACTCTACAACTAGACTGCCATTTTGCACCAGTTCGCCAACTTATCTTGGCTGTCCTTCCACTTTACTTATCTGAAAAAAGAACCTGGATCATAGGGTTGTTGAGAGAATTTAAAGAGCTACTATATGTAAAGTATTTACTATGTATTTACTATATGTAAAGCATTTAGAATACTGTTTGGCACAAGGTAAAAATATTAGCTATTATTGTTACTAAAATGTGTTAGAGTCATGTCTGCAGGAAGGAAAAAGCACGGATTAGGGCCTGCTCACTGCCCGAGCAAACAATGCTGACATCTCAGTCACTTAGCTCAGTAAAAGTTCCTTTCTTGTTTGTGCCACAGACCCTGTCAATGAGGTAGCTCTGCTCCATGCAGATCCAGGAATCTAGGTTCCTTGCATATAATAGTTCCACCATATGCTAGGGTCTCTGAGTGTTTCACTGATTTTCAGCATTCAGATAGCAGGATGGGGAAGAGAAGGTTTGTTTGCTCAGGAGTTCTTAGGAACCAGACCTTCTCCCACATTACATTGGCTTCATTACACAGTAATTACTTCTCTTACATTTCATTGGCCAGAATTGGTCACATGGTCCCACCTAAGTACAGAGGAAACTGGGAAATGTAGTTTAGCTGTGTGCCCAGGAAGCAGAGAAGAACACGGATATTGGTCTGAACATGGATAAACCAATAGCAAATGGGTGATTTTGGCTTTGGTTTGACTTTTGGTTTATAGCTTTCCCATGAAGCATAAACATTTTTTAATAATCGCTGGAGTGGAGGGGGGTGGGAGGGATGGGGTGGCTGGGTGATGGACATTGGGGAGGGTATGTGCTATGGTGAGCACTGTGAATTGTGTAAGACTGATGAACCATAGACCTGTACCCCTGAAACAAATAATACATAATATGTTAATTAAAAAAATAAAAATTAAAAATTAAAAAAAAAATTTTTTAATAATGGGGAAATCTCTCTTGATGAGCAACACTGAAAAATTCTAATGTGCACACAAAACTTCAGCTTTTACTCATTTTTGATAAGACAGTAATAAAAGCTAACACCTATGGAGCATTTACTGTATACCAAAATACTAAGCACTTTATGTGCTTATTTCATCTTAATTAATAAGATGAAATTACTTTATTTAATCCCCACCGTAGCCCTTAGGAGGTAGGTACCAGAATTGTCCACATTCAATGGGTGAATAAACTGATTTCAGAGAAGCTGTTAATCCAGATGAAAAAATATATATATGAATTGATGAAGAATCACAAGATTAACAGAGATCAACAAAATTGCTGGTTTGTCTTTTCCTATAGCCCTTTAATCCATAACGGGACAAAATTTGATAAAGAGTGAATTTATAGTCGTCAACTCTTGTTTTTTACTTAAGGAGACCAAATCCAGACACACAGCCAAACAGACTTAATCCACTCTACCTGATACAGCACCCATTAATTTGTCACGATCTGAGTGGTTTGTCAAGAAAAAGTAATACACGTGGGCATGGAAAAACACACATTGGTGTGTACTTTATCCTTTGGTTTACTTTATTTGCTTAGCTAAACATGCTGTGTTTATTATCAGGTTAACCATGCGTGCATTGCATTAGTCTGGAAAAGCAGCTTTAGTGTCTTAACATCTGATATCCGTTCAGATATTTTTCAAAAAATCAGTTAGGTCCCTTATTTATTGGATCTGCAGTTAATATTTTAATCGTAGAGGTTAAGCAACCTGATGTCACTGATGTGTGCGCTTTAATCTTTTGAGTATAGCATCTAGAGAAAAAAAATAAAATCACAACTCTGTGGCCCTTGTGGGTGGACAGTGTACAGAGCAATTTTTGAGTGAGGTGCTTGTTTCCTTAAGAGATTCTGCCTGACCAGTGAAAATGAGTCAGCTCCCTGCCATTTTTATCAATTCCATGGATTTCAGTTTTCTCTATGGGACTAAGATATGTTTGTAAAAGCAACGAAAAGTTGAGATTTAAACAGATGTCAGATGGAAGCAGCAGATGTGTCATAGTACAAAGGGTTTTGATAGGCCACGGAATAGCTGAGTAATTAGAATGTCTCTACGCCGGCGTATCTACTTCAACATTTTTGGCCAAGCTACAAGACAGTTGGGCGTTTGCCCAGTCGCTCGTGGCCTCATCTGCCTTTTGAAAAGACTCAGTATGGCAGTCACATGAGGAAAGCACCTACTCCTGAATATTTGGCTCTCTGGTCATTAGTGTTGTTTGTTTTTGTTTTTGTTTTTTTTTTCATTGCTGCCTTGTTTGGGTTTTATAAAAACATAAGAAATTAGGCTCACCATCAATTGGTCCGTTGCTAACGGGATATTCCTATGCTTTTCATCTCTAGATCTCAAAGCATTTTCCACTGTGCAAAATGAGAACGTTCCTGATCACATTTGTTCTTCAAAGTCATTTTCATTGAGTTGAGAATGACACTGCTCCCCACCGTGGGGTGTGGAACCACAGCCATGGGTCACAGAGTTGAATGCACAGGCTAGGCTCGAATGAGGGGCTAGGCAGAAAATGAAAGTATCCAAGGCCACCTTCTCAGGCTGTAATACTGGTGATTTAGTAGGGACTTAGGACTTGGGACCTCATTCTGGGGGACCCTTTTGTAACATATCAGGGTCCAAGAGTATCAGCAGTCCCTCATATCAGTTGATTACATGACCTTACAAACCACAGGACTTTTCATTGTGTTTCTTAGCTGGCGTGGTTTGGAAATGACTGCTTATTTTTATAATGAACAACATACCACAGTTGTCCTCATCCCATGAGCTAATATCAAGGGTATTTTTGGTTCTATGGCACGTGGGGCTGTTGTGTTTTAGATTGCACGGCCATGGACACACATTCTCATTCCCTTCCCAACTTAAACGCAGTCCAGTTTTAACATTTTAATAAAAAAACCACTTTTTAATATCGGCACTCTTGGACAAATCACCCCTCAGGGCTTCTAGTCCACTTTGGGTTTGGATTGCTGAACAGCAAACCGTCTCCAGGCTAAGTCTACTTGGCTCTAATTCTCTCCCCACCCCAATAAGAAATCTGGAGAGGGGGGGGAGTCTATTTCCCATCACTTTTTAATTTTTTCCTATTTCTATTTCATCAGAACCCATTTTTCCCCCTCTTTTAAGGAAGGATGGTTCTGCTGCTGAAAATAGATCATCTCAGCCTAGTAACCAAGATGTGTTTTCCTTCAGTCAAGGCTGCCTGGAGATTCTGCAGTCTCTTCGTCAGTATAGGATATTCTAGCTACCACCTACTTGTTCAGTGGGTTTCTGTCTGCTGCCTGTTTATCTGGGCGGCGGCAGCACAGGAAGAAAGGAAAGTTTAAATGTGGAAATGACCTCTTATGCGTCAGAGACTATGAACTTGAAAGTCATTTGTTAGTTTTGATCTCTAGCTGGCTTGAAAATAGCTCACTTTTCCTCTCTTGGTCCTCTAGTTCCTGAGTTATTTGCAGGAGGATCTTCCACTCCAACTCCATGCTATGATTTTTTCTTGCCATGTAACGTTGGAAAGTGTTCACTTCCACAGCAAATTCTTTTTAAATAGCACCTCTCTTCTTTTTTGAATTATTTTTACTTTTAGTCATTGCTGTTGTTATTCCTGATGTTCTGAGAGATAGACTCACTGACATTCATTCAAATGATCGTGAATGAATCACAGTTCAGAGCATTTAGGACCAATGAAATAAATCAACCGAAGTTATTTTCTTATAATGTAAGTGTAAAATAGCAATACAGATTCAGCTTTCTGACAACCTAGGCGACTGTTTGCATTTATCTCTCAAATTCATACTTTGCCCTTTACAGCAAATATAGTCAATGTCACAAGTGCAGTTGAAAGTTTGGTTTCATTTAGTGTTGTAAAATTTCATAATAGTGTACTTGAATATTACCAAGCCCAGATAACCTCAAATTAATACAGTGTTAGTGGCATTTAATGGCAGGTACTTAAGGCACAAGAAGAGGGCAAAAGTGGTTTTCATGTGTTTCTGGGATTTGCAGATTTGTGGTCATGAAATTTCTGTTGTTTATTAGCAGACTTTTGACTGTTGTGGTTAGCATTGCTTCTGAATACATGCTGTATGTCATGGAAAAAAAATGGAAGGCCACTACCTTTTTACATACAGTAGAAAGATTATATAACAGAGTTAAATCAGTAGCAGAGCAGATGGGCCCATTGTAGGGTCATTATGTGATTCTGCTGGTAGGCTATTTCTGAAGTGTGAAATATTCATTCTGTTCAGATGGCTAGGAAAAAACAGCCTCCCCCAAAGAACTGTCTAATGCAGCACCATCCAACACAAATGTAATAGGAGCCACATATGCAACTTAAAATTATCTAGTAGCCTCATTTAAAAGGTAAAAAATATAAATAGGTGAAGATAATTTTTGTATATTTTACTTAACCTACTATACCTAAAATGCTATCATTTCAACATATAATCAAAATAAAATCATTAATGAGGGATTTCTTTTTTGTTGTTGTTGCACTAAATCTTTGAAATCCAGTGTGTATTTTACACATATGTTACATCTCAGTTCAGACTGGCCACATGCCAAATGCTCAGGGGCCACATACGGCCAGCAGTTGTTAACTGGAGAGCCCAGGCCTGGTGTTTTCATGCAGTAAGTCTGCTAATGGTTTGGTTGCCACTTTGGGTAGGAGGCAGAAAGAGATCATGAGAAATGTCTGCTCATTTGGAGAAAATGAAATGTCAGTTCATGAAAAGGAAAATGTTGACAAGAAGTTCTGGAAAACATAACTTTACTTCTGAATTGTTTATTTGTACAGGTCAAATGCTGCTCCATAGCAGAGTTGACTTTGTTTTGATGGAAACAAAAAAAAGACCCACTGATCTAATGTTAGTCATTTCCTAAAGGAAATTAAAATTCAACATCATAGAGCCTTAACCTAAAGGACTCCTGTTTGCACACACGTATGTGGGTCTGCTGTTGCCATAGCTACACGATGCCATACGGAAGAATTAAAGACTCCAGTCATAGTCTCAATGCTTTCTTTAGTTATCACATTACTTTTCAGCTAACGGTTGTTTTTATTGTGTTGGGCTTCTTCCCCCCTAAAAAATGTGGAATTTCTGCTTAATGAATGCGTATGTTTTCACTTGGTACGGTCAGTGGGAGAATGACACATTAATGCCATTCCAAATGCTTGAAAGACCTCACTTATAGCAACTATAAGCCCTAATTACCAGAAACGATCAGTGTTAACTCATAACCGGAACCAGTCACAGAGTCTTTATGTGTGGTGATTTTCCACCCTCGATGCTTCCTCTACATTATGGGCTATTTTATGCCATTCCATTTTCAGAGTATAAGAGCTGTTACTGTAATTCTAAGGGAGGTGATAACAAGCTCTGTCTTTGTGGCCAATTAAAAGAGGTGCTGCCAACCAGATGGCCCTCATTCTAAGAAGCTATGACCTTGGAGTTTATTAATGTTGATTGGAGATGGAGGTTGTGCTGGATTATTGTCCTCAAGGGATTTGTAGTAGAGGCATATGCTCAGAATTAATTTCGAATGTCTCTACAAACCCATAAATCTACTATCCTCTTGATGTTGACTCTCATAATGTCTTTACATGCTTTTGAAGTTTAATAACTTAAATTTTTTGTATGGTAGAAACTGACAAAGATTCTCTCATTAACCAAATTGTAGTTAGCCCTCTTTCTCAACCTGGGGCTCGACCCTGACCTTCCATGTCTGTCCTTGCTTCACTGCCTTTAGCAAAGAATCCTGCTATGTCAGTTTAGAGAGAATCCCCCACCCTTGATATCTGATCGCCCTGGAAATCTATCACCCTCCTCGTTCCCCACCCTTGATGGGGGTAAGTGCCTGCCCTCCCTTTAGCAAGAATCTCCCCACCCTTGATGTCATCCACAGACCCCCTCACTCTGCTCATTGGCTCTAAAGCTCCACTCGTCCTTCTTGTATTCAGAGTTGAACTTGCTCTCTCTATCCCCATTGCGATAGTGTTGATCCCCTATTGCAATAGTCCTGAGTAAAGTCTTCTTTATTGTTTTAACGAGTGTCAGAATAACTTTCTTCTTTAACAAAACAATCACCAAGTTGCATAGAAAACTCATGTGTTAAACTTTAGGACAATTTTCTTTTATAATGATACATAGTAAATTCTTATTTCATCCCAACTAAAGAAACACTACTTCAAGCAAGCTAATGTAAAATGTATGGTTAGAATTGAAGTTCATTCTTATTTAGAAAGTTGGTTGCATATTACTGTTACAACATGTAGACATTTTATCATATTTACAACCAAAGTGTAAAAACTGGCCTAAAACTTTACAGAAGGCTTATTCCCAAAATATTGGATCTGCCTAGTCTTAGCTGTTTCTATAGGAGTGGGGTGTTCTCAGTTTATACCACATTGCTTGGCCCAAAATATGTGGGCACATATCTCCCAGGGATGTTCTCTACTGAGTTGCAAGGTTTTTTGGAGATTAGGCTTAGTTTATTTTAACCTGGTTGCAGGAAGTTAATGAGAGTTTGCATGGACAGTGGCTCTCTCTATGGCAAAAATAAGCGTACTAGGATGAAGGTGATCAAGAATCACATTGTAACCTTAGAATAGCTTCTATCACAGAGAGGATCTGCTTGTGTAAGTGTTGGGCCTCATCGGGAGAGCTTATTTCATGGGAGAGTCCGGACCCACGTTCTGGGCTTTCATGGCGGCATGCCAGCAATATGGTGCCCTCTAAGATGTGGACGCACGGACTTGTGTATCCGTCTGTTTCCTGCCAGAATGTCTCTCCTCAGTGTTTAGTCACACGTTATGCAAAGGAGAGAAAGCAGAATAACATGAAGTTTTGGTATTTCATTTCTCTGAAGATAACTATGAAGACTCCCCCCAGGGAATCATTTTCTAGAACTAGAGGAGTTCTGTCAAGGACACTGGCCCACAGTGCTCATCTGCGACAGACAAGGGTCCTGCCGGTGTTTGCATCAGTAATTCCCTATTCAGAGTTGAGTTTTATAGTAAAACTACCTTCCATCTCTATGTTAAAACCTCAGTAAGCATGTTCGTTTTTAGAATAAGGTACTTCATGATTCTTAAAAATCAGCTTTTTTCGAAAGGACCTCTGCAAAAGCAATAAATCTAAGTTCTTTGCTAAGGCCTTTGCTGATGGATCCTCCACTAACTGTCCATTGTGTGCATATTTCAACAAGTCATAGACCAGGATGACAGTATTTCAATGAGGCTTATTATTTCTTCATGAAAGAAGCCAGGGCAGAATCGCTCCATTCCCATTGGAGGAGGAGCAACTGTGAAACTAGGTGTTCTAGAGAAGCCACTTAGCTTAGATGCAGCTGTTTACATGAATGTGATCCTTTTTTTGTTTCTGCCTCATTTAAAAAAAAAAAAAAAAAAGGCTCAAGGAGGGATACATGGGAGGGGAGCCAATTTTCTCCTGCTCATGGTTCTGCTGGAGAGCATAATGACTTAAATGTGGAGTACGGGCAAACCCAGGCTCTCATGTGAAATAAAGTAGGTGAGGGAAAAAAAGCTACAAGTGTCATCAGGACGCATAATGCATAATGAATCATAACCATGACGGCCGACTAATTGAATAGGTAACTAAATGTACCTAGCTATTGGTTTCTTTAAATCTTGCTCTTCTTACAGCCACTTTTAAATAACCACTGTTATTACAACAGACTTTATTCTTTACAATAGGAGTGTGGATGACACCTCTGTCCAGGTGAAGCTGATCTATGCTGAACGCTGGTGTGACAGGTTGGGTAGCCATGTTTGAGACATGGCATCTACCCAGGACCTTGGCTCTAGACAAAATACCCTGAGGAAATAAGCAACCCTTTGATTCTTCGCACTTGTGAATCTAAACACATAAAGTGAGGGCAGGTGTCATGCTTTCTAAAGCCAAATGTCCTCTTGACAATTTCTGTATAGAATAAATAGTGCAAGGGTAGAAGAGGAAGAGGAAGGCTGATTGGACACTCTCTGGTGAAGGTAGAACGTATAACAGGGAGGAGGTTTTGTTCATCACTACAAATGCATTCCATCTCGTGGCAGTTCAGAAAGATCGATGTGCTTTCCTACATCATGTGGGCTCTGTTTTTTCTTTCATTGCTGTCGTCTTGCTGTTCTTATTTTCATCTTTGCATTTCACTCATTCTCACTCATGTTTAACAGTTTCCATCGTTACTTCCCCTGTATCTTTGCGTCACATGAAGAATTTCACCCCCATCAACCAACACCATGCAGAGTCAGACAGCCTCTGACACATGTAACGCAGGCTGCCAAAATGCACCACAGAAAGCCAAAAACAAGCCGTAAGCTTTGATTCATCATTTCTACCCCACAGTGTCCAATCCTAGATTCTTGCACGATACATCCTTTCCATCTGTCTATTTGGCAAAAACAACAGAAAAATGAGAGCCCGTGTCTAAAGGAATTGAAGCATTTTATCCAGTGAAATACTTGAATTTAGAAAATACCGTGCCACAGAATCATCCAAACCGATTTTCTATTTTTTAGTTTAAAAAAAAAAAAATGTATCCCACAGAAACGTGTGACCATAGGCTTCGGAAAGCCAAGCTCCAGAGAATCTGATACAAGCATGTGTTCCCGGCCCGTGGTCTTTTCTTTCTTCACATCCCAGATGAGTGTTTTTCTTTTCCCTGTGGGAGAGTTTGTTTTGCCATCACGTTGCCTACTGGCCAAAGCTCGTGGCTTGAAGGGTTGACTGCCCTGCCTCTTGGTTGGGTGAATTTTTGAGAAGCTTTTCTTGGTGCGAGACCAGCCTGTTACAGAGGCTTCACCGAGGAGCAGTCAGGTGACCCGGCTCCAAGAAAGATGGCAAAGACGCTTGCACCCCGTGAAAACATTGACGCATCAATAAAAACGGTTTGTGAGAGAATAGATCTGGAGAAAGGAGTCATCCACAAGACTTTTCCATCCTTATAAGATGGTCATGATGTAGTCTCACTTCTAAATGTGACAGTTTTCCCATCTGAACCATTTCCTTCCTCTCGTGCTGGGCCCTGTTCCTTTCTTATGCTCCACGTCCCTCTCTGGTGCTAAATCATATCATTGGGAGTGAAAGCATTGTGAGAAAAAAATCACCAATGCATCTACTTGCGGTTTAGAAGAAATGAAACTTAGACTCATTTAAAGTAGCTCTGAGGCACCTGGCTGGCTCCGTCGGTAGAGCATGTGACTCTGGATCTCCAGGTTGTGAGTTCCAGCCCCATGTTGGCTATAGGGATTACTTAAAAAAAAAAAAAAAAAAAAAATCTTAAAAAATAAAAATAAAGTAGCTCCTTTCTCTTAGAGCTTCTAACCCAACCCTCTTTTATTTTGCTTATAAGGTGATTTGGTGAAGGTAACACATTCAGATATGGCAGGTCCAGAAGTAGAATGTCCTCTCTTAATTAAGACAATCATCTCGTGGGGCACCTGGCTGGCTTAGTCAGTAGAACATGCGACTCTTGATCTTGGGGTCATGGCTGGAAACCAGGACTGGGGAGCCTAGTAAATGGGACATGCAAACAGGAAAATGTAGGGACCAGAACTTTGAATTGGCCATTTGCAACGATAACCCATCCACCTTGAGCAGCAATTGGCTTACTAGCCAGAGCACTTGATCTTTACCTTAAGAACCTGAGCAAGCTGGTTTTTAGAGTGTTTCAGCTGAATCAGGCAAACATTCAGAGCCCTTTCCAACTTGTGTTTAGCAGTATTTGGTCTCTGCACTTGGTGTCTCTGGGCTCTTTGATACTCTGTCTGCCTTTTAGTCCCTGTCTCTGTGGGACCACTTGATGTTCCTTTTACTGTTTGTCTGGAAATGGCCAAGCTGTGGTTATTATCTTATAAATAAGGAATACTGCCTGGTAGAAGCTAATGGATACTTTGTCATCCATGAAAACTGACTTAGACACAAGAAACAAAGAACTAGCACATCTCTCAGGAAATGCAGAACCTATGGGGCTCCCTGGAAATCATGTGGATTTGGAGTCATGTGGAAAATCAAGATCTCTCATAGTTTTATAATGATCTGTAGGAGGAAGTACATGGTAAAATAATTAAGACTGCAAATGACAAGAATGACTATGAATGAGAAAGTTCAAGGCCGTGGCTGTGTTCTTATGACTCACACATATGCATGCACACACACATCCACATGCATACATACAGATTAGCGTCATCCTGGGCAACTGTGAACTAGTGAATTTATGGGGGGAAGATCCCAGCATGATGGGCATCAATTTTGTAAATCCTCACATGGGGCGCAACCCAGGAGACTTGTAATTTCTCTTGAACACACCAGCCCAGAGGTCATGCTCAGCCCAGTAGGAATCATTAGGTAGAGGATATTGAAATTGAAACAGAAAATACTCCCTTACTTTTATAGAAAGCCACAGAACTAGAATATCGAGTGTAGTTTGTCTACATAGAATTGCAGAATTTCCAGAAAGGGCCAAGTGAAATGTTCAAAGGGACAGATAAGATGCTGGTGTGTAAAAGCATACTTCAAAGGCCAGGACTCTTCAAACTAGAAAGGCCAACACTCTGTTAAATATCCTGGTTCTGTTTTCACATGTAGGTGAGTAAAACCGTCCTTGTTTAGTAGACATTGGCATTCTGGAATTAGGACACCCCCTGTGAAATTTGAAGGGAGTAATATTTTACGTAGAGAGGAGAGGGAGCAAGGGAGAGAAAGAACTGGATAGGCAACTATTAGTGAACTTTATGACCCCAGGAAATGTTGTGGGCTGAATGTATGAGCTGCTCAGAGAAATTCTTAGATGGATAAATCCAAGGTATATCCTTGAGTCTTAGTCAAGGAATGCCATAAAATGCACCTTGGTGTTGAGTTTTTTGTTGTTTTTTTTTTAAAGGAGCTGACTTAATCCATCCACCTTGGGATCCATTTATTTACATGTTTAGATACCTGATATCTGTCAGAAGCAGGGCTAGTACATTGACTGATCTCACACACACACAAAGGCCACACATGCATTCTTTTGCCCTCATATCATTTGTGATCTACTGGAGTAGGCAAACAAACAATTTTATAAAGCTCTGTGTGAATGGAATCATTGTCATGCAGGGACTGACAATTGTCTATGGAAACAACACTGAAAAAGGAGTAATTGCTTCTGATGTGAGAGAGGGGAATGTCATCTCAAGGACCTTCACACCTGACCTTCACCTTGAAGGCTCGGTGGAACTGGGGTAAAGGGGAAAGTAGGAGGGTTGAGAGTCTGGCCTGAGGAATATGTCCAAGCCAAGTAGAAGGGAAGTGTGATGCTCAGGGGCTGGTGAGCAGTCAGGGAGAGCTGGAACATGAGGTGCAGAGAAAGACAGTGGAGAAGAAGCTGGAAAAGAATGTGGCACAAATCGTCCACAGATAGGAGTTTAGACTTAAGTTGTAGGCAATGGGAGTCCTTAACGGGTGTTGCAAATGGAAGTGGCATGGTCTTGTCCGTGTTTTAAGACCAGGACTGTGGAGCAGTGTGGAGAAGCAGCTGGGGAGCTGGGAGAGTCAAGGTGGATTGATGCGCTGTGGCAGAGACACTGATGGGCCCAAGTACCAGGAAAGCTCAGTCTCTGGACCAGGCCCCACCCAAGGTCCACAGGGAGGATCCAGGAATTGGTGGTCATCTGGCCTGCGTAGATGCACATCCTCTTCTCACTGGGAGTTTCCAGGATGGTTCGGAGCTTTGTGATCACCTTAATCCTACAAAGCTGAGGATGGTGTTACACATTTTGATTTAATTTAATTGTTCTTTCTTCTTGTGACTCTTCTGTACTTACATTTGGCCCAAAATAACTCTCTAATAACCACACGAACTTAGCATCTTCTTTAGAGAATTCAGGTGTTCGTTGGCATTACTAATCTGCATAGTATTTTTGCCAAAATTCACATTCTCTGAGTATCTATGGACCTATTTTTGTCAACATCTTGTAATGTGCTAAGACCATTACATGCACTGAAAAGTGGGTTATGCTAATAGCCATATGTAAACATGACAAGGATGATTACACCGAATCAAAATAAACCCCAGCACTTTGCATGTGCTGTGTGCACAGCACTCGATTCTTGCCGTGCTGTATTCATGTGGGTTGTATTGCATGTGTCAAAACAGACATTTCCCCATCGGACTGGCAGCTGCTTGAGGGCAGGGAGCAGGACTGTTGTGACGGCCACAAGACTATCATGATCAGGGAGAGAGATCAAGCCCAACTCCGAATACAGCAAAGACAAGTGGCGCTTTATAGCCCATGAGCAGAGGCAGGGGTCAGTGCCTAGAAATCGCTAAGAGGAAGCATCAGGGATAGGGGCATTCTTGCTAAACCAGACTACCAGGATTCTTGCCAAAGGCAGGCCAAGGGCCTAGACGTCCAAGGTCGAGGATGAGGAACTGAATAGATATTAAGGGAGATCAGATATCAAGGCTGAACAATTCTCTCTAAACCACCGTGCTGCAAATGGACTAGGCAGGCCAAAACCAAGACCCAAGGTCAATGAGGCCTAGTCCAGAAGAGGGCTCAGAGGTGCCTGATTAATGCTGAGTCAAGGAGAGTCTTGTTTGTTGTATTAAAATTGGAAAACATGCAGTGTTATGTATGTGGGGCAAGAACATCTGTAATGCTTTTGTGCAGTTTGATTCCAGACCAAGAGGCATCACTAGAGATTTTTGTGTACCAGTCAAAGGGGCTCTTGGGGAAGGAGGTGGCTAATACATTAATGTGGGCAAAGGAAAGGCCCAAACTTCTTGGGGCTCTATTTGGTTTATTTTTAAAAAGGCAAATATTCTGAACAGAAAAAAACTACTGTCGGGATCAAATGATTGAAAGTATCTAGTCAAGAATTTTATGGAAAGAAATATATAAATATAGAGAGAGAAAGGACTATGATGGTACCGTGAATTGAACTAAAAAAAAAAATGATTTTCTATATTCAGACTTGGAAAGGGTTTCTAATGGGCCACAGTGGTACCATGTACTTTTCCTGTTGGTCTTCAGACATGAAGAACTAAGGATAGAAGAAAAAATGAATAAGATGGATAACATCGAGCACAGACTCTATGAAAAGCAGCGGTCTATTCCAGCCCCAGGGCCTGGCTGCCCCGGCTGGTTGTATTGTTTAGCTTGAAAATGGGATCATCACAGGCAAGAATTTGTTTTGCAGAAAGCAGGAACTTACAGAAAGTGGTAAAAGTTCCTCTTTGCATTAGACCCTAGGACTACAAAGGAAAGGAGTTTCCTCTGACATAGAAATGTATTCAAATGTTAAGAAACTGAAAAGTCAGTGGTTTGAAAATCAGAGTTTCAATATTTTTTTACTGTTTTATCACACAAGGTTCATGGCTTGCATTTGGGGGACAATGTGTAACATAGTCAGAATGTTGTTAAGCTGTTAGTTTGAAAGGCACACACTCACAGGACCATTCAAAAGGACCTCCGGTAAACCAGCAATCCAGCTCCCCAGGGACCCCCATGTGGTTGCACGTGTAATGTGACTGGTCTGGGTGGTCGGCAGAGCCGTCAGAGAAGAGCACTAGCTTCTAGGTCCCCAGGTTTCTCTTTGTCCCTTCTCTGTCTCTGGTCTGTCATTATTGGTCAGCTGTGTCTTTTTCTTCCGTATGAGTAAGGACATGGAGTGTCTGAGCTTATTGCATTGGCAGAACGGAGACTTTGGAAAGCCAAGTAACTGTTTTGTTACCGAAGTGAAGTGTCCGAATGCAACCGGCTCAGGGCAATGCGGTTCACTTATTTAGGAGGCTATGTGTGCTGAACGGGAGGGATCGTGAGCTGTACTTGCAGGAACATGATTTATCTCTTGCTTTTAATAGTCCATTTATTTCCCACCTACCTTCTTCACCCCATAGTGCCCTGTTGAATTCATAATTCTCTATAGAATGACATTTTGTCCCCATGGAAATGATAGCATTGAATCTGGAATTTTATGAATGCACTTTACCATCCAGTTGTCTAGGTGTAGAAGAGGTAAAAAAAATGACCTTGACAGTAATTCACAAGCTTTGATCTCATACTAAATCTCACCCCCCACCTTGGCTGACTTTTTAATTTAGAAACAAAAAGTTCACTGTGGAATAGTAAGTCGGGGAGCCAAGGACAAGCAGCAGCTTCTAAGGGCACAGAAAGTAGAAGCTAAACCTGCACTTGTCCCTTTAGTTTCTTAGTGTTGCAAGAGAGCCCTGAAACGTGAACATGCTGGAATCAACGGTCAGGCACTGAATTCACGGTGAACGTAATTAGTCTTGTCCCTTGGGTTCTTTAAACTCAAATGAGTGAAAGTTCATCCTGAACTGACTTCTCAGGACAGTCAGGCACAAACATGCTCATCATGATTCAACTTTACATTTTAAAAAGTTAAAAACTTGCATGCTTTCATAATCATTATGCTCCTCCCCCATGAAATTCAGCCGTGCATCTTGCATCTTCCCTCCCTTGGATGGGACTCAGAAGCTGTTGAGGAGACACGGCCCCTGAGAAGTCAGAAGAGCAGCAGTGCCACCAGAGAATGAAAACAGAGTCCATGTCTGTGGCCGCAATTCAGCTGGCATCCAAGAACTGACTTCCTGTTTAGGCTCCTTTGTGAGCAAAAGCTTGGTTTCAGATCTTAATTCTGTTTTGGCTTCAGGAGCCCAGTGCCCACTTTGGGGTCACGTTGAGACCAGGCTGACTCAGGAAGGAGCCCTCCTGTTGAGTCATCCACCCTATTTCCTGTGGGTCCAGTTTTCTTCGGAGACTTTTCATCCAAGTGGCCCCTGGCCTCAGCCCAAAGGGTCTGGAACTATGAGACTTGAACATTTGCAGGACGTACTTACTTCCTCACTTCATCACTATAGAAAAGCATCATTTTATCCCCTGAACAGGTCATTCTGAGGGGAAATAGAAAACTATGGGGGTGGGGGGGGAGAAAACCAGAGCGTTCCATCATGATGTGCGTATATCTCTCATCAAAGCATTTAAACACTCCCCTTTATGTGGGCCACTTTGCCGGCATATGGATGTACCAGAGGGGGACATGGTGCATGCTTTTGAGAGATTTATAATCTAAAACAGATGATCCTAGGGCAGGTTGTATATGTGTAAAGCCACACATGCAAAAATTGAAAATACTTTGACAGGCCTACCTTTCTCACCACTGGTTCAGGTTAAGGATAGGTACCTAAGGAAACAGTGCTCCAGAAATATTAGTCTCGAACCCTCATGAACTCAGTGTTGACTCAGTAACATAGGAAGGAATCGTGGCAAATCCTGAAGGATAACTGTGTAGCCATAAGTCTGGGGTAGTTATTTTAATGCCGGGCTAGTGAGAAGGAGGCACAAGAAACATTTCATCACACGGAATAAAAAAACAGAAGATGAGGGGTTTTTCTGTTTTTTTTTTTTAAGGAGAACTGTATTTTCAGAATTCTCGACAACCAATATTGTTCAGAACCATATATCTAAAATAACACAGGCTTCCCAAAGTGAAGAATTCTGTGAGGCGCCATGTCTCTTTCTCCTTTGTTACTTTATCAAGTATCAGTTCAGGGATTCACTAGCTTTCCACCTTTCCTTTTCATACTTCCAAGAGGTCACAAGAGAACAGTTGAAACTGAGGATCCCCAAAGTAGATCACATCTGATAGAAGAACTGCCACAGCCCATTGCCATTAGAAGGTTCTCCAAGAACAACACACACAGGAAATGGTCCTGCTGTTCTTAATGGTCTGCAGAGTACCCCCTTCCCTCCTCACGCAGGGGGCTGACCTCCTACAGCAGGCTCAGCCCACACTGCCCTGACCTCTTGCCAAAGGGGCTCCTAGCAGGAAATGATGAGACAATAGCAACACTCATCAGACGCTGCTATAAGGGGAGTGTTCTGTTGGACTCCAAGATAATCATTAAGTGGTAATGATTAAAAGTGTGCTGAGCGTTCCATGTAAAACATTAAAGTTTCTTGTTTTAACCCTGTTCAAGCAGTAAACTTATGTCATGGGTTTTTCCCCACCCAAATACATTTTATAAGTGGGATGCTTAGAGTTTTGTTGTGGGTTTGTTTTTTTTTAAGGGGGAGTGGTAAAAGGGAAGAGGTGCTACATGGGGGATAATTCTCTTTACCTGATTGATGTTTTTATTTTATTCAGCAACTATTGAATTAGGCAGCTTGTACTTAGTATTTTGTTTTTGTTTTTGTTTTTGTTTTTTTGAAGATTTTATTTATTTATTTGACAGAGAGAGAACACAAGCAGGGAGAGTGGGAGAGGGAGAAGCGGGCTTCCCACTGAGCAGGGGGTCCAATGCGGGGCCCAATGTGGGGCCCAATTCCAGGACCCTTGAAGGCAGACGCTTAACCGACTGAGCCACCCAGGCACCCTGTACTTAGTATTTTCAAAACAAATATGTGGAGTAGTTGAAAATTATGGTTACAAAGTTGCACCTAAGTGGTCTACTTGTATACATTTTATACTTTTATATGTATACCTTAACTCCCTACCTAGACTGAACAAGTCAGTAATTACCTGTTAAGTTTCTCTGCATCTTCCTGAAACAACTAGCTCAGTGCTAATCGAAATACTTAGAAGCACAAACTGTTGGAGCTGGAGGAGGGCTGTCCAAATGATACCCGGTTAGTCAGGGAGCCCAGGTCTACCTAGGTGAATGCGTACTATCCAGTGACAGTGTTGTCTTAACTTCATGTGGGAAGAGGAGGGGGATATTTTTGCATCGACGAAGTTGTTCATACATCCCGGTTTGATAACATATGCCAACTAATCGATGTGAGCTACTGTCTACTGCAGAAAAGAAACGTGTGGATTAAGTTTGTAGGCAACAAGATAATTGAGAAAGGTTGAACAGATTCCGTGCAAACTGGATACTTCAGAATAAATGCCTAAAACAAAAAATGCTAAACTCACTTTCAGAAGAGTTGAGCTGTGATAATCTCCAGCTGCTTCAGGCTGTCATACAAATAGATTGAGAATCACGCAATCAGAGGACCTCAGAAGCATCCAAATCACAATAGGCGACCTAGTGACCTCTCGGTATCCCATAGCCAGTTGTGCTGAGGAAGGAACTAGATCCAAAAACCCTTGCTGACGGGGCACCTGGGTGGCTCAGTGGGTTAATTGTCCGGCTCTTGGTTTCAGCTCAGGTCATGGGATCAGCCCTGTGTCGGGCTCCACGCTCAACAGGGAGTCTGCTTGAGATTCTCGCTCTTCCTCTGCCTCTCCCCCCTTGCGCATGTGTGCCTGCGTGCATGCGCGCTCTCTCTCTAAAATAAATAAATCTTTAAAAAAAATAAATAAAAAGCCTGCTGATCCCCATCTACTGGTCCTCATAGTATCACCTTTTTTGAACCATCAGTGAGCATTGATCATGAGTCTTTATTCTCCTGTTCAAGAAATACTATGCTAAGGATTCATTTTCTCACCTGTGCATGCACACCTAGCAAGAGTATATCTTATTTAGGAAAGCCAACAGTGTGACATGCACCTCAAAAACAGATTCTGTAGGTAAAAACATATGGGAAACTCGCTAATACCATTTTCCCCTTGGAGATTTAGAACACACAGTAGCATTTAAAGTCTTTGAGAAGCTGTGCCATTTGAACAAAAAAGTTTGACTTTGAATCCTAAAGGTATTTGCACACCCAGTATAGCACCTATTAACATCTGGGTGAAACCGTGTTCCTGAGGGCATATTCAGAAACACTGCATGAGTTCCTCCATTTCCAAACTAGGGTATTTCAGAGTAAGTGTTGGTAATGACCAGGTTAGGAATTAGGGAGAGAGAGTTTTCAGGGGGGGTCATAGAGGATTTAAAGACTTAAAGAAAAGAATGTGTTTAATAGGGTCCTATATAAAGGTAGGAAGTCAATGAAACCACATGGTTTAAAAAAAAAAAGACTTTTAGTCTAGAGATTCTGTTAAATCATCTAAGATATGTATAGCAAATTATACTCAAAAGACACAGGTATCAATTTCTTTGTAAAAATATCACATCCGAAAGACAGAATTTCTTCAGCTGCAACCCTTGACAATCCAAAAGGCAAATGTGTCCAACAGAATTCTTTCAAAGGCTCCAAGGAACAGAACACTAATAAGATGTCACATTGCAAAAGGAATAATTAACAAGCCCCCTGTCTCCGGGCTCATCTCAGGATATTTGCTTTTATATATTTGTGTTCCAGTCTGCTTTGCAATATCCCTTCTACAGTCCTCCTTTGTAAATGGGGAAGGTTTGCTGAAAGAATCCAGCATGTTCCTTCTTGGCTTTATCATATCTCATTAATCAATTTCATATGATCTTGACTTACTTTCACTTAAAGTGAGTTTAAGAACCACAAAGTGGTTAAGTGTTAAGGGAATTCTAGTGTAGAAGAAAATCTGCATCTGTTTTTGGGGTGTTTCATTTTGTTTTTCCAACTACAGAAAAGTCTGCCTGCTCAAATAGTGAACAACAATGTTAAGTAGCTCGTGATTGGATTTTAGTGTCATTGAAGACCAAATTTTTTCTACCCTCTGGTTGCTGACTGCATTTTGAGAGCTGGCAGGAGGAGCTCCAAATCAGCAACCAGACTTTATGTTGCCATGAGCATGCCACGGGGAAAATGGAAAATGTTTCTGTACACAAACACAAAAAATCCAGCTTCAGAAAAGAGCAGCTGCTTGCGACAGTGTGTGATGAGTGAGGCCCACTGGACAGGCTTTGGACCAGACCTGAGGACAGGCACACAAAAATGTCACTCAGCCAGGTAGCATAGAGCACGCTTTGTCTCTAGTTCCATTACCTCAGAAAATATACAGCACGGCAAAGAAAACACAAGAGCACATCTCATAAAGCACAAAAGGAATTCTGTCTGTTCCTATTGCCTCACCAATGCAATTTGTATTTCTTCGAAGTCCTAGGACAAGGTAGTGCTAAATGCAGGCTGAACCCAATTCCAAGAAAAGGAGACTGGTCGGTTCCAAACCTTGGTATTCAAATCTTAAGGCCATGTCTGTTTAAAAAAAAAAAAAAAAGTTTATTATAGGACTTGTAGCAAACTCTATCATTTGCATGTTATGTTCATCACTTTCATGGGAAACGAACTGTACCCTAAGAAGTGATCTGCCTCTGGGGTGGGGGTGGGGGGTCAGCTTTTAACCACAGCACATTTACAAATCACAGCAGGTCGTAAACCTGGGGAAATGTATCTTTAAACTGATCTAACAGTAAGCCAAAGGATTTTCTGTGGAAGGAGAACTATTAAGTATTTCGGGTGAGAAAGGAGAGGGAGAGAAAAGGCATTTAAGTGGAACATCCTCGAAGCCGGGTTGCCCCGCGAGCAGCCCCCACTCCACCCCCCACCCCGATTGCAGCCACCATGGGGCTGGTCCCTGGGAGGGCTTCGTTCCACTTGCCCCCTTCAGAGCATCCCCCTGCTGCAATCACGGAGAGGGCTGGGCCTGCAGGAAACTGCAGCTTACACTTCCAGCTTGAGCAGTTCCGCTTTTTTTTTCCAGGTCTCTCCTGGGGGTAAAATAAATGTCCCTTGAAAATGGGTGTCGCGGTCCCCCGAACAGGCCGATTTTCCCAGCACCCTTCCTGACAGTGCTTTCCTTCCTGAAACCATTTAGGACTTCCCAGAGTGCACCCACCGCGCTCCCCTATGCTTGAAAGAATAGAGCTGTGCGAAGTCTCATTGGCTCCGCTCCCTTCCCCGGGATTTGGTTCCGCTCCCTCCCCCGGGATTTGGTTCTCACCAGTGTAAACAGATCCCAGTGATATTTCTGTTTATTCCTACAGAAGTTTGCCATCAGATAAGCGTTGGTTCAGCAAACACATTTGCTTTGCAGAGCCGAATGCATCACTGGTTAGCAAGACTTTTCCCACTTAGAGAAACACATTTTTCCCCCTGTGGGCAGTCACCCCACTCATTGTTCAACAGTCAGCAACAAAGAAAAGCAGTGATAGCAAACGAAAGGGAGAGGACCTATTGCCCCATGAGAGAGCAAATGGGCAGGAAACTACCCCGGCCAGGGCCTTGCTTGCTGCCCTCCCCAGGGCCCCTCAGCTAGCTGGACCACTAGGTGTCACCTATAAACTTCCGAGGGCAACTCACTCCAAATTGGGTTTCTCAAGCAAGGAGCTGAGGCAGTGAAGGTTGAGAGCAGCTCTGGGGTCTCTTCTAGCCCATCACCTGTCCTGCAGCTTACTCTATGTCCCCCCCGCCTATAAATCTGCTCTCTCCGCCTGGCCCTTCACCCATGGATTCTGCCTCCTCACGCCCTGTGCAGCTCAGACCACTTAGCCTGCTGATGCCCCATGGTCCCACTGGCCCTGATCCCCAGCAGGCCTTCCCAGGCTACCAGCCCTCTGCAGACATGGCCCCGAAGGGGTTGGGAGAAACTCCCATGAGTTATTGGGTAAAGCCACCAGAGGTGAGGAGCGCCCAGGGGTTAGGGCAGCAGCCAAGCGTGGTCCAGGGAAAAGGGGGTCCTACAAGCTCTCACTGCACACAGTGTGGAATCAGTGTGTGGCTGACTGAGTGAGAAGGCCAAGTCCTCATCACATCTGCAGCGACTCACAGTATCCCCCCTAGACATTTGTCATGTCCACCGTTCTTGCATGTCCGGCTCAAGGCTGGCAGAGTCCAAGGGAGCCTGGCTCTGACCACATCTTTCGCTATGGTTCATAACCCTCTTTAGACGTAAGCAAGAACGTCCACATCCCTTTGGTTTGGGGCTCCGTTGTAACTAAGCGCTTTTTTATTTTACATGACTTAGATCATGGATGGTCCCGTGTAGAGTTTTCAGCTTGTATTTTCCAGTGCCCCATGTCAGGTGGTGACGCCCATGCTGGTCCTCAGCTAGAAACCCTGAAACCAATGTTGATTGACAACCTAGATACAGGCCCCGCCCCCAGGGCAACTGACACGGGATGGGGTGCTCGAGGCAGATGAGAAACACCTATTTCTTGCATCAGAATAAATGTTGGCTCCCGACGTCCTTTCCTACCACCAATGCCGGGGGTCCCAGACTCAACACCTCTTTCCTGGGGCTCTGTGACAAGAGATTGTTTTCCAGTGCTGTTCTCTTGACATTTCAGTCCATTACACACATTCCTACCAGATCAATCTTCGTAAACTACAGACACAAGTTCTTGTTCCTTCCGATTGCCTGTTCCATCCAACCTAAATCCACCTGCCTCAGATCACGTGACCCCCCCAATCTAGTTTGCCTCCACCACCCCCACCCCCCACGGCCACATAAAGCCCTCTCCACCCTCCTCTCTCTCTGCCGCCCCAGGCCCTTTCTTCCCTGTCTTCTCCAGCACACAGCTTCATCTCCTCCACTGTTCAAGTTTGTGTCCCGGCTAGTCTGTGCTGTACCACCTTTAACCCCTCTTCACTTGCTCCGTATTATTACCGTAACCTCCTTGAAGGCAGGGACCTCATGTGAAATCTCTCCGGGATGCTCCGGGGCACTGAACCCATAACAGCTAAGGAGCAAATACTTGTTAATCAGGGGACTCCCAGACAGGCCAGTTCCATACAGCACCTGCTGGCAGAGATTTACCGGAATGGAAGAGTCCAGAGAGCCCCAGCTAGAGGCCCGGGTAGATGTTCTAGCTGAGGAGGTTAGCACTGCAAGCTGCTTGCGCACATTCCTTCTGAAACTGTCAGATGAATGAAAGATAGAGGTTGAGTAATAGAAGTTTGGTTGATTTTGCCTAGCCACTGCTGCTTTGAACTGTGTCGCTGAATTTAGTCAAAACCAATTTCCACTCATTTTTTAAGCGAAGGAACCATATTTATAAAAAGAAATTAAGGGGGCACGTGGGTGGCTCAGTCGGTTCGGCAGTAGACTCTTGGTTTCAGCTCAGGTCATGGTCTCAGGGTCCTGGAATCGAGCCCTGCATGGGGCTCTGCACTCAGCACGCAGTCTGCTGGAGGATTCTCCCTCTCCCTCTTCCTCTGTCCCTCCCCCTGCTCGCTCACTCTCTCTCTCTCAAATAAATAAATCTTTTATTTTATTTTATTTTATTTTATTTTATTTTATTTTATTTTATTATGTTATGTTAGTCACCATAAAATACATCATTAGTTTTTGATGTAGTGTTCCACAATTCATTGTTTTCATATAACACCCAGTGCTCCATGCAGTACGTGCCCTCCTTAATACCCATCACTAGGCTAACCCATCCCCCCCTCCCCCCTCCCCTCTAAAACCCTCAGGTTGTTTCTCAGAGTCCATAGTCTCTCATGGTTTGTCTCTCCCTCCGATTCCCCCCCTTCATTTTTCCCTTCCTTCTCCTAATGTCCTCCATGCAATTCCTTATGTTCCACATATAAGTGAAACCATATGATAATTGACTTTCTCTGCTTGACTTATTTCACGTAGCATAATCTCCTCCAGTCCCATCCATGTTGATGTAAAAGTTCGGTATTCATCCTTTCTGATGGCTGAGTAATATTCCATTGTATATATGGACCACATCTTCTTTATCCATTCATCTGTTGAAGGGTATCTCAGCTCTAAGATAAACTCAAAATGGATGAAAGACCTCAATGTGAGACAGGAATCCATCAAAATCCTAGAGGAGAACATAGGCAGTAACCTCTTTGACATTGGCCACAGCAACTTCTTTCAAGATACATTTCCAAAGGCTAGTGAAGCAAAAGCAAAAATGAACTTTTGGGACTTCATCAAGATAAAAACCTTCTGTACAGCAAAGGAAACAGTCAACAAAACAAAGAGGCAACCCACAGAATGGGAGAAGATACTTGCAAATGACACTACAGATAAAGGGTATCCAAGATCTATAAAGAACTTACCAAACTCAACACCCAAAAAACAATCAGGTCAAAAAATGGGCAGAAGACATGAACAGATACTTCTCCAAAGAAGACATACAAATGGCTAACAGACACATGAAAAAATGTTCATCATCATTAGCCATCAGGGAAATTCAAATCGAAACCACACTGAGATACCACCTTACACCAGTTAGAATGGCAAAAATAAATAAATCGAAAGAAAGAAAGGAAAGAAAAGAAAAGAAAGAAATTGAGAGGCAGAAAGGGGTTCTGAAAGCCGGGGGAACCTGGCGAGGTAGCACAAGGCACTTTAGGGAACTACTTCACCGAGTCTGTATCTTTGCAATTTTCGTGAAGATCACAAAGCAACTACCACGATTCCTCTTCCTGCTGCCCTTCTGCTCCCCACCAACTGGAAAGTCAGGAGATCTCAGGCAGTCTGAGTCAGCACGGTCGCTTCTAGAAGACTGAGCTCACCTACCCACCCAGAGTTGAGGTCCTCCACCAACCCCACCAGACCACATGGAGGGGCCCTGTGGGTGTGACCCGGTGGGTCACGGAAGTGATCGTTGGCCTGAATCTTATCCACAGGCTGTGGCTATTCCAAAAATCAAGTAAATTCCAGAAGATATTTA
Organism: Phoca vitulina; assembly: GCF_004348235.1. NCBI lineage: Eukaryota > Metazoa > Chordata > Mammalia > Carnivora > Phocidae > Phoca > Phoca vitulina. Next base: position 11,756,362 of record NW_022589720.1, on the reverse strand, counting down.
GACCTGCCACAGGTCTTTAGGACCCATTTTAGTCTGCCCTGAGCCAGCACTGCATCCTGAGGTCCTATGGAGGCCTTGGAGGACCCCGATGGGCCAGGTCCTCTGGCTTAAGTCAGGGCAGACTTCCAAACCACTGTTTAAGCAATGCTCTTATTTCAGGGAAGAAAAGAGGGTTGGAGATTTGCCTCCTTTGATGCCAGGCCCTTCCACACACATGAGCTCAGTTAATCCCTAAAATCTGACCTGCAAGAGACAGATTTGGGTGAGCATTCCTATTTTACTAAAGACACTAAATCTCAGAGAGGTGAAGTCATGTGCCCAAGATAACATAGCATTAACTCAGATCTGAAGTGATGGTCCACATGCTTTCCAGAGGATTCTGCTGGATTGAGAGACCAGAGTCTCAGTGTGGCAACTGATAGCTTCATGAGCTCGGGTAAATCATTTTTCCCTATGAGCCTCAGTCTCCCCAGCTTTCACAGAGCCCAGACCCCTGTACCCAAGCTGGAGTTTCATACGACTCTGCTGATCTATACAGGGATGAATATGAAAATAATTTTGAACTTCTACCTAACAGTTCCTTTAAAATATACTTTATAAAAAGAAAGGAAAAGAAAAGAACCAGTGAAACAGGATTCGAGTCTCATTCCAGATATATTTTAAGGCTCTGTTCCTTTTCCAAATTTGCAGCCAATGTCAACAAATACTTAGTTTGTCTAATCTCTTTGTGGTTTGCATAGAAGGTGGATTGAGTGTTTTGCAAAGTTGGGACTTCCTGTTTTTCCCTGATCAGTGTTTTTCTCTTAATTCTTCAATTTTTGCATCAGCCAAGAAAACATGAAGTAGTCATGGGGGATTAGTCGTAAGTCCCATTTGTGTTTGTGAGGATTAGAAAGTAGGTGATATCATAGTTTATGTCATATTTTATCTATGTAATGTATGCTCATCTTCACATAAAAGAAAGTAATTTTAAGAAACATTTTTCCTCTTCTGTGGAAATGGTCTTTTAGAAAGACCAACGGGGAAAATCTTAGTACATTTTAACTTGTGAGGAAATATCATATTCTATATTGAGCAATCGAAAGGCATCATAAAGCTTACTTTAAAACAGATTAAAATATATGGACAGAGTAATTAATTTTCCACAATGAGCAAATCTATGACTATTCAAAGCCATTGTTTTTATCCTTGAAGCACAATTTTTAAAATCCATACTTTGCCATTTAGAAACTTGACAAATCACCTTGAGAGAGGTCCTTTTGCTCTCAGTAAAATAGGCAGAAATATTTACTTTGGTTTATTGCTTAGCGTTAAGGAGAGGTGATCAAGCCCAAATACTGAACACCTCAAAAAATTTCTAGAAAAGGGGCTTAGTTTTTTCATCACTGCCACTGTGGAAGCACCACATAAGTTGAGAGTGGTTTACCTAGAGGTTTAATGTGTTGTGAAAATATTAAATTTGCTTTTTTAAAAATGCATGTAAGCCATAACAAAGCTCAAGAGTGGTAAAACAATTCTAACGTTGACGTTGGAACAATTCTTAAATTCTTACAGAAATGCCGTTATGTATGATGCCAGTGAGGTTGATGGAGTTACACCCAGAGTCCAAGCTACGTCTTTTTATTTCTTTTTACACAGCTGTTTATGGCACATTCTAAAACACTTTTGTTCTAACGTCCCCTTTTTGGCTCATTTTGATCAATTAGGGATCCTTTCTCCCTCTGTAGGACTCAGACGACTGCGCTGAGGTACCGAGGTCTTCAGAGTTGTTCCAGTCGTAGTCCTGCTCCGCGGGGAGCCTGCTTCCCCCTCTCCCTGCCGCTCCCCCTGCTTGCGCTCTCTCTCTCTCTCTCTCTCTCAAATAAATCTTTTTTAAAAAGTGCCCTAATCCTTACTACAGTTAGTCAGTGAGTAAACTATTCATCTACCAAATCTAAGGTTTTTGAGGGATATTGACGGATTCAGATACCTCTAGTGAGTGTGGCCTGGTTGCCGGGCAGCCTGCTCTTTCCTGGTCAGTGTGCCGGACACGGTGACCATAGACGCTTCACGGTCTGTCTGCGTGCCGGGTCACGTACATTGAGCAGTAAAGGGCATGGTGCTGGGCAAATAGACCAACTCACTGAATGTATTTGAATGAATGAATGAAATAGTTCTGTGAATAAGTAGACGGTGAAGATAAGCCTGTGCCAGGAGCCATTGTGTGGCTGAGACTGGTTACAGAGGGCTCCGGAGGAAGAAAGTCCTGGGTCGCCGAGGATGGGCAGAAGGTTAGGAGGCAGAGATGGCATTTCGATGGGGATTAAGAGAGAGCACAGTGAGGACATTCAGGTTGGGCTCTTCCCAGCAGAGCACTGATAGCCCGGCGTTTATAGGACTCCAAGAAGCCTTTTTCTTGGTCTGACTCTGCAGCCTGGTTAAATGCCTTTTGCTCTAGTGGGTCGTAATTGTTGTTTTACCTGTTCTTAAACAAATCACGGTTTAGGTGCTAAAGTCAAAAAAAGAAGGAGGTCAGGGAGGGCTTAAGCAACAGCAGGAGGGTGAGTTCAACAGAAGATTCCTCTTTTCTCATGGTCAAAGGTCTAGATTTCGGAGACTGGCAAGTGTCTTTGGGCTGGCACACAGCCTCTGGGATTCAGTCTTGTGTTTAAAACTACAGTAAAAAAAAAAAAAAACCTATCATAAATCATGGCATTTTCAAGCAAAATTAACAAGGGGAATTCTTCTAGGAGGTGTCATCACAAGTGATCACAAAGAACAGGACAAAAACATGTCAACATTTGCTTCGTAGGGTGGCGGGCAGCTTTGCACCCTAGGAATTTGGCATTTTATTAATTTGTGTGCATTGATGAAGTTGCTTTTTTTTTTATTTCACGTGGTAAAAGTAACATATGCTCTTTGTCGTAAGTAGAACAAGGCAGATGTGTGTGTTAACAGTTTTCCCCTTCCTGCCCCACTTAATCTTAACCTCTTCTAAAATAACCAGTATTGACAGTTAGGTGTATGTCACTCACCTGCCTTCTTTCTGCTCGTACAAATATCTTTACACATTTTTGAGGGTCTTTCTTTTTTATTTTTTCTAATGGAGTAAAAAAAGTATAAGTATTAAGTATAAGTATACTTAGAAGTAAAAAGTATAAGTATTAAGTATATTGCTTAAGTGCAATCTACTTCTACTTACCACTATATGTGGGCTTCTTTCTAGTTCAGTACATTGGGTTCCACTTCATGCTTTATGATTCCTGGGCGACATTCCCGTGCGTGCATGCACCATAATTATTTGGCCTTTCCTATACTGGTGGACAAGCAGATTTGTCACTTGCCGGTCATTACAAAGGATGCTTTAATGAGCACCTTGTGTGCATGGCATTACGTACTAGTACTTTTATTTTGTTTAGATAGCTTCCTTTTTTTCTTTTTTTTTAAGATTCTATTAGAGAGAGAGAGAGCACGAGCACAAGCAGGGGAAGGGGCAGAGGGAGAAGCAGACTCCCCGCTGAGCAGGGAGTGGGACAACGCTGGGCTCAATCCCAGGACTCCGGGCTCATGACCTGAGCCGAAGGCAGACGCTTCACCGACTGAGCCACCCAGGCGCCCCTGGATAGCTTTGTGTAAAGGGATTGCTGGATCAAGGCGTTGGTATATTTTTAATTTTAATCCCTCTTGACATATTCCTTTGCCACAAGATTATAGCAGTGGACACTGCGGCGGGGACTGCAGGAGATTTCCCCTTGGGCCACATCTTCGTCAGCCCTGGTTTTTATCAGTCGCTTAAATTGTTTAAATCTGATGGTAGTCTTGTTGTTTCTATTTTTATTTCCCTGACTCCTGCCGTGGGAGAACATCCTGTGTGTATGCTCCTTTAGCTTTTCTTTGTGAGCTGCCCACCACATGTGGAAGATGCCTTAGCCTGGAGCCACAGAAAGAGCGCAGGGTATGACCCATAGACCTCTCTAGAGTCAGGTGCTCCCAGAATTACTCACAGATCTTTCCCTTCGGAATCATCAGGGCCTTGACTGGGAGCCACACTGCTTTAACAGATGCCTTTCCCGGGCACTGACGGGGAATCTCCCTGGAAGCTTCTGGAGCTGCGTGTCCTGCCGGCTTCTTCGCCCAGACTGCAGGGTAGAGGCTGAGCAGGCCTGTGCTCTACCACCTACAGCAGCATCGCTTAATGCCAGGAGCCTGCTCCTTACTGCTTCCAAGGGAAAAGCCTCAAGGAAGTTTTAACTCAACCTCACATGCCTTTTATATAAGTGCTCCCCAATTCCCCAGACCAAATAGCCATTACATAAACATAATGGTTTCCTTCAGTCATAGTTATTGTCAGTACTTAACTCTCTGGTCAGCTAATGACACGTTTCTGTGCAAGGCCATCCACACTCCTTCCCTGCTTTGCTGATGGTGGAGACGTGTCCCACCCCCTCCCCCGCCACCATCTTCAGTCTGGCGTTGAAGTGAGCGCGCCGGCTAGTGGTGCCAAAGGCTTCTCCTTTGGGCTGCACGGCATACCCACCACGAACCTCGAGCAAGTCGTGGAATCTCTTTGAGCCTCCGTCTCCTTGTCTACACAGTGGGAATTTTCAGTACGGACCCTGTTGTTGCAGCATTGTTAGATAAAACCAATTGTGCGGGGCACCTGGGTGGCTCAGTTGGTGAAGTGTCTGCCTTAGGCTCAGGTCATGATCCCAGAGTCCTGGGATCGAGCCCCACATCGGGCTCCCTGCTCAGTGGGGAGTCTGTTCTCCCTCTGCCCCTGCCCCTGCTTGTGGTCTCTCTCTCTCAAATAAATAAATAGAATCTTAAAAAAAAAAAAAAAGCAATTGTGACATAAAACCAGTAAGAGAATGCGTGAAGGCACATTCAAGACTGACATACTGCGTATGTAAGAGACTGTTCTTCATGTGATCCATAAATGGTGCCCGAATGAAAAAACAGATAGGCCGTCTGCGGCTGCAGCATCCTTCCAGACCCTGAAGGCCAAGTGGAGAAGGGCACGGATGTCTCCTTGCACTGGGTCCCCATTGTCCTCCTCGTCCATGTAGGTGAAAGGGCTGAAGAAGACAACTCCTCAGGCTGCTCTGATTTCCAAAGATACAAAACCTGAATTATAGTGAATCTGGATTTTTAGAATGAAGCTCAGCATGTGCATTTACTCTCTCATGCATTAGTTGTATGAAGTAGTAAGTTATAAAAATGTATTTGTTGTTTAGTTTAGAAATTTTCAAAACACTGTAATTTTATCCACATTATTCTATAGCTTATTACTTTATCGTATTAGATGGAAAATATTGAGCATAAAGCATGGTTATAGTTGTAAAGGCAAAATGAATTCAGGGTAGTATGTAATTCTTTGAGCCCTGCTACCATCGATGATGCCATTCGACTCTTTCTTGATTTGCTTCTGCTACAGTGATACCCTTTTTCCTGTCTTGTACTGTGTTCTAAACAGTTTACTCAGTGAGACGATATTACTTCACATAAAAGACCATAGATCAGGCCAGTCATTTAAACCACTAGTAGTGGGAGCATGGGGAGGTCATAGCAAACCTGCTTGCACACAGAAAGCAAACACAGAGGACCGCTTCGTCACAATTAAATGTTGCCTGTTTCGTTGGGATTCCTTTCTCAGTGTGAGGGCATGTGCACATGTGTGTAGTCCCTGGCATATAACATGCGTGGGCTGAATGCACTAGCGTGTTTAATGACCAATTTTTTTTATTTAAATCTAGTGTAATCGACATATAGTGTATTATTAGTTTCAGGAGTAGACTTTAGTGATTCATCAGTTGCATGTAACACCCAGTGCTAATGACCAGTTTTTACTGTCTCACTCATCTCCTAAAAACAATCAGATCAAAAGCACAGAACCTTAGAAATCTTTCACAAAACTTGGGGTATTCCACTCTATAAATACCAGCAGTGAGTCATTACTGAACCTTACGCAGAAATACATTAATCCCACAGCTGAGAAACGAATGAAACCTTGAACAGGTTAAAGATACCGGGATGATGCATTATCTTATGTATAAAAGAAGCCATAAACATCCTTGTCTGTGTCTTTGGAAGGCCACCGTTGAGAGCCTCCTGACATTTCTACCACTCTGGGGAGGACGGAGATGGCATCTGAGCTTCATAATCCAGCACACGTGGTGCTGTGCTCACAGGTGTCCTCTGTCCTCTCGGCCATGCTGTGGAGGGCCTCTTGCGGGGCATGCGTGGCCCCATTTCCTTTATCCTCATTTCCTTGGTGTGACCCAGATAAATATGGCGACGTCAGCCTCACTCCATTCATCCTCTGCATGTACACTTGTAGCCTTTGCTACACATTACTGTTGAAAAATTAATCTTTACCTCAGGATCTTTGGAATTTTTCATAAGAATAGTCTTTATCCAAAAGTTCTCTTTGATCTGACCAGCTAATCCTGTTTCAAGTAAGCATTTGGTACCAACTGCAGTCTCTAATTCCAAGTGAAAGACTTGGAAAGGAGGGTTGGTGTTGGTATGACAGAGTGATGATTAGGATCACAGCCCAAGGTGAAGCTGTCTGGACTCTTTTCCCAGCTCTGTGTCACCCTGGACAAGTGACTGAGCCTCTCCACATACCAGTTTCCTCACCAGTAAGCTGCGAAATAATAGTACCTCTCTCACAGAGTGATGGGGAGAAGTAATGATCTTAGAATAGCATCTGCCACAAAGCAAGCACTCAGTCAATTTAGCTGCTAGGGTAGTTTCGTCATCATTATTGTGTTCGTTGGGTTTCATAAGGTCTAAATGCAAATAGGCACTCACATTTCATTCTGTTGGTATAAATGCATTTAAAACTGGACTGGAACGGAAGGCAGCGAATGGATGATGCTTCTGAATGTTGCAGCTGAGTCAGAAAAAGGAATGGAACTTCTGAGTTGCCCAGAGGTCAGCAGACAAGTGTAAGGTGCTAGAACAATCGAAGGAACAGTCTGTCACCAAGCAGGAAGAGGGAGTGGGTGCCAGCAGGGAGAGAGTAAGCATGTTGGCGTGTGAGCAGGGTCGGTAAGTATGTGTATGTAGGCGGACAGAAAGTATGGACGGTTAGCAAAAAGATTTTCGAGACCCCAGAGTTCATCTTCTATTCCAGCTGTTGTTCATGGAGTTGTTGTGGGTTTTTTTAATATAAAAGTATTTTAAACTCAGGTCTGAAGTGGAATGGATACAATCTTGAGATATTAATCGAGAAATACCACCATTTGGAGACCATAAAACTTTATAAGTATAAAAACGTGTAGGAAATTGGGGAATTTTACTAGTAGTAAAGATGTGAGGTCAAGTTGGGGCGTAAGTGATTAAATGGCACACGAAGCTTTGATTTTTTAAAGCGCACTAGAAATCCGTAGTAACGTTTCTTCCCTGTCAAGCCTCCCACCATCTTGAATCCAAGTTAAGTTAAGCCATGTGATGAAGAAGCTTCATGTTTAAAGATTTTATTTATTTATTTGAGAGAGAGAGAGTGAGAGAGACAGCACATGAGAGGGGGGAGGGTCAGAGGGAGAAGCAGACTCCCTGCCGAGCAGGGAGCCCGATGCGGGACTCGATCCAGGGACTCCAGGATCATGACCTGAGCTGAAGGCAGTCGCTTAATCAACTGAGCCACCCAGGCGCCCCGAAGAAGCTTCATGTAGATGGAGGATCAAGATGATTTGAAGAGGGTCCTACAACACTGAAGTATATCTTTTAATGAACTAACTTAACTTCCATTTAAGAGGCCAAAAAGTAAAATGTTCTTTTATTTCCCCTGAGATCCTGAAGAAAGCAACAGGAGGAAACTGAGTTAGCTGTACTTGGTACCTGTTTGGTAGTTTGTCTCTAGTCTTTATGGAAACTCTTCTGCAGGTGTGGGAAGTGACAGAAAAAGCCAGTGTCATATTTTGGCCTTGCCCCATGTTGTCTCTGTGTTTTCAGGAAGCACTAAATATGGATGGCACTGCACAGAGCAATGACTTTGACTGCCAACGAGGCCAGACCGGGCTTCATTTTACTGCTGCCCCCTTTAAACCACAACCTCGTGTGTGGGTGTCGAGTTCTTGGCTGGAGTGCCAGCTAAACAGAGCGAGGTGTCTCATTTAGAGCAGTATAGATCCTTGAGAAAATAAAACATGGCTGGAAAATTACTGGGAAGACAAATGATCTAATTTAACCCAAACCACTTTTTAAAATACAGACGAACAGAACAATAACAGTGGAAAATTCCAGGAACCTAGACTTGTTGAGAGGATTGAAATCCAAGGGTGCTGATCATCCATGACATTGAAAGAAGCTCTTCCCCACAGGTAGCTTTGCCTACACGTATGCTTCTGAATTCTCCACACTTTTACAAACTGAAATGTTCTGAGAACCCTGGGTTTGAGAGAGATTTTTAAACTGTATCTTTTGTGACAATAGCAAGTTTGCTTCAGGTCATGAAAGGTGTTACAGGATCAGTGAAGCTGTAGACAGGGGAATAGTCTTTTATCAAAAAGATTAGTCTAGCAAGACAGAATTATTACCAAACCCAGTGTCCCATTCGTTTTTCTAATCCAGACTGAGACACTGAAGGAAGTATTCATTTTACTAAAAGTAAAAAAAAAAAAAAAAGTGGGAATTTCAGCATTTCATATGCTAATCTCTTGCTATTTTAGGGAATAATACCAGTTTCCAACTCAACACCTTTTTGTGGAAGAATTTGAAAAGCTATTTCTTTATGAGCAACATGATCGTGTTTTTACCAATTCTCCATGAGCGTCGGTTACCAGATCAGGTTCTGACTGCCCTTGGCACCTCTTGAACCATGTGGCCTTCTCTCTCGATGCCTTGTTGCCCCTACAAGCACCCACCTTTCACAGTCTGGAGATGACTACCCGGGTTGTGTGTCTGGCACACCCAGGCCTCCGCAGCGTTCTCAGCTTCTCCGGGGTGAGGGCAAAGAAGGCTCTTTGCTCCTTTGCCTTCTGAGTTCCTTCTCATGGCAGCCAACTTCTGTTACGGGATTTGACGCGTAGAGGTCTGTCCTCCATCCCAGTTGACATCCACAGGATGGGACAAAACGGAACCAGAAAAAAGTCTTTGCTTAAGCTTTACACTTAAGAGACTAATCATGTGGCCCAATATCGCTTTCGCTTTATGTCTGTGGGTCTGTAGTTAAGCAGCCCACCTTCGTCCAGTGCCTACCTGGGTGCCCAGTGAGGCATAATAGAAGTGACAACGGAAGTCCTTGCCTATCTCTTGAGAAAATACCAGAATGACAAGAATATGTACAGTGCTCTTGCCATCAATTTGCATATTTATTTTAAATACATAGGTTCCACCAAAAATAGCTTTATTTACCCAGAAACCCAAACCTGCAGCTGGAGGGTTTTGTTGATGAACGACCATACTCAAGCTGTATGTACAAGTAACGCATTTGTTTATTCATGGATTGATTTTCAACGACGTATGAGGTGTGCTGAATAGATGTGGGAGAAGTGGTCAGAAGTAAACCCATCCCTGCCTCAGGTCGTCTGGTGAGATGCGGGGTCAAGTAAACAGGCGAGCACAGTACACCGTGTTGGGTGCAGCGAAGGGGTCCTGGGTCCTTGCAGCAGCTGCAGAGCACAGAGCAGGGGGTAGGCTCCGGGGACGGCTTCCAGAAAATATGATGGTCAACTGATGATGCGTTGACCAGATACATGGGTGGGACCGGGGTAGAGGTGAATCTGTGCAGAGAAAAAAAGCTTAAGCAAAGGACCCTTAGATGAGAGAGAGGATGGTATATCCAGACAACTGCAGTCAGTTTAGGCTTCACGAAGCACACAGTGCAAGAGGCATCGTCAGGCAAGTTCAGATCATGAATGGCTTTTGTACTTGTTCACTCATTGCCCAGATATTTATTGGCTGCTGACTAACCATGTGTCAGACATGCTTAGAGCATGGTTTATGGAGATCATGGTCTGTGAATGGCATGCAGCCCTGAAGCACATTGCATGCACTTTTAGTAATTTGGATTTTTGCGATCTGACCGCAATGTGGAGGGTCAGAGGATGGCTTGGGGACAGGAAGACCATCAGAGACCTGACCCAAGGCATGGCAGCGAGGCCAGAGAGAGCTGGACAGATGTAAGAGTGACTGGGGAAGACGTATGGATGGGACCAAGAGATCTGTAGGAGTGAGGGAAAGAAGGCATCCGGGGAGCTCTGGGTGGGAACACTGGGTACGTGCGTTCAAGCTGGAGCCCCAGACGAGGCGGGCCGCAGGAGCCCACGTAGTCTGTTGATGGTGAACTCGGTTTTGGAAGCGTAGTGTGTGAGGCGCCAGTGGGACATTCAGTGGAGGGGTGTGGGCTTGGAGCTGAAGAGAAGTCTAAGAAGTCTGGAGAGATGGATCAGAGAAGTCTGAGCAGACAGAAGGTAACTGGGGTTTGTGGGAGGGGTTGGGATCGCCGAGCGAGAGTGAGAACAGGAGACGGCCCAGACTGAGCCCTGGGAACACCACTATTTAAGAGCCCACAGAAGAGAAAGCATCCAGGAGAAAAGCTGAAGGGGAGAGAGATAGGAAGAAAACCTGGAAACCTCGATGCCACTGAAGCCAGGGAGGAAAGCATTTCAAAGAGGGAGTAGCCAGCAGGGTCAGATCTGAGGGGTCGGAAAGGTGAGAACAGAACAGTGCCCGTTTGCTTTCACAGGGAGAGCATGGGGGCGGGGGGGAGGAAGGCAGAAGCCAGGGCTCAGTGGGTGCATTCAACCCGCCATTACTGGTTGACCTGGGCTACAGGTGAGGTTCCTGCACGTGTGGAGCTGCTGTTCCCACAGGCTGAGGAGTACATGGGGAGAACAAACGTGAAAATAATGAAAGAAGCTAACACTTTATAGAAGTTATCTATGAAAAGAAGGCGAGAAAGCAGGCGGGAACTAGAAGAAGCAAGGAGTCAAGAGAAGGTTTATTGTTAAGATGGAGAACACCTATGCGTCTGTAAGTGTTGATGGGAAAGAGCCAGTCATGTAGCAAGGATCAGAGAAGCCAGAGAGGAGGATGGGGGCTCCTGTCAAGGTCAGAGGGACATAAATGCAGAGCCCAGGTCGACAGCCCTACGGTCACCCTGGTCAGACTGGCCTTTCCATTGTAACAGGACAGAGGTGGTGAGGAAGGGCTTGAGCAGATGTGTTTTGTTGAGGTTTGTTTTAGGGAGAGAAGCAACGATAAAATTTTATTTCTTTTTTTAGATTTTTATTTATATATTTATTTGAGAGAGAGAGTGTGTGAGTGGGGGGGGGGGGAGCAGAGGGAGAGGGACAAGCAGATTTCTGTGCTGAGCACAGAGCCCAAAACGGGGCTCCATCCCAGGACCCTGATATCATGACCTGAGCCAAAATCAGGTGTCAGACATTTAACCAACTGAGCCACCCAGGTGCCCCCAAAAATTTCAATTCAGATGGATTCCATATTCCAGATGAAGCAAGAGGTGAAGTTATCTGCTGAGTCAGAGGGAATGAGGCAGGACAGAAATGCAGAGAGAACGGGAAAGACGGAGGGTGATGGGGCAGCGAAGAGCCGGGTGGACGGTGGAGGCTAGCCGGGTGGCAGCCAGCCATCTGTGCCATGGACCTGGTTCCGGCCCCTCTCAGAACCCAAGTAGAAGCCTGTAAATACAGAGAAGAGGGGAATAGGTAAATAATTAGATGAATCTGAGGTCAGAGATTTGCACACAATAAGTTGTGGATATTGACACGGGTGTAATTAAAGTGGTGACCTTGAAATGTGGGGGCACGATAAGGAAGGACAGACAGGAGGAGCCGAAGAGAAGTCAAGAGAGAGACAAGTTGCATGAAGCTTCAAGAGATAGAGTGGGAGAAACAGAGAGGGCCTCACATCTCCCCAGAAGGAGAGGCAGGCTGTGTACCAGTCCTCCCGCACCTGCTCTCCAGGGGAGACCCCAGTCCTCCCAGCCAGCAGGGAATGCTCGTGGTCACATTGCCATGAAATGACTACAGGATCAGGGTTAGTTGGTGACTCTTGGCCTGAGAATCTCCATCTGCAATATGGAGATGTTTCTGGTCTCTAGAGCCCGACTTCATCTCTTTTAGGGTTTAAGGATCTAAGACTCTTCATATCAGGGAGATCACATGTGGGATTAGTTAGCCATTTCCCTGCGGGTTGTTTTGTTTTGCTTTGTTTTTGTTTTTTACTTTTTAATATCCTGTAGCTTTGATAACTTTCTGGGAGGAAAAAAATCAGGCAACGGAGCACCACGAACCTGGCAGACACTGGGAGAGACTAAGACAGGTAGAACCCACTGAATGCCTTCAGGACCCAGTTATAGTTTTAAGTCCAGTGTTCCACGTTGCTGAGCGTCCGCGGCGTAGATGACACTGATCTAAAGTGTGAGGAAGGCCCCGAGCCATGCCATCGGGGACCAGGACCCGGCTGTGACTGGCGGGCGGCTTTGTATTTACAGTGCCTTACGCCCGACTCTAACCTGAAGTGCCTTTACTGCGGAAAGTTCGCCAACGTTTAGGAGCTTGCCTTTAAATAGCAGGTGAACCTCTGTCGTTACGACAGAATCCTGACACAAAGCCTACTTCATTCCAAAGACCTCTCAGGCACTACTCTAGCTAAATTTCAAGACCGTAGCTGGTCCTCTTTCCCCGCCGTGGCTCCTGGCTGTCCTTCCTGGAACCCGCAGTTCTTTGGCTGGAGATGAGCTGGGTTCTGGATGCCACAGCCGGCACGGTACCAGCGAGCTAATTCGTGCTGAGCTGCAGCCTGTGTCACCCAGAGAGCTTGTCACCTCCTGGATGGGTTCAGATTTACTTCTAGAGTGCTATAGGGCTGACTCGTGGACCGCTTTCTATCTACATCCTATCTAGATTATCTCGTTCAGTCTCGTGCCTTTAAATACTACCCATATGCTGATGGCCTCCAAATGTATGTCCACCGCCCAGACGTCTCCCCTGGACTCCAGACTCACCAAGCCAACCATCTTACCTGATTCTCCATTTGGAATTCTAAGGGGCATCTCAGACCCGATGGGGACACCCAGATGGAGCGCTTGCTTTTTCTCCCCAAACCTTCCTCCCTCTCCCAGTCTCTTCAGCTCAGGAAACAGCTGCACCATTTGACCAGTGGCTCAAACCTAAAAAACTCAACAGTCAGCTTTGATTTCTCCCTTGTCCTCAGGCCCACCACGTGGTCCACCACTGTATCGGTTTATCTCCAGAAAGCTCTCAAATCAATCGACTTCTCCCCATCTCCACCCTCCCATCCTGGTGCGAGCCATCACCTCTCTTACCGGGATTACCACAAACTCTTTTTTTTTTTTAAAGATTTTATTTATTTATTTGAGAGAGAGAATGAAATAGAGCATGAGAGGGGGGAGGGTCAGAGGGAGAAGCAGACTCCCTGCTGAGCAGGGAGCCCGATGTGGGACTCGATCCCAGGACTCCAGGATCATGACCTGAGCTGAAGGCAGTCGCTTAACCAACTGAGCCACCCAGGCGCCCTACCACAAATTCTTGACTGTGCTTCTGCCCTTCCCTGGCCAGGCCACCCTCATTGCCACAGCCAGCATGAGCCCCACCTCTGCTCAGACCCTTGAATGGCTTCCCACTGCTCTTAGAACAAAACACATACTCTTCACCATGACCTGGAACCATCTCAGCATTGCCTACTTTTCCAGACTCACTTTATGCCCCCACCCCGACCGCTCTTCCTGGCCCCTGCTTGGCCTTACCAAGCCCTCCGGTAGCCCTCGGCCCTCTGCCAACTCTTCATCCAACAGACTCATTCTTGATCTTGGGGCCTCAGCTCCACTGTAACCTCAATTGTCACATCCTTGGAGGGGTTACCTCATCTAGTCCATCTGAATAAGCTCCTCCAAGGAGTCCTGGTTCGTTGGCATATTCCGTTTCTTCAGTACCTATCACAGTAAGTGTTTATACTGCTTGTGAACATGGTACTTCATTCTTTCACACAGTTACCAGTATGTGATCCCCTCACGTTGCACGTCTGGGGACGTATCATGAACCGGACGAAGTTCTGTTTGCCCTAGAGCTTACATTCAAATGGAGAAGATAGTAAGACAAATAAAAAGTCAATAGTCGGTATAATGTCAGGTAATGAACATGCTGTGAAGAGGAACAGGGAAGCAAGTTGAGACAGACAGATGAAGCAAACAACGGGTGATAGAAGGATCTGGAAGGATGAATTACTGGAAAGAAAGCATCACAAATAACGGGCAGTCAGTGTTTTATTCAAATCAGTTTTGAAGAAGTAAGTTATTTCTTTAGGAAATGAATTTTGAACCATATCTCATGGCATAAATTCCAGGAGGATTAAAAGTTAAGTGTGCAAATGAAACCATCAACTAGAAGAAAATTACCTTACTTGTGGATGGGGTAAGAACGGCCAAGTCCAAAAAAGTATGGGAAGAAACTCCACGAGATGATTGATGGACTACATATAACTTATTATTTGGTGGATCAAAAGAAAATCAGGAAATTATAAAGTGGACAAATTGAGGGAAGCACTTGCTATAAATGAGAGTAATAAAAAGGCTAATAATATTAATATAGCACATGCCCTCAACTGTAAAGCTCTTCTTCCCTTGCCTTTTAATGTTTCTTGAAATTAGAATGTTTTTCATCCACAGTGTACATTTAATGTGGTCATTAAAAACGTTAAATCAGTGGTATATCTGACAAGTAATAATATCTTAGAATCAAAATGCGATTTTTAAAATTCATAAAAATTAATATGGGCATGAAGTTCGTAGTAGAAAATACTTCATTCATTCAACAAATATTTGAGTGTAGGGATGCCTGGGTGGCTCAGTCGTTAAGCGTCTGCCTTCAGCTCAGGTCATGATCCCAGGGTCCTGGGATCGAGTCCCTCATCGGGCTCCCTGCTCGGAGGCTGGGGGGGTCTGCTTCTCCCTCTCCCTCTCCTACTCCCCCTGCGCATGCTCTCTCTCTCTCTCTCTGTCTCTCTCTGACAAATAAATGAAATCTTAAAAAAAAAACAACAACAAATATTTGAGTGTTTTTGATGTGGTGAGGTGGCCGGTATAAGAGTGGTAAACAAAATAGACACAAATCCTTGCTTTTAAGTGCCCCCTCCAGGCCAGTCACTCCCTGGTTCCATGTACTCTACTTGCATCCAACCTAAGATCAGCCCGGTCATTTCAGCGAGAATGAGGACCTTGGCCAACACCTCTCAGTAGTTAAGTGATAGAGACACATCCAGCTCAAGTCTGTGTGGCTCTAAACCCTGTGTACTTCCTCAAATTACCAAAATTGTTGAGCTAAGTGGAGTGTTCACGCTCAGTCTTGCTGACAGAGTCTCATTCCCTGCGCCCCCCCTGCCTCTCACTTGCCTGAGCCCTGCCTTTAGGACTCCCATCAAGGACCTGTTGGTGGAAATAGAAAGTGGGTGCCCCAGCCAAGGCGTACATCTTTTTAGCCAAGAATAATGTTTTGTCAACAAGACATGTAAATAGTCTAATCCTGCATTATTAGGTGCCCTCCTGTATGCTTTTTCAGCCTATGCTAAATAATATCGATCACTTAAATTTCAACAAATGTTTTGGCAATGAAAAACTAAACAATTTGTGGTCATAGATGTTGGGGAAGGACAGGGAGGAAAAAGACCAAGCCATACGCCGATCTCAATGTCTGAGAGAAACATAATTAGAAGTTGTCCTAAGTTGGGGTCTCTGGAAGCAGAGCCTGTGTTGGGGAATTCTTATGCAGGGGATTTGATGCAGGGAGAGGGGAGAGTTGGGTGGTGGGGAGAAATTAAGTGAGGAGGTGGTCTCCACTGGAGAATAGCTCCCACCTGATCCCACAGGGAGCTCTGGAGTATGCATTGTACTCCCCGACACTGAGGCGGGGAGCTGATCTTCTATACCCCTGTGTCAGCCAGCCATTGGCTGTGTGCATCCTGGGGGTCAGGTGTGGCTTAACCAACCCCAAGTGGCTGGGGACAATTGTCCCTAAGGAGGAGGCAGCTGTGAGCCACTCTGGCCAGCTCCCACCCAGTAAAGGGTCTGGGTGGGACACCAACAGCATTCACTGCATAAGGCCCAAAAAAATTAATCTGGAAGATTATCCAGTGATAGGTTTTGACACATGACAGGACACTCTGACTAGATGTGCCTATTGAACACAGGATTTATGATCAAGAAGCTTCTTGGTTTTTATTTTGCTTTAGGGTGTTAAGGTATTAGATCAGATCAGATCAAATAGATTAGATGTATTTGCTAGAAGGAAAATTTTTTCTAAGGAAGGCATCATGGGAGGCATGCTCCACAAAGGGTAATAAGAAGGTTCTTTTGGGAATTTTTAAGTATTATTGGAAAAAAAGGAAAAGATGATTAGACATAAAATTGGAAACAATTATCGAAAACTAGCTTATCTAATACCAACTTTGTCAGAAGGATGATACTAAATTCCTATAGCTATTAGATATTTTTCTTCTAGGTTTTTCTAAAACCATTTTACACATTGGTATTTTCCTATAAATACATTTTTTTTTTTTTTTTTTTTGCTAACTGTGCTTTGCATAGAATGTTTAACTATATAATGATGGATACATTGTCGTTATTTGTCAAAACCCCTAGGATGTACAACCCAAGAGTGAATGCAAGCTATGGTCTTTGAGTGATAAAGATGCATCATTGTAGGTTCATTGACTGTAAAAATGTAGCACTCTGGCATGGGATATTGATAGTGGGGAAAGTCGTGTGTGCTGGGCCAGAGGGAGTATAGCAACTTTGTACATTCTGCTCCACTTTGCGGCTCTAAAAAATAAAGTCTATTGTTTTGTGCTTTGGGGCCCTAACGTGGGCCCCAGTGAGCCTTCCACAGACATCTCCCCCTTTCAAAATCAGTGTTACTACTGGGCTGACCCTTGTGGATCTTACTATGATTGCTGGATGCCCTTCAGCAACAACCATCAGGAAACTTTGAAAAAAGAAAGGTTCATGACTTACTAGACCCAGAAATTGCACAGCACACCTGGGCTACCCCAGTGAGATGGGGGGCGGGGAACACACACACACGCATGGGCCTGGGATTCTGCTTTTATTGGAGTCAAGGGTGGGGACGCAGAGTTTCACAGCCTTACTCTTTATTGGTGAATTTAAGACATAAGAACAGGAATTTAAAGCTCTTGGGGAAGAGACAAGTGGCCCAAATGGCCAATTATGAAATCAGCTAAGATCTCTAAAACAAAGGAGCCTTAGTGGTGAGGAAGGTAGCCTGGCTCTTTATCTAGTCGTGTGGCTGGCCATGGGTTTATGCACAATAGTTTTCTTGAAAGTGGATGCCTCTTTAAAATAGTTGTCTGAGCAATCAAAACTTACTGTCCATGCTTACACTACATCTGTTTCTAAAAGTCTATGACTGCATAGAAAGCCGACTCTCCTTAATCAGTTTCCTGTTCCTAAAGAACAGGTGAGGTCCTAGCAACATTTTTTTTTTTTTAAATTCTATCCACCTGGACATCCATTCCCACCATCTATGGTGTAATTGTCAAACAGCAAGTTTGGAAATGCCATCCTGACAAGGCCACCTAGGTACCTCAGAGGGTCCCTCATGGAGGATGGTGAAAACGATCAGAATATTCTGGGGCACCTGGGTGGCTCAGTGGGTAAGCGTCTGACTCTTGATTTCGGCTCAGGTCATGATCTCCGGGTTGTGAGTTGGAGCGCCACTTAAGATGCTCTCTCTCACCCTCTCCCTCTGCCTCTCCCCACTCCCTCCCTCAAAAAAAAAAAAAAAAAAAAAGGATCAGAATATTCTGTGACCACAACTTCTTGAGCAAGCATCATCCAAAAACAGTGTTTTTGGTTTAAAGGTTTTCTTTTCATACTTGTTTGCACAGAGCTCAGGAGTACATTTCAAGTTAAAATACAGTAAGAATTGGGTAAATAGCATCCGTCAGTTATATGATATATTCCTTCAATACTTTTTTTTTTTAAGATTTTATTTATTTGACATAGAGCGACACAATGAGAGAGGGAACACAAGCAGGGGGAGTGGGAGAGGGAGAAGCAGGCTTCCCGCCAAGCAGGGAGCCCGATGCGGGGCTCCATCTCTGGACCCTGGGACCATGACCTGAGCCGAAGGCAGACGCTTAACGACTAAGCCACCCAGGTGCCCCTTCAATACTCTTTTCATAGCATAGAATCCACTCTATGCTATGAAGGGTACCTACATAACACATACATGGTATTTCAGGTTATGGGTGCACGCACACACGCACTCACACATGCACACACACACGTGCACACGTTCCCCTTCCTTAAGAAGAGAAGCCATCACCCACTCCGTACATTCATTTCTAGAATGCCTGTTGCCCTTACGTAAATTCAGCCTACAAATAAAATTTAACATGTTAAGCTTTTAACCAAAACTTCCTAGAATTATTTTCTGGTATTAGCATAAAATGCTTGTTGGGTTTTTCCTCTATTACTTTAACCCCAACGGGCAGGTATCTCCCCTACAAGAAGATATTTCGAACCGAAGCTAATACGGATGAAAATGAAAACTAATAACCTTTATCAAATTATAGTGAGCTTTACCCTATAAGCTGCCTAGCGTTTCTATAGAAACCTGTCTGCTGAGTTTTTATTTTGGAAGTGTGAGTCCCCGGAGATGCAACGACATTTCTAATGCTGTTTGTGCGTTGTCTTTCTCCCCCCACAGGCCTTGAACCGGGGCATTGCTGCTGTCAAGGAGGATGCGGTGGAAATGCTAGCCAGCTACGGGCTGGCGTACTCCCTAATGAAGTTCTTCACGGGGCCCATGAGTGACTTTAAAAATGTGGGCCTGGTGTTCGTGAACAGCAAGCGAGACAGGACCAAAGCTGTCCTGTGCATGGTGGTGGCCGGCGCCATTGCTGCTGTCTTCCACACCCTGATAGGTAAGGCTGCTGACCCTCGCGCAAGGCGCTCGCTTGGGGCGCTTCTTGTTCTTTTCCAGCCATTCGAATGCATTTATTGTAGTAAGTGATTTCTCCAGTAATTATTAAAACATTTATCATGAAAATTTCAAGGGATGAAAGGAATGGGGTTTGTGCTCCTAGCACAAGAAAGGGAAATGTGTTTTCCCTGGGAAGTCCTAGCTTTCATTCTTTGACTCCCAAGCCCTGTGTCGGAGAGGAAGTGATTTCAGTAAGGTCAACCACATGGCCCAGGCTTCCTAGAGACACGCATTACGACACAGACTCAATCTTAAAAATAAAAACAGAATGGTGGTTATTTAGGATTGATGCTTATCAGCAGTGAGAACAAATGGTGGTTTTATGTGTTAAATAAATGAAACAGGTGGTTTTATGTATTGAAATTAACTAACTTTAGGGGCTCACAAGGCTATTTTATTCAAAGATGAGACTAAATACCATGGCATAACATTCTTTCCATGAAAAAATAAGAAAGCTCTATCATACATACAGTGACCGCAGAGAGTTGCACCAAGACCTTGGAAAAGGACTTGCTTTGGAGCCTCAGTCCTGCTTCTACTGCCTTCTGGGTGGCGATAAAACTCTAAGAGCCTGACTTCGGGGCTCCTTGGCTTTAAAACAGCTCAGCTTACCGGGCATAAAAATTGAGTGGCACATCTATTGAGCCCAGTTGCATAAAACCCGTGAATAACACCTCATAAATCCATCATGTACCTTCAAAACGGCACCGGCTGCATGAGCTCCATGAATGTCAGTGGTGAATAACGGAGTCAGAAAATTAACCCAGACCATTCAGGGTGTATTCAGATGGCAGCTAATGGTTACTCACATGACCATGAATCTAAAAGGAAATGGGGTGAGACCCTTTTAGTTTTCCTTGAATGTAGCGCAGACTTTTGTGCTGAGAACAGTGTGAAACCGTAAGAAGATGCTACTCACGGGCCAGATTTTGAGCCAAAGTGTTGATATTGGTCGTTTAACTTGGGCTCAGAGCTTCAGGGCCTAGGGTTGAGAGGAGATGCTCTTCTTCCTTCAACTCATGCCCTGAATACTAACTTGTGCATGTGCTTTGAAGAAACGTCCTACAGCTGGATTTGATCTGGTATATGCCTTGGGGAAAATTCCAGACGTGAAATGAGTAGGTCTAGATAATTTGTGTCACAATGGGTAAATTAGTTCCCTTTTGCTACCAGTTTATTTGGATTTCTTAAATAAGCCTAACGTTCCCTATTTTAGTCATAGTTGCATAAGGCTTTGGGACTAATAGCTAATTACTAGGCGTCAGTAATCACGGAAGAGAAAAGCTGAGTGTCCTGTGTTATGGAAACCGGCATAAGAAACATGTGGTCATCAAGATAAAAAATCAGCATCGTTTTTCAAGTTAGATCTAAAATTTTCCTTTTTAAAAGAGAATTATAAAATCTTACGTGTGAATCAAAACGGTTCTACGTCCCAGATCAATGTAGCAGTTGTTTTGAGTAGACTCTTGGAATTCTGTTGGACTGACAGACTTTGAAGTCTAGAAGATCCACCAACCCAAAAGTTCGTGTCTGCTCTGTGTGCACCAGAGCCTGGCTCTCGATATCGAAACTGCAGGAGCCTTGGGAGTATTTCCAGCTTTTAGTTCCTGGTCTTTGTTGGGCAGCCGCCAGTAAGTGTCTCATTTTAGCTAAACTGTGACCACACTACTGTTGTTATGGGCACATCTGTGAGACACCACTTTTTTAAATTGCAGGGCATGGGGTTTGCCACGACCAAACCTTAATTTAGGCCAGTGGTCAGGATGTAGGTGTTCTCCTACTTTTCCCTCTTAATTAATCCATGGAAGAGAGGAAAACTTGCTGACCGTGTATTTGGTTAATTTGAGTCCAAGTTAATTTCACCTGCACGAAGTGAGTAGCACCTGACCACATAATTCACACAGATGGAGAAACCACGGCTGCAGCTGTTTGCTTTGTTCACACAGTTGATTCTCAGCAGGGACCTGTAAGGCCTCTTCCGTGTCCCAAAGCAGCCTGGGCAGTCAGCACAGCTCGGGGGAGCGAGTCCCGAAGCTCCTCCAGTAACTTTTAGAGTGGGTCCATTCGTCAACCTTCCCATGTCGGCCAACTTTTCCATTATTCACGGATTATAGACCCATCCTGAAAAGGGTAAAAGGGTACAACCTGACGTCATCAAAACCACCAAGGGTGCTGGACACAGACGGTTTCAGCATAGTCTCAAAATGTATCGCCACGTAACTGACCCCCCCCCCCATACTCAGTGACTGTGCTCAGCTGAGAGTCAGGAGGCGGCTCTTGGTGGGCTCGCTGGGGGGGCCATCAGCCAACAGTGGGCTGGCCCAGATGGCCTCTGCTGGGACAGCTGGGCTCTCTTCCACCAGCCTAGCTTGTGTGGACAGCTGTGGCAATACCCCGAGTGAGAAGACAGAGGCCCACAAGGCCTTTTGAGGCCAAGAATTGGACGTGGCCACCATCTCTGCTACCGTGCACGACTGGCCAAGACAAATCCCAGGCCAGCCCAGGTTCAAGGGGGTAGGGAAATAGACTCCAACTTTTCACCAGAGGAACTACGAAATCATATTGCAGAGTAGGGATAAAAGGAGGAGAGAAGAATCGGGGACCTCTTGCAATCAGTCTACCCCAATCACTTCTTTGGGGGATGATGGATTCATGCATTTTGTTCAATCAGTATATATTGAACACCTACCGTGTGGCAAACGGTGGGCTAGATCCCGGGAATTCAGATATGAATAAGGCACGTTCTCTAGAGAAAAGCAAGATATCATGCAGTAAATTATTACAAATCCCACTCCGCTGAGACTCAACACCAGTGAGATCAAATTTACGTTCTTGTGTTAAAAATCTCACATTCACTGTGCTTACTTTATGCATGGGTTTATGATATATCTCCAAGGCCTGGGCAGCATTGTACTTCCCACACCCGTATCTTCCAGATAAATGTTGCACAGTGCAGTCTCTAGAGGGATGTCCTATGTTGGTGTCCCAGCCCCCGTGCCGGCAACCAGCCACTTCAGGTCAGCTGGCACGGGCCTGACGCCGTTCGACCATATGTGTGGAAGTGACTTAAATATCAGCCATACAAGCACACACACTTGGAAATGATTCATTAGAAACACAGGGGTCAGGTTCCCTGCCTCTGTGAGAAGCCGAGTAAACAGAGAAGCATAATCAGTGGGACTTATGAGACTTTTAACTCTGGGAACTTGGGAATTTGAATGAGAATAAGGGTTCTCAAATCGCCTCTTGGAAATGCACATATTATCCTGTTACTAGAATGGGAGGAGGGCTTTCTCCTCACTTCCCAGGGGAAAATAGGTGTATAGACTTGTCTTGATTAATATTAACATTTTGTGGCTATTTTGCAACAAGCACTAGTAACTATTGGATGAACAAGCCTGAGAACCACTGATTCTGGAAAGAGTCTGTCACCCTGATGGGGCCAGGGCAGAAGAGCTAGGGATTTGAATGGCCCTTCTGGTTTCTTCTTGTTTGGGTGGGGTCAAAAGCTGTCTACCTATAAAAAGTTCAAGCCTGTGTCCTCCCTGCTGTGGCCACGTCATGAAATCTGTTTACGTCTTGTTCAGAAGCCTTGTTTAATTTTTCTTTTTAATGTTCTGCTCTTCAGAAGGAATATAAGCTGTCTCAGAACAATCGAGGTAGGGCAGTTTATAGAAATTGATGGTCCATAAATGTTAGGGCAGCCGGCCTGGTAATTATGGACTCTATGCAAAGCACTTTCAACAAATTACCCCCAGCCAACAGCTCTAGCCAGAAACAGCTCAAGGGCACGGGAGGGGAGGGGGGAGGGATTGGGTAAAAAACAGCTGCGGGCCCATCAGTCCCAAAGTCTCCTGGAACCTGGAGGGCAGAGGAGCCGAGGACCAGCTGCAGGCTGAAAAAAGCAAGGGGGTGGGAGGGGCAGAGTCAGAAAGCCTGGCCCACTGAGCTCACCACCCAGCCCTCCTTCAACGCATCTTCATCCCATCTTCATTATCCTGCAGAGAGGCACTATTTTTTATGTTTTCATTGAAATATTCTAATCAGTAGGTACATTGAGGTCTATCTACAGAAGGTAGAGAAGCTGATTTATATTGATCTCTAGCCCCCCCACCCACCCACCCTGGACCACACAAGCAAACTGCGTGCCCTGCTCTCAACTGCTCCAACTCATGGGTCCCAGAGTCTCCCGGGAAAAGACTTCTCCCTCCCATTCTCCGAAGCCGCCTGTGGCTTTGCTGGGGTTGTCCTAACAATGTGTCCCAGACTGGGAGGCTAAGACCACAGAAATGTATTGTCTCCCAGTTCTGGAGGCTGGAGGATCAAGTGGTCAGTAGGGTTGCTTTCCCCCCAGGACTCTCCCTGAGCTTCTGTGGTTTGCTGGCAACCTAGAGCCTTCCTGGGTGTGCGGACGCGTCACCCCCATGTCTGCCTTCACATCCACAAGGCATTCTCCTTGTGTGTGTCCACCTGTGTGTCCAAACTTCCCCTTTTTAGAAGGACCCCAGTTATATTGGATTGGGAGCCCACGCTGCTCCAGTGTGACCTCATCTTACCTAATGATATCTGCAATGACCCTGTCGCTGAATAAGGTCACCTTCTGCTGTCCCCGGGGACAGGACTCAACATGTGAGTTCTGCGGGGACGCAGCTCATCCTGTCTCACAGCCCCTCTAGATCTCGGCCTTCCCCACCTGCCTGTCAAGTGCAGTCCATGGTGTTGTCTGTGGGCTCTAACCTTTACCCTGGAATTTCAGCCCATGAGCTATTCCTAGCCACCCGGCTCTCGCCCCTGGCATTGCATTGCTCATCTCAGCCAGCTCCGCTGCCTTAACCTGCCCCCAGCCTCTGTCCGCCGGTGGGCGAGGATAGTCTTTGGGCTGGGGCTGGGGCGCCTCCTGGCAGGTTCCAGCACAGTGACCGGTCCCCGACTGAATGAAATGAATGTACACATAATCAGCAGCAACAGTAACAAAACCTCCAGGTTCTAGCACCCCAAGTAAACCATTTATGCACTTAAGGAACACCTTCATCCAGGCCTTGTGTTTCCATCTGTCTGCATACCCCAGGTCTGAGTGCACTTCTCTCCTGGTGGGGAAGGCAGGCTGCAGGGCTCCCCCCCGCCCCTCCCCTGAGCCTTCCAGGGGCAGGTCAAGCCTTCTGTAATCTGCTTGTCTCATCTAATCTGTGTGCCTTCAGATCCAAATGTGGACATCATAGCTGCCTCCTTCCCTCCTTGTCCCACCTTCCCGGGTCTTTGCTCTTTCTGTCCTGGGACACCCTCCCTCCTGGATTTCTCTTCTTGCGCCTCAGTGGCTCTGCTGGCCCCACCATGCTCCACCCCTGACATGTTTGCTCACCTGGCAGCTCACTTTTTGGTTTTCCCCTCGGCCCCTCCTTGGAGAGCCTCGACCTCTCCTCCTGCATTTGCCTCCCCCATCCCACCTGTTCTCAGGATGTCTTACCCATTCCAGCCCCCTGCCCCTTGAAATCACTTTACTTCCCCATCTGGGATTCCCATTTGTGCTTCTAAATATCTATGATATCATCCCGAAGACCTGACTTAATTCAAAATTCCTATGATGCAAGACTAATCCGGAAAAAGAGTGGAGGCTTATTTCTTTACTATCACTTTCTTCTTCTTATCAGTTCATATAGTTCCAAGTCATCCTCCAAACTTTGAAGTGGAGCGAGGGATCTTATTATTCACATAAAATGAGACTTTTACTGCGTCCTGTCTCCTTTCTGATTTCAAAGCAGTTTCTGTAGTTGTCCACTGCATTAATATTCATATTTATAGAAAAATGAAAAGAGCAGGAACAGTGCTATTAAAGCACCATGTAAAACACTATGAAAAACACAAAGATTATTATTTTCCGATCTAGTCTAAACATCTATCAATGAGGTAAAAATACCTGAATAGTTTACTTCATCTTTGTTCACGGTACCTGCTGGAATGCCCAGCTAATACACTAGAAAGACCTTTCTCTTTTTTCCTTTATATCTATTCGGCAGCTACAAATTCATTCAGCCTATATCAGTTCAGTGCCCATGTGCTCCTCCCAAAAGACGAAACAAAAAGAATAGCAAGCCGTGAAAAGCTAGCTTTAACATTTTTTATTGAAAAGTCATATTAACAGGTGCGCCTGGATGGCGCAGTCGGTTAAGCCTCCGATTCTTGGTTTTGGCTCCGGTCACGATCTCAGGGCTGTGAGACCGAGCACCGCATTGGGCTCCACGCTCAGCAGGGAGTCTGCTTGAGATTCTCTGCCCCTTCTCCCCTCCCTCTCTAAAAAAATAAAATAAAATAAAAGGCATATTAACATCTGGGAATTTTCTTAGTAAATAAATAACACTCCATATAAACATTCAGCTTCCAAACGATCCATCAAGCATCCTTTCATGATATCAAACTAATGGATGCATCCTAAATGCATAATAATAGGAGATTGAGTAAGTTTATGCTGAGTAAACCTATAAAAAGGAATTCATTGCAACCATTAAAGTGTGGAAGCAAATCATGGAAAGATGTTCATGGTTTACAAAAGAATATGTATACGGTATGATCCCATTTTTGTGTTAAAACACACACGCATACCCCATGCACGTGCCCACCACACACCCATAAAAGAACTGGGCAGTTAGAACCCAGAGCATTAACTGTGACCCTCTCTGGGTAGGGGGTTGAGGTTGGAGATGATTTATTTTTCTATATGCTCATCTACTTTTTCTACACCAAAAAAAAAAAAAATTACATTTAACACTGTTTTTGCACCTTTGAGATGAAAAACCTGAAAGATAACTTTTTCTAAATACTGCCATGTATGTTTCTTTGGCCCTTTGCAGCTTATAGTGACTTAGGCTACTACATTATCAATAAACTGCACCATGTGGATGAGTCTGTGGGGAGCAAAACGAGAAGGGCCTTCCTATATCTTGCTGCCTTCCCTTTTATGGATGCAATGGTGAGTAATTGTGGGCACTTTAAAAAAAATTATGGTGTACATAACATAAAATTTACCATTTTAGCCATTTTTATGGATACAGTTCAATGGCATAAAGTACCTTCACATGGCTGTGAATCTTCAGAACCCTTGTCTTATGAAACTGACTCTGTCCCCCCTGAGACACTAGCTTCCCATGCTCCGGTGCCCTCCACCCTTGGCCCATAGCTCTACTGTCTGTCTCTGTGAATTTGACCAATCCAGGGATCTCCTCTGAGCGGAATGAGACAGCAGTTGTCTTTTTGTGGCTCGATCATCTAACTTCGCGTAATGCCTTCAAGGTTCCTCCATCTTGTAGCAAATGCCAGAATGTCCTTTTTATGGCTGCACGATATTCCGTTGTCTGTAGAGACCCCATTTGGTTCATCCATTCATCCATCAATGGACACCCGGGTGACTTCCACCTTTTGGCTATTTTGATAATGGGCTATGAACATGGGTATAAAATACCTCCTTGAGCTTCCTGTTTTAATCCTTTTGGGTAGATAGCCAGAGGTAAAATTGCTGGATTATATAGTAAATCTGTATTTAATTTTTGAGAGGCCCTCGTACTGACCTCCATGGCAGCTGTACCATTTTATACCCCCACCAGCACCGCAGAAGGGTTCCAGCTGACCACTGACCATAACCAGCCCATCTTGTCCATTTATTTGATGAGAATCGTCTGTACTTGCCACAAAGTTTTGGCAAGAGGCAAGAGAGCCTATTTGAAAATTTTATTTAAATATAAAGTTCTTTTCTGATATATTCAGGATCAAGGGATCAGGACAGCTTTCTGATAAACTTACCGTTTGTGTGGCTTAAGCACCCAAAGCTTTTTAGAATAAGAATCTCTTGAAAATATGGATAGGATTTCATTACTTTAATAACCAGCTTCACTACATTACCAAGGGTAGCTCACTTCCATAGATTAAATTCTTTATCATGATGCTAAAGAGTTCTCAGAGAATGCTTTTTTTCTATCCCTCTGTGTTATCGAGAGTTATAAAAGAGACTTAGCAAAAAAAAAATATATTTCCAGTAATGTCCAATGCTGGAAAATGAACCCCCCTTTTGGGCTCCATTTTAGATTACTTTTGGGAGGAGACTTAAAAATATGTTCATTTGTACAGTTTTTCGCCACCCCTCCCCTCAAGTTTTATGTACTGTAGGTGTGTGAGGTAAGCGGGCGTCCACACAGAGGTGAGACTCCAGCCCCACATCCTTGGAGGAATGAACCCAGGTCAATGACGTGTGGTCCATCTTCTCCGATGTTATCAGGAGTGTTAAAACTGCCTGTCATTAGCTTGTGGACGTGGCCTCATGGAATCTCTGACTGCTTCCCACCAGTCTGCACAATGACCTTAAACTCAGTTTTCACGCAAAGACTCTGATTCTCAATTGGTGTGACATCAGTGTAGGTGGGAGAATTTGGCCACTGGAGCACTGGTACCTGGATTTTCTTTTTCTTACTTATCATCAAGTAAGAAATTACTCTGTATTTACTCTGGTAGTTGACATATACTCCAAAAAAAGAAAGAAGGCAAAGGGGCTGGATTTCCTAAAACTGGATTCCCCACGGTGTCCCATGCTGGCCTAAGGGGGCACAATAGTGCTTGGAAGCGGAAAACTGAGTGAAGTGACCTTTATCACATCCCAAAAGAGTAGAAGCCCATTTCCTAGACAGAGTCCTGATATTGCTCTGAGGCTTGCCCCCCATCTATATGGGGGCTCTGTGAACACACAGAAGAATCACCGTTATACGGTGAAGTCAGGGACTCAGGACTAAAAGTGAATCCCAGATTCTGGTGTGCCCTATGTTCATTTCCCTTCAGCTGTATTTATCTGCTGTGAGAGAGTTTCTAAAACTCAGAGTAACACCAGAACATTCGTGATTAACACTCTTTGCTTTCCTGTTTCATTTACCAACTGCCCCCAAAGACCCAGCAATAAGAGACAAACAACAAACAACAAATAAAAAACAAAATAATGAACATTTATAAAAAGCCAGGTAATCTCCCCTAGATACACACCCCTACACACCTACACCTGCGGTGTGGCCCTAATATATTGGTTAGAGAGATAATATTTGAAAACCACAAAGCTTATCATCCCGATGGCTTTGGTCAACAAAGGGAGCCCACAAGCCACTATTTGCAAATGTTATCGACAGTTTGCATTTCTTTCCACGTCTGGCACCTCGAGACCTGTGAGCTGAGGGAGGAAATAGATGTAGCAGTTGCTATATATGAAGTCCTGACACAGACCTTGGGAATAAACCGTATTTGTCTGATGGTGTGTAGCTCACACGAAATGTTATTGCTGTGTCGGTCCACAGTGGCCTTTCCGGGTTAGAAGGATGACCCTCACACAGATCCTGTCTTGAACTTCAGACCTCCAAAATCCCCGACCCCCAGGCTTTTCATCATCTGCTCCCCTTCAAGGCCCTTCCTCTTCATTTTCCTCAGAGGCAAAGTGTCAGATCAGATCCTGCCCCAACTTGAAGAGGAGAGTAGAGCCTTCATCATTTGATGAGAACCTATAATGACTATAATAACTCAGAACCAAACTGGAGCCCTCATTATAATACCTTCGTAGAAGGAGAATGTTTCTGCCTTGTCATTCCAGCTGCCCCAGAGAGAGAGAGATGGTGTTTCCTCCGTTCTTGGTATCCACCTAGCTTTCCTGCCAGGAAAACTAGCGAGCACCCTGGGCTCCATTATCATCCGTACTAAATAAATACTGTGCGGTCACTGATCCCACTTAAAAATCTAATGAGGACCTAGTCATCAGGCCAAGTTACAGTCATTTGGCCAATGCAAAGTTTGTCCTGTGCTCCGAAGGTTCTGAAGAGGGAGGGAAGGTAGAGAGTCTATTTCCGGAATGCCCAGTAAATCATAACAACCATAAGTCATCCAATCCCAATGGCGTCTCTCATGCCAAATTCTTTTCTTTCCGGCAGGCATGGACCCATGCTGGCATTCTCCTAAAACACAAATACAGTTTCCTGGTGGGATGTGCATCCATCTCCGATGTCATAGCTCAGGTAAGTATGGTCTGTGTGTCCATCAGAGCTCCTCGGAGCCCACGCCTGCCTCATTGACATGCATTCCCTCTGCGGGGCCTTCCTGCTTTACTCAAACCAAAGGTGGATGTCCGTGAAGGTGTGTTGAACAAGTGAGACAATGAGACCTCTTGCAGTAGATGTATGTCTAATCCTACAGGAAGGAGGGTGGTAGGAATTGAAATTCAGCATCAGAGGTTTAGGCCTTTAGGCTGACCCTCAGGTCCCAGCACGCACGTGTTTGGTGGTCAGAGGGTCGCGGTGTGCTTGGCTGGGTGCACACTTGGCCCTCTCTGTGGCCTCACAATACATGGTCTGTCCCTCGGCTCTAGAGGGAGTGCGGAGGAATTCTTCTTCCCTGTTGTTTCTCATGTAGATGCCACACAGGGCTGCCATTCACAGGTCATTAGCCCACATTTAACAAGAGCCAGGAAGTTGGACATAGTCTGAGAAGAAGGCCTACATTGCCCTTTCTATGGAGTCCAGCTCTGGCACCAGCCCTGGTTTTCCACGTTCCCTCCTTTCTTCTGCCACCAGGATACTGCATGAAAAATTTCAGCAGAAAATTAAATTCCTATAATCTATAAATTACAATCGGAGGTTTGAGAGAACCATTTCTTCACAGAGGAGGAGGGATGGACTGATTTTTAATCTCCTTTTCCAATTCTCAGTTCCATTCTGTGAGCATTTCCATGCATTTCTGCCTCGTTTCCCCCATCGTACAAGCTAGTCTGTTAGCCACCTTTTTGAAATAATCTACTGCCAAACTGTTAGTACCTCCCTAAAGACCAACAATTACATTTCCAAATTAATTGCATTTACTCCATGGATCACTATTAAAAGTAATTTAAATTAATTCCTGCTAACACCGTGTGTGTGTGTGTGTGTGTGTGTGTGTGTGTGTGTTTGTGTGCTCTCTCTCTCTCTCTCTCAAATAAATATATCAAATCTTTAAAAAAAAAAGTTTTACTAAGCTAATTGATCTCTCTCCATAGTACAAGAAAGCTCTCTTGGTTTGGTTCATCCAAGCTAATTGATCTCTCGTCATAGTACAAGAAAGCTCTCTTGGTTTGGTTCATCCATGCAATAATGCTTTTCTGTACCACCATTCCTGTCAACAGTGCTATGTTCTAAGGGCGCCTGGGTGGCTCTGTCCGTTAAGTGTCTGCCTTCAGCTCAGGTCATGATCCCAGGGTCCTGGGATCAAGTCCCATATCGAGCTCTCTGCTCAGCGGGGAGCCTGCTTCTCCCTCTCCCTCTGCTGCCCCCCCCGCTTATGCTCGCTCTCTCACTCTGTCAAATAAAATCTAAAAAAAAAAAAATAGTAACACTACGTTCTAATATATTGCCAAAGAATTTATGAAAAATATTGCTGTTTCTGTTGTAATTCACAATCACCTGGTCAGTATTTGCTCAGCATCAACATGAGCATTCTCAGGACATTGTTGGATCTTACTGGGACCTCCTGTCCTAGCCCTTGCCTCCTGAACTCAGCTGAGGGCGCCGGGACGGGAGGCCACCATCCCAGGTCAGCAGTGTTGCTGTACTGCCGTCAGTCCCTGTCTTTTCATCTCAGCCTCCTGCCAAGATCCCACTCTTGAACCCCCTCCGATGCACTTTTCACCACCGGCGCCCAGGAAGCAGGTGCTCCCGCAGCCAGTCACACGGCGGCACACGCTGATGGACCCACGTATCTCTGCTCAGCACTCTCCGCCGCTGAGACCCAGCAGCTACGGCAGACTGGTCCTCCCCTCCTCGCTCTTCCCAGTAGACCAGTTCCCTTCCCGCTTCCGTGAGAAAGTTGAAGCAACCGAATTCTCCCACTTCTGGCCACCAGACCTACAAGCCTGCCTTCAAACCCTGCGTCATCTGCGTTTCTCCCCATTCTGGGAGACAGGGTGCCCTTTCACTGGGGTCCAGAACCGCTTCTTCCACCTGGGCCTTGGATCCTGTGCTTTCTCCAGAACCGGATTCGGCCAGCTCTCCCTCATCTGTTCTCTCTCCCCTGGGTCCTTTCTCTTGATGTGTAAACATGCTCACCTGTCTGCTGTTTTAACACAACGACAACGAGAACCTTTCTCTGGCTCCCATGAGCCTCTCGAGCTACAATTCTCTCCGTTACTTCACAGCCAGACTTTTTGGAAGGGGGGGTTTTCGCTCACTGTCTCCACTTCTTTTTTACTTCTATTCTTTTACCGCCTTCAAGTCTGCTTCCCCCCCCATCAGTTCACCCAGATAGTTCTTGCTAATGACCTTTGTGTCACTTAAGCCACTGGACGGTTCCCGTCAACTCATTGGCCATCTCTTCACTGTATTCGCTGGTCCCTCATGCATGAAACACTCCCTCCCTCTGGTACTCAGCACCGCAGTCTTGGTCTGTCTCCTCCTTCTGAAGGCACACCTCCTCTACGGAGGTGAAAATGTGGACGTCCTCCAGATCCTTCTCTCTCCTCACTGTGTTCTGTTGGAGAAGAATCTAATTCACGCCCTAGGTCTATACCATCTCTAACAGGACCGATGATTCCCAAATATCCGTAGCCAGGCCCTCTCCTCTGAGCTCCAGACAACATATCTAGATGCCTCTTGACGGCTCCACTCGGATCCTTCATCGCCACCCTAAGCTCAAATTCACACCTTCTCTATCAAGCATTTTGGTTTTGAGCAAATCAGTAGCACTGTCATCGAGTCAGAAGCCTGGGGACCATCCTAGGAGCATCCTCTTCATCACCAGGACTTTTGGATTTTAATCCTAGATGTGTCTTTCATCTGCCTTCTTCCCATCTCTCCACCGTCACCCAGGTCCAAAGGATCACCCGTCCCACCTGGACCGCTAGAGAGGTCTCCTGACTTGCCTCTGCCTCTGCTCTGGCACTCCTTCCTTCCTTCCTTCCTTCCTTCCTTCCTTCCTTCCTTCCTTCC
>NW_022589720.1:11445055-11724419 GCF_004348235.1 Phoca vitulina | reverse complement strand
TCCTTCCTTCCTTCCTTCCTTCCTTCCTTCCTTCCTTCCTTCCTTCCTTCCTTCCTTCCCACTGCAGACACAGTGATCTCTTCTCTTGGAAATTCTGGCCCCACTGCTCAGAAGCTGCTTTAAAAATTGCTTCCCGGGGTTCTTGAGATAAACAATCAAAATGATGGCAAAATGACAACGTGCTGAAGACCCTTGGGCTCTGGTTCCTCTCCAGCCTGGAGCTCTTCTCTCGTCCCCTCGCTCCCTGCACCCCAGCCGCGGGCACTCCATTCAGGGCCCTGGTGTGGCAGAGGCCCCTTCCACGGAGGCTCTTTGCTTCGGCCCCTCTGCTCAGGAGGAAATGCTCTGCCTCAGGTCCTCCTACCTGCCACGGACTCTTGCCACTCCTACCTACCTCCTGCGGAGGCTGCAGGTCTCAGCTCAGATGGCACGCAAGGGGATGCCCTCCCCCACAGCAGCCGGGCCGGCCAGCAAAGCCATGCTTCCTTCACCCTGTTGGTGGATGCTCGCCAGTGTCA
The DNA here is from genome assembly GCF_004348235.1 of Phoca vitulina. NCBI lineage: Eukaryota > Metazoa > Chordata > Mammalia > Carnivora > Phocidae > Phoca > Phoca vitulina. Next base: position 11,723,901 of record NW_022589720.1, on the reverse strand, counting down.
TGGTCTGATTCCCGGCCCTCCTCTTCTGCTGGACTGTCAGCTCCTGGGACGATCTCTTTATCACTGGACTCATGGGCACGGAGTACAGGGCCAGCACAGAGCAGGCTCTCCCCGGGAAAATCCTCACTAAGAGAGTAGGTTCCCGCTCAGAAAATAACCTGATGTTTTTGGTGGCGATATCAGATTCAACATCATAATTCTGGATTGAAATGCAGAAGGCCCTGTGTTATCTTAAATTGATGAACAGTACAACCCACAGTGAAGATGTAAGCTCTGTGATGGGTGCTGGGCCCCACGGCATCGAGCTGGTAAATGTGAGGGAGGCTGTGTGAGAGCCATTGGCCCAGGGCATCCCCCTCCCTCGGTCCCACATAGCCCGCCCGATGCCCAGGCCGTTTTCTTGTCATCACCGCACTTACTTCTCTTTTGCCTGTGTCCCCCTTTTCCTTCTTATCCACATCCTCCTCCGTGGTCCTGCCCAGCAGGCCTCCATCTCCAGTGGCCATCCTGATGGCCCCGGGAGCCTTCCTGGACTTGGCAGCGGAGGGCTCGGTCCTTGTATTCCTTTCTCGTACAACGAGTTTTCAGTCTCTACACACAGTCATCTTAGTTTACACTGTGGGTTTCTATCTGCCAAACGGTCAGCTTGCCTCACCCATTCGAGCGGGAGTTTGCTCCTTAGGTGCATCGGAGGCATTAGAGACGTCCCCGCGCGTCTGGGCCCCGTCACAGAACTCCCAGGCCTCTGTTCCTAACAGTGTTAGCAAGGCTTCCCCAGCTGGTGTCCGCATTTTCAGTGGACACTTTATACTTGTTCCACTTGGAAGGAACAGGCACAGAGCCAGTTACGGGCATCTTGACTTCCATCCGTGGGCTCCACTGCATCCTTGGGGAGCGGGAGCAGGAGTCTGAGCACCACCCCAGCTTGTGTCGGCTCACATTGTCGGTGCTGCGGCAGCCTGGTTGTGTCCACGCGGCCAAGCTGTGCCTGAGGCTCCCGGTCCAAATCGGCCTCGTGTACTGGGTTTGAGAATGACAGCCGGCACACGATGCAGCCCATGCTGCAAACAAACCACCTCCAGCATCTGATACTTTTACTGCGCTCAGAAGTTTCTCTGTATTACCCTGTTGTTCTGTGTTCCCTCCAGTAACTGAATGCACTCATCCAGTTCCTCATGCTCAGTCTCCAGCTTCCTTTTTAACTTTTTGCCATCGCTCATTTCTTGGTACTGCAGTGATGGGGATAAGCCTGCTTGGGTCAGGATCACTCAGTGGTGGTGTATTTTGCATGCCTGTTGTTCCGTGGATATTTGGCCATTAAAGTCACGGTAGCTCACGGGTGCCTGGCCAGCTCAGACAGTAGAGCAAGGGACTCTTGATCTTGGGGTTGTAAGTTCAAGCCCCAGGTTAGGTGTGGAGATTGCTTAAAAGAAATTTAAAAAAAAATAAAGTCAATGTAGCTCAGGAATGGTGTCCCCCTCCCCATTAGTTAATTTTCACACTGCGTATGCTCAGTGGTCTTCTGAATGTGGGAATCCCCGGACGGCTCTGGACATATGCTGGGCTGCTTCTCTGATCTTTGTAGACAGGAAAGTTAAATACATTGTTAAATTTGTTTTAGAGATTATATAGTCAGTAGAGATCAATACTTTATTATTTTAATCCTTCCTGACTCTATTTTTTGACCTCCGCCACTTTTGTTAGTATTTTAAATTTTAATTTAGTTTGTTTTCTAATAATTAACATTGGTGCTTTTTGCAGCATTTTCAGTGAACTCCATCTTACAAATGTTAGAGTCTGTTTTTCTGTATACATCACCGGTCACCACTACTTTTTCCTTGTGGACTTAGGTCCTCCAATGTGGATTACGTGTGCGTGTTAGAATCCAGGCTCAAGAAGGCAAGCCTCTACCACATCTTTTGGGGGTCTAGGGGACCAAAGTGTCTGGATATTTTTTAGCAATCACCTTAACCAGATGTACAGTTGCCTTAAAAGAGTCCTAGAGGGGCACCTGGGTGGCTCAGTCGGTTAAGTGTCTGCTTTCGGCTCAGGTCATGATCTCAGGGTCCTGGGATCGAGCCCCACATCGGGCTCCCTCCTCAGTGGGGAGCCTGCTTCTCCCCCTCCCCCTGCCGCTCCCCCTGCTTCTGCTCTCGCTCTCTCTCAAATAAATAAACAAAATCTTTTTTAAAAAAATAAAAGAATCTTAGAGGTGAATGTAGCAAAGTGATTGTGTGCTCTTCCCCTGAAGCCCAGACATCTGACCCTGAATTCTGTGAGGGCAGCATGGAGCCCCAGCCCCGGTTTCTGTTCTCCTCATCAGTGTCGAGGTTTTCACTCGGAGGTCTGTCTCATCAGGGCGCGAGAGGTGGGCGAGCGCGTCCGTTGTCTGGTTCCGTCCTCCCCCCCGACTCATTCTTGTCTTCCCACCTTCCAGGTCGTGTTTGTCGCCATCTTACTGCACAGTCACCTGGAATGCAGAGAGCCTCTGCTCATCCCCATCCTGTCCTTGTACATGGGCGCCCTCGTGCGCTGCACCACCCTGTGCCTGGGCTACTACAAGAACATCCACGACATCATCCCCGACAGAAGCGGACCGGAGCTGGGGGTACGGCCTTCGAACACGCCCACGGCCCGTCTGTGCATCCGAGGGCAGTGGGGTTCTACCCCAGCCCTCCGTGAAATGGGAAACCTGAATAATAAGCACATGCCGTAAGATGTTCAGCGCTAGGGCGTGTCCAGAGGCAGAGACCAGGTGGAGGTTTAATGGCCTCGGGAGACAGACGAGGTCTCAGAGGTCACTGTGCAGCCTCCTTATTTGCATATCGGGAGACTGAGTCATGGTGGGTCAGGTCAGGCTGAAGGGTAGATACGGCATTTTTGGTTCTTCGTACCCTATGTTGTGAAAAGCAAGTCATTCTATATATTAATCAACAAGTATTTGGGGCTCATGGTACCTTTAAACTCACATTTGGGTTATTCTTAAATTCACAGCAGGGCCCGAGGCTTTGTTGGTACTTTCTGTGCTGGCCAAACGCAGTCGCTCACTCGGGCACCTTCTGTGGACTGAGCAGAGCCTGTAGGCACCAGGGGTGGGACAGGAGAGCTTAAAGTCTGGTCTCTGCCCTCAAGCAGCTGTGTTACACTCACCCGGTAGATGAGAGCAACACAGGAGCAACACTTAGACATGGGCCCCAGACAGCGCGCAGATCTGCCATGGGAGTGCAAGAGCCTCGAAGCTTGCAGAGGGAAGCCAGTGATGAGGTCTGAGAAGCTGCTCCCACTCCTGGAAGGCGGCGGAGTTTGGCCTGCGCCTCCAAAGTGGAGTCAGATACTAGCAGGGTATAATCCTCCCCGAGGAGCCCAAATACTTTTTCATCATAAGTGCAAACAGTATCTGACTTACGTATATGCTAATCTACCCCACCCTTCGGTACCAGACATCCCTGGGCTTGGTTTCCATCGAGCTGTGAGGCCCATACACACGATTCCGCGTAGCCCCAAATACGTCCCCACGCTCCACCCTCTGATCCCGCCCTTGAGCACAGGTTACTCTTGGCATGTCAGAATAGTAATTGTATTGACCACTTAGCTCGATCCGAGGGCAGGCCGTCAGTAAAATCTGATCTAGTTGCTTCCGTCACTAGGACAACCACATCAAATTGGTCTTGATGGTAACAATCCATCTCTGAACATTGAGCCGCCAACCAGAGGAAATAAAAGTGGCTGGCATGGTTCCACGATGTAACTCTTAACCTCTGAAGAATCAAAACCAAAGTTAAATCATAAAAGCCAGGCTTGAAAGATTGCACACCTCTTTGCTTTGTAGAATTCTTAATAAATCACATTTTCTTAACCGTGCTTTTATTTTTATGCTTCTGAACGTTGACCTGACTTCTGTCAAAGCTTTGAGAATAAGAACCTTGGTAGTAGATTTATACCCAAATAATTAGGCACATTTGTGACCTGACTGGTTACAAAAATAAATTACAATTTTTTTTTCTTTTTTTTTTACTTCTGAAAGTTAACCTCTTACTGACATGGCTTCTAGCCAGTCAGTTTGGTGATTTAAACAAAAACCAATTTCCAGCCTGTTTCCCAGGCCGTGGAATTGGGTTCTGCCTGGCTTAGAGCTGCCCTGCTTGGAAAACAGTGATTTCGATCCATCAAACTTAAATGTGTGTTTTGATTTCGCGGTAACTTGCCAACCGTCTGAGTTAATTTCTAATAACACTGTACGGTTTATTTTAATTCAGATTGGCTTGGCTACAGAGGCTTTTCCTTATATTATTTTTAAGTACAATGAATTGACTCATTATTGACATCAAAAGGGAAAGCTTCGGCTCCGAACTGTTTTTTCTGTTCTGCTTCTAAAACTCAGTAAATTTTTATGCCCATTTCTTGACGCAGGGAGATGCGACCATAAGAAAGATGCTGAGCTTCTGGTGGCCCCTGGCCCTCATCTTGGCTACGCAGAGAATCAGCAGGCCTATTGTCAACCTCTTTGTTTCCCGGGACCTTGGTGGCAGTTCTGCCGCTACTGAGGTAGGGCGGTTTCTGGGGATGGGGGCCCCTGCGGTCACCTTGTGAAGAAGGGGGGGCGGGGAGGTGGATACAGACCCGTTTGCGAATCGTCCGGAGAGCTCAGGTAGTTCCGTGGTATCTAATTATGGGGCCCGTTCACACTCAGGAGCCATGAGGATCCTAGAATCACGTAACTGTGTACTTTCATGAGTACGGAAGAAAACGTCTCCTTCATTCTTCTCGTTGACCAGATCTGAGACAAGGGCACAAGGTTAGGGGCGCAAAACTAGCAAGAAGGCGGGCTGCTAGTAGAATCCAGATTTGTCTGACTCCCACCCAGTGGCCTTTCAGTTTTGCTGTGGAGTTAGCATGATGCCTTACTGTGGTGACAGAACCGCACAGACTCTGCCACGCAGCCGCAGACGTGACCAGGCCCAGGCCGTGAGGCCCAGTGCCCCCATTCTGACCCAGCCCACTCTCACCTGTTCCTGCCCTGCCTTCCTGCACGTACGCCCCCCGCCCACCCGGCCCATCATGGCTCTGTGTGCTCCTTGGCAATCTGCCCTCCCCCCAAACGAGGATCTCCATTATTTACTCACTCACAACTCGAGAAATTTATCTGGAAACTGGCAGCTACTCCAAAGAGTTGCATCATTTTTTCCATCTTTCAAGTATGGTATGAACAAATAGAATTACTTCATTTGTCTCCTCCTCTGCTGCCCTCTGGAGAATTGATTCTGTCTCTGGAACTGCTGATCCTTCAGGAAGGCTCGTGGCCGCTCATTAGGGCCTTCTCTTTCCACGTCGCCCTTGAATGCGGTGTCAGCATGTCTCCAGCCTGGGATCTCCTGCCAGTTTCCATGTCCTGGGAAGCAGCTCATGTAGGCTTGGAAAGAGAAGCACATAAATCACAAGCAGGATGCTTTCTCCTGCCTCAGTTTGTTCCTGGATTTTGTGTCTTGGATCCCGAAGGTCATCTTAGGTGGCTCTTGTAACCCAACAGCTTTCTTAGTTAATGACATCAGTTTCAGTTGCTCAGGAAGAAAGTATGTGACCCCCATCACTTGTGTGCTGGAATTCCATCTTCCCGTTAAAAAAAAAAAAAAGAAAGAAAAACAAGGTAAATGATGAGTAGAGTCATTTCTAAAATGACCTCAGTGGCCTAGAGGCTCAGCACAGAGGGTACAGGACAGATATGTATTGAGCATCTACTCCGTGTCTGCCATTTATGCAAATTTCATGGACTCCCAGCAAACCTGTGTGATGGATCTCATTAATCCCAGAGTTCTGCTGGAGGAACAGAAAGGGAGGTCTGAGAGGGTCCCTGCTTCACCCAGCTGGAAGGCGACCAAGGGGAGGTTTGTCTTGGGCCCACACAGCAGGGTCCTCGCCCAGCTGGGGGCTTACCTCATGTTCCAGGCATCACTGTTATGTTAATTAAAATAGATGAAGCCTATACTTCTCCTTTCCTAGCTAGTTAGAGTTGAACTCTGCCAAAATGTGGGGTTTGATGCTTTGTTTTCATACTACTTCCTTTTCATTCACATAAAAAGAGAAACTCTCAATTTCATGGAAGAACAGGTTTGGTTTCCGTAAGAAATATTTATTTAGTTTCTTAAGTTAAAAATCAAAATTGGGCTATCCTGGCTGAACAGATTGAAAGTGGGTTGAATCAGAAAGAGAGCACCAGAAAGCCACCAACAAGCACATACCACCAGCCACCCAGAAGGACAGGGAGGAGGCATAGATGTGGACCCTGCCCAAAGACTACCTGGAGAGCAGAAAGGGCTCAAAGTCACATTTCGTGCCGCCAGAATTGGGCTAGACTGGAGGGCTCCGTTTGGCTCAGTGGAAAGAGCAAAGACCCTTGGTCTGGTGGGCCTGGGTTCAGATCGTAGCTTGTCGAGCCAGCGCGCAGGCTCACGCATCCCACTCCCATCCGTGGTGACAGTGGAGCACCTGCCCCTCCCCACTCCCCCAGGCCGTCCTGTGGCGGCCAGTGCTTGTCACCCAGTGGGGAGTGATCCATCTGCGGTGGCCGTCCCGGAGACAGCTCCCTCTGCCCCGTGGCAAGAGCAGCTACCCGAGATGCTCTCTGGGACGCCAACACTAACTCTGCTGCTTCTTTCTCTTGGAGGCGGTGGCAATCTTGACAGCCACGTACCCTGTGGGTCACATGCCATATGGCTGGCTGACGGAAATCCGTGCTGTCTACCCGGCTTTTGACAAGGTGAGAACCTGGATGGTGCGGTGTCTGAAACGCTCTCTTTAAAATTAGCCTTTGATAGACAGGCGTCTCCAATGAGGAACGCTCTGATACTCCCCGGTCTCACCTCCCTCTGTAAGGTGAACGTGGTGTGTGTGGGGGGGGGAGAGGGGGTGTCAAACGTAATTGTGGAATATTTCCCTCAGAAAATAACAGAGGTAACGAAGCTTACCTTGATGCCAATTCTCTAATGCTCTCCAAACTCTATTCACTTTTAGGTTATCCTATTGAGAAATTATTAAATTTTTTGCAAAGGGGAAAATGTACTCTCAAAAAAGTTTATTACATTGAATTTTGTTTCCGTGGTTTTTTTTTTTTTAATTAAATAAATGGTTTGCTGACCTCATAGCAGATATGAAGGTACAGACAGGATGGTGCACTTGAGCTCCTAAGCTTCTGGATGGATCTCTTTCGGTATATTCAGTGTCCATGCACCCCGAAGCTGTCCATGCAGCCGGCCTGGGTCCAGGTTGCTTTGGATGTGGTGGACTTATTCCAGCTGAAAGCCTCTGTTAACAGCAGCTCTGTCCTCCCACAGCTGCTGGAACAGCCCAGGCAGGCACACACCCTTCAGACTGGTAGCCTGTGCCTGGGTCGGGACTGTCCTACCAGTCACTGAATTAATGTCTATTTCATTAAAGCTTAATGACTTGAACCTGTAAACATTTATAGCAAAACATAACCCCCAGAGATAGTATACAGTTTTTTTAAGAATTATTTATTTATTTGAGAGAGAGAGAGAGCAAGCAGGGGGCAGGGGCTGAGGGAGAGGGAGAGAGAAACTCAAGCAGACTCCACACTGAGCCCCGAGCCCGACAGCGGGGCTCGAGTTCACAAGCCTGAGATCATGACCTGAGCTGAAACCAAGAGTCAGACGCTTAACCAATTGTGCCACCTGGTGCCCCTGTACAATGTTTTAAAATTAAAAATAGGGAGGCGCCTGGGTGGCTCAGTCAGTTAAACGTCTGCCTTCGGCTCAGGTCGTGATCTCAGGGTCCTGGGATCGAGTCCTGCGTTGGGCTCCCTGCTCAGAGGGGAGCCTGCTTCTCCCTCTCCCTCTGCCCCTCCCTGCTGCTTGTGCTCTCTCTCAAATAAATAAATAAAATCTTTTTAAAAATAAAATAAAATGAGATGAAAAATAAGAAAGAAGCGCACAACCTGCCCTTGGACCTTTAACAGCAACTCCTTTGCCTTGAATTTCTATAGAACCAGCTCGGAGCCATTGCTGATACCATTTTATCTGATCCCAACAAGAGCCCTGGGATGTGAGGAGAGGAGGCCTCTCTGCTAGGGGCCCCAGCAGATGAGCTCTGGCAGCTCGGACAGAGTGGGTTCTGGCTGGCTAAGGCTGGCCTGCCTCCTCTCCCCCCCACTGCCAGACTCGCATCAGCAGAGGAAACCCTGGGAAGGCACACAAAGCAAGGCCCAGCCGCAGGCTGTAAGCTTAGCTCTCTCTTTCACATGGCCTCCAGCTTCTCAAATGTGTAGTTGTTTGTGGGCTTCTGGAAGGGGGCACGACCTGCGGAGTGGAGCCCCAGAAAGGTTTCCTCTCCACCTCGCGCTCTGACCCAGGGCACTCCCCAGGCATCTCTGACAGGGATGAGGGGGTGCAGACTCAAGTCTGGAAAGATAGCCTCCACTATGGGTCCACCTCCTTCTCTGTGGTCCACCAGCGGACTCGTGCATGCATGCACACGCGCACACACACCTCTGCTCACACATCCCCATCCGTGATGTCCTTCCACCCTGCACAGCCCCCACGCTGTTCTTCCTGTCACTATCACCTGCCTCTTGTCCCATCCCATACTCAGCTGTGAAGGGCAGCTCACTTTTCAGGGATTCCCGCCATGCTGCCCAGCATGCCATAGGGCCATGGTGTTGCCCAGAGCTCTTAACTGGTTGTGGAACTTCCCCCAATTGACTATTAGTTGGACCCACTACCTATTTCAAACATCAGCATCTTGCAACATCAGGATGCAGAGCATCCCCTAAAAAATGCTCAGGATGTTGAGAGCAAACTTTGAGAAGGCATGAGTGGCTTGCAGGAGATTTTTCTCCGTGCAGTCCCTGTTTGCATGAGTTTAATCCAGTCTATTGACAGACATCGCTATTTTCCTTTTAAGGAACAGGCGTATAGAAGTAAATCCTAGAAAACCAAGATGGATGTAAGTCTTCTTGCTAAATTTCTAGCTCTTGGAGAATCAGATTATATAATAAAACTTGAGGAGAACAGCAGGTACTAAAGTATTAGAACATCTTGGCTGGGAAAGTCTCATCTGGAATTTTTTTGGCTACCTTGAAATAATACAGCTTAACAACACAACACTATGCAGTTTCACTAGGAGTGTCCAAGAAAAACTTGGTTTTGTTCGTGATCACAGATGTTAGGTGCTGTGAAAAAATCCCTTTAACGAGCGTACCTCTCGCCAGCAACTGGAGTTACTCAGAATCCTTTTGGAGCCTCCCTCATTGTTTCCAGGCATTCCAGAGAGCTCCTCCAAGCAGTCCGTGTGAATGCCGTCTATTCACCCAAATCTGAGACACCTCTGTGTGGACTTGCAGAATTTGCTGCATTGACAATTGAAATCCTTAGCCTCTTTGTGCGTTCCAGAATAAGAGATTTAACATTTCTTGCATAACTTCTGATGGCTCTCACTAAATATCAACTGGGAGCGTTTTCCACTCGTACAAAATCTCTCCGACGTTCAGTTATCATCTGAGAAAGAGTCTTGTTTCTAAACGGATTGGGCAAACAAAGCAAAACACAGATGCCAATCTAATGATACGTGCTAGTTTATTCCAACCTTGCTGGCAGAAATATGTGCTCTTTTCAAAATGAAAGCACACCTGAAGGCTCTCTGGCGCCCTGCTGTCCCACAGGGGTGACACGGGTGACGCCCCACGGTCCCACCAGGGGTGACACGGGTGACGCCCCGCGGTCCCACCAGGGGTGACACGGGTGATGCCCGCGGTCCCACCAGGGGTGACATGGGTGACGCCCCGCTGCCCCCCAGGGGTGACATGAGTGCTTTGAGTTTGCCTGATTCTTCGGAGTGAGCCCCCCCCCCCGGGCGCCTCTCTCGAAGATCCCCCAGGGTAGGAGAGATGGAGAGATCCTCCCACTGTGACTTGCACTTCGCTGTGGCAGCAAAATCTGTTATTCAGAAAAGCAGATCTACTTTAGAGGCTGGAATCAGGAAAACATAGGCTCAACCAGACGTTTGTGCTGGCCGTATCACGGGGAAGGGATTTGAGAGATCACCACAGCCCCCAAAGTAAAGGAACCATCAAAAGCTCTTTTCCAAGTGGAACCTGTCATCGCTCTGCCCGTGTGTCCTTCATTCAGCTAGACACGAGCCAGGTGCTCGGGGACTGATTTGGATCAGTCTGGGACTGATTGGATCCGTACGGAGGCAAGGGCTTCTTTTCTCTGCTGGTTTTCATAGTGAGGGGACAGGTGATGGGCATACTTAGCAGTGGTGCTGGGATGGTCTCAGGAAGCCTCGGGAATATGCAAGAGGACATTTGAGCTCTCTGCTGTCTTGGCTTAAAATTAAGTGTAACAGAGATGGGCACCTTCTCTACTCAAGAAAGATCGTGCTACGTTGCAGGAGTGAAAGAGTAGGGTGAGGTGCACAGCCCTATATCTCAGAGAGCCAGTGCGCCCCTCACACGCTTCCATGCGTGCCCCCTGAATACATCCGCACCTCCAGAGAGCTCTGGGGTCGCCCGGCATTCCAGGAAGCGGGGCCCCAGGGCAATTTGGAGTAAAAGATCAGAGAGGCTTTAAGAAACAGATGGGCTGTGCCAGTAACGTGCCCTCAAGACGGGGGTTTTGAAAATCAGAAGACCCAGCGGGACAAGGAGGGACAAAAGCACAGTAACGGGAAAGCACCGAGTATGTTAGGGGAAAAGCAAGAGCTTCCGTCTGGAATGTGAGGGGAGGAGGGTGTGGCAGGGTCAGCAGGGCCGAGAATGCCCACTCGCGCTCGCGGTCCGCTGGTGGGTAGGACAGGGCCCCGAAAGGGGGCAGGGCTGTGGCTTCGCGGAGCTGCCAAGTGACCAGGAGGGGCCACACTAGGACTAGGCTGGGTGGGGGCCCAGCGCCAAGGGGAGCACACATTCAGGACACCCTGCCCGGTGTTGCAGCCACCGCTCCCTCTGGTTCATGTTCACGTCCAGCAACCTGACAGCCGTCCTCCCAGCTGTCAGGTGACATCCGTACCTCCGACACATCAAATAAAGCCGAAGCAGGACGCTCCTCACGTGGCACGTGTGGCCAGCCAAGGATAACCACTGTCCTCCTCTTTCCTGCTAGAATAACCCCAGCAATAAACTGGTGAGCACAAGCAACACGGTGACCGCAGCCCACATCAAGAAGTTCACGTTTGTCTGCATGGCCCTATCGCTCACGGTAAGGGGAGACCAACATCACCAGCCCCTCTGGTGGTGTTTTTGGAAAGGGGGGAAATGGCCGTTCTAAAGGGAGGAGGGCTGTATTCCATACCGTGAGGTTATACGGAATTAATTAACAACCCAAAATATGAACAGTAGTTCCTTAGGAAGGTCGTTGAATCTAGGAATAAACGGTAGACTTCCAGCATGTCCAGGGACTTCTAACACGCTAAAGGAAAGGCTGAGTTTGCCTTTCATTTTAATAATACTCTTGTCTTACTGAATAACTTCTGACCCCTTTTTAAACATCCAAAGTCAAGGGTATAAACATCTCTGTCCCTCTCCCAAATTGAGGTGGGTGTTACTTCAGTTAACCCCAGTACAGGTTCCCTTCCCCATCACACGTACCCTGCTGCCGTGTCCTGTCTGCTTACCCATCATTCGCTGCGTACTTATCAAGCACCTACCAGATCCCAGGCCCTGTGCCATCCTCACGGGTACAGCTGTGGACCCCCGCGGATAGCACCGCGCTCTGTGCACGGCCTAAATAAACAGCACACGTCCTCCCTCTATCAACCCCCATGGGTAATTTCAGTGTAAAAGATACTGTTCAAAAAACGTGGAAAAAATACGTACATGGTGTATAACCCAAAGCACATGGTATATAACTTAAGATGGTTTATAGTAGCAAAAACAGAAAAGCACATTTATAAACAAACTTACATTGTGGACTATGCCCTTTGAGTTCTAAAGATGGAGATGACAAGGAGGTAAAAAGAAATGCAGGTCTTTTTTTTTTTTTTTTAAGATTTTATTTATTTAGAGCGTGCTGGAGGGTCGGGGGGTGGGGGGGCAGAGAGAGAAAATACCAGACTCCGGCTGAGCGTGGCATCTGATGACATAGGGCTCAATCTCACGACTCTGAGATCATGACCTGAGCTGAAATCAAGAGTCGGGATGCCCAATCAACTGAGCGACCCAGGGGCCCCGAAATGCAGGTCTTTTGAACCCAGTTCAGTCTTCTTGTTTGTTGTTGGGCTCCGTAGTTCCTCTTAAGTCCTGCAGAAATTCTCCATTTATAAAGTACAAGTATGTTCTGGAAATCCCAGGGGGGCTCTGCTCTCGTCATCAATGACCAGGGCTGAAGGGCTGGTTACACTGATGACAGGCACACGGTGATTCTAGCCCCTCTTCCCATCATCACAAGAACCATTGGCTTGATGAGCCCTGATAGTGGTCCTTATAATGGAGCCCTAACCACGTTTTAAACCTTTGATGGATATTTTTCCAAAGCCCACAGCTTAATCTTTGCTCCGCGGATCCCACACCTGACTAGATTGTTAACAAGGGCAACACGAGACTAATAGCCTGTCACGTCGCGCATCGTGACCTTGTGTCCTCAGCGGCCCCTTCACCCCAGCCTGCCCCTCCTGCCAGTCCATCCCTCCTGACTCTGGGGGAGGGGGCGCGGGGAGGGGTGTCAGGAGCATCTTCCAGTGCCACGTCACCGAGGAGGAATTTCCGATAGCACGCCTGTGTAGTTGGGACACGTTACTCCAGGCAACCCTGCTCCCTATTTGTGTTCTTCCTCTATGGTGTGCAAGTTTTTCCATAGTTCCCTAAAATATTAGGAAAACAGTCAGCAACCTTGAAACTGTTTAAAAGAGTATTTTAGAGAAAGCTGAGAAGGTTTCTATTCCAGGAACAGACCTCAGCTTTTGGAGACGATAGGAAATGATTGGAAGTCAAAAGTTGAGTTGACTCAGATTCCAGGTTCTGTGACTTGGACCTCATCCCTTGCTGGACGCCAGAAGCTTTTGGTTGTCACTGGCTCTGTGATCTGGGTCTGACCTCCTCTGTCTCCTCTCACTCCAGTTAAACGTCTTCCCCCAGCTACCGTTGAGTCAGATGGAGAACTTCGCCAGCCTGGGTTTAAGGCTGTTCCTTCTCTCGTTCGGTGTGCGGGCAATAACCTGTCCCTCTGAGACCAGCAACTGGTTTACTTTGAAATGGGGATGATTTAGAAAAATGCTTAGATTTCCCATGTAAAAGTTTTGTTTATTTCATTATTCTAATCCCGTCCTCCTTCCCGTAACTGAAGTATGTCAGGGTAGATTTTCCCCATAGAAATGGAGACTCAGAGTCCTTCGTTGGGAAGAAACTTGGAGACAAGTGAGTCAAAACCCTTTATTTCTTAGAAAGGGAAAAGACTCAGGATCAGTGACTCGCCCGGGCACCTGTCATAGAACCTGCCAGAAGCCAGCCTTCCAGGCCCACTCTCTAGGCCCTTTTGTCCAAACTGTGAAGCTTCCAGAGCGAGTAGGAACAGCTGTCTGGCCCTGAGCCTCCAGACGTGGGCGCCATGCTTTGAAGCGGCAGTTTCTTTAACACTAAAAACAGTAGTATTTGAGTTTGCAGCTAATGAAGTGTCTCACATACGTTCTCCTTACAGTGATTCAGTTGGTCCAACATCTTGGCTATAGGAATTGTCCTTAAAAGATATAGGAAAAAAGTAAGCAACTTATTTTTTAAGATTTTATTTATTTATTTGATAGGGAGAGAAAGAGAGACCACAAGCAGGCGAAGTAGCAGGCAGAGAGAGAGCAAGAAGCCGGCTCCCTGCTGAGCAAGGAGCCCGATGTGGGGCTCGATCCCAGGACCCTGGGATCATGACCTGAGCCAAAGGCTGTCGCTTAACCGACTGAGCCACCCAGATACCCCAATAAGCAACTTTTTTTTTAAGATTTTATTTATTTATTTGAGAGAAAGCATCAGAGAGAGCTCGGGCAGGGGGAGGGGGAGCAGCAGAGGGAGAGGGAGAAGCAGGCTCCCGCTGAGCAGGGAGCCCGACCGGAGGCTCGAACCCAAGACCCTGGGATCATGACCTGAGCCGAAGGCAGACGCTTCACCGACCACCCAGGAGCCCCTGTAAAGGACTTTTTTAAATTGGAGTATAACTGACACACAATGTTACATTAGTTTCAGGTGTAGGGTTTGTTTCTGGTTTTTCTTTCCTAAATTAAATGTTAAGCGGTCACTATGATGTGTACATTCCTTTTTGCAGCACTGTCTGTGTTCAGTCTTCACATCTGTTGCTCCTCCTTGTAGGCTCTGAAGTGCCCACGTCAGGGTGTGTGGGGCAGCCACCTTCTACCCCAGGGCCGAGCAGCCTGTCTGACCCAGAAGGTGCACAATAAACCGCCACTTAAAACTAAACTCTGAGTCAGAAAGCCACCGATGGCACCCACCCCGGTGAGCGACAGTCTCCGTTCTTATACTCAGCGTATCCTACTTTTAACGCTTTTAAGAGGCTCTTTCCTCTCAGGTCCATTTTTGTTTTTTTAACTTTAAAACTTAGCGTCAGGAGGGGCGCCTGGGTGGCTCAGTCATTAAGCGTCTGCCTTCGGCTCAGGTCATGATCCCGGGGTCCTGGGATCGAGCCCCACATCGGGCTCCCTGCTCTGCGGGAAGCCTGCTTCTCCTTCTCCCACTCCCCCTGCTTGTGTTCCCTCTCTCGCTGTGTCTCTCTCTGTCAAATAAATAAATAAAATCTTTAACAAATAAAAAAATAAAATAAATAAATAAATAAAACTTAGCATCAGGGAATTAATGTCGCAAAGGCCATTGAAACACTCAAGAGCAGCACACGTTGTGTTTATTCGAGTGGATGATATTACATACAAACTCTGAGCTTTCTGATGGTTCTAGAACTTTCTGTGGGTCACCTAGAATTAAAGCGCTTTCCAGAGCTCCGTTTCTTGGGGCATACCAGCTCTTCCCCTCGGGTCTTCGAGAAGAGCTGACCCCATTGATTCCACAGACACTCAGTGACCCAGGGATGCTAACTGCTTTTCAAAAGAAGGTGTGTACTGTCTAGAACAAAAAAAATCCATCTTTCCATCAGAATGGGCTCACTCTTCAGGCCCTGATATTTTGGGGTCAACATCCACCTTGGCCTGTGAAAAATACAGCTGTATCACTTTTGACAGTTAATAGGAGACTAATATTCCAGTATGCTACAATGCACGTAGTTCTTCACTCCCTAGTACAGATTTTCAATGTAAATTCAGAGTATCTATCCTACTCCAAAAGTGGGTTCTGCCTCATGCTCTTATCCAGGAGTTTTCCTTTAAGAAAGTCAGCACATGTCCACGAAGATGGATTGAGGAGGTGGGTAGAGTCGAAAGGGACAAGTATTCTGGAAGCATCTTCCTTTCAGTCCCTCAGAGCTGCCTTCAGGAAGAAGCGCTGATGGGCGCCATGTGACGGCAGGGAGGGTGAGGAAAGGGGGAGCTTTAGTCCAGCCAAAAGATGAGCTGCAAAATGGTAGAACTGTCCGATCAAAAGGGAACCCCTCGGTGGCGGCAAAGGAGTAGACGTGACACAAACCATGTTAGCAAGGTGACTGCGAACTGCCAAGCTGCTGTTTGGGGCAAAGGAACACACGGCTCGAAAACATACGCAGTTTAAGGCCATTTGGAAGAAGGGCTTCAGATAGTGTGCTGCATTGTGAGAGCTTGTGGCTCGGCGGCCCCGCAGGGGAGGGGACATGGCAGAGCGGCCATCAGCCACGCCGGGGGCAGGGCCGCCAACAGCAGGGCTGAGCCGGTGCTGGGGTCCAAACAAATGGCTGGTTTTGCCCTGAACCTTCTGCTAGAGCCATGGGTCTCCTTGGCTCATGTGACTGATTGTGAAGCCCGGTGATAACCACTGTGTCCTAAGGGCTGTTTCTCTAACAGAAAACCGTGGGGAACACAAGCTGAGGGTGGTGGTGACGAGCTTGCAGTCAGGAAGCAGTCACAGCGTTCCTTCCTCTTGGGGAAAGGCACTGGTAATACTAACCTTGCAGAAACTCGGCCTCTTGTTAGCTAGCCCCTCTAGATTTACCGTGATTCCTTCCCGGATTCTAGATTTGGGGGTAAAATAGGAACCACTAACCAGGGGAGGATGTGTCTTCTCAACAGTCCTTTTGATAAGGAAGAAGTGTCCCAAAACGATAATGGACCTTCGATTCCTGGGTGCTAGGCCAGGTTGGTGAAAGCCAGTGGATTGGCTTGCTAAAGTTACCAAACTGCCAATCTACCCCAAACGTTTGTTTTTTTTAAACTATTTCTACAGTCCATAGCAAATCAAATTAAATGGGGAAGTCTTAACATCGTTGGGTGATTTTAGTTGACCAATTTCTATTTTGACTTCACAATAGCATTTTAAGAACATTTGGTATTTTCTTAAACTCCTTTCTGCTCTAGTTTTGGGGAGCTGGTGCCAAGAGGGCAGCCTCTCTGCTGCAAGAGAGCTGGAGAAAAATCCATGCAAAGCACAGGCTTGGCTGTGCTGAGGCTCCCCAACCCCCTTTTGACAAAATGGAAATGGGCATCCGTCCAGATGGATCTTGGCAGGCAGAGCTAACAGGGTACTTTTGTGCAGTGAACAACCTACACAGTCATACCCAGCATCCCTTGAACCCAGGGAAAGACAGGAGGGGAAGATGGAGGAGTGCAGGTCAGAAGGAGAAGGGGGAGAGACTATGGGTCAGAAAAAGAACGGAGAGGTTGAGAGTCAAGGCAAAATGGAACGGAGGCAAAGGTGGGGGGAACCAGGCAGGTAGGGAAGCTGTGAAGGCCCCCGAGACACCTGGAGCCCTCACAGCCCTCCGGGGCCCTGCCTGTCCTTCCAGTACAAATTACTGTAAGTTTTAGAAGAGTTAAAAAGACAAGTTTTTAAGAAATCAGTAAGTTGGACAGATGGTCAGTTGGCCAATTAGGCTCTTCCACCGGTTGATTTTTGGTGGGCTGGCCTATTTCAGGAAGGCAGTATGGAGTGAGCGTCTTCCTAGGCTTCTCCGGAGTTGGCTTTGGGACCCAGATTCAGATCCTGCCGAGGTCATGGGACTTGCCAGGGTCTCCAGAGTATATCCCACCGGCCTCCCTCATCTTCAGCAAATGGAGGCTGCTTGGTGGGGGGGGGGGGGGGGGTGCCATCACTTAACGCAGGCAAAGAGGGCTGCCACCAGGTGCCAGCAGACTGCACCGCCTCACACAGTAGGGCCCCAAGGATGTCTGAGGCCAGGGGCTGTTACCACTGAAGAATCTGCTTCTTTGTAAAAAGTTAAAATAGGTTTTTACTCCAGATCCTCCTGAGCTTTGCTTTTTGACATCAAAGGGTAGTAAAAAGAGAAAGTGTGAAATCTGCCCTCAACCCTGAATCGTCTGTTTCAAACTCTTATGGCTTGAATTGTGTCCACCAAAAATTGCTATATTGAAGTCCTACCCCCCAGTCCCTCAGAATGTGGAAATAGGTCTTATTTGGAAATAGGGTTAAGATGCAGGCCCAGTAGGTGAGTAAGGGGGGTGAGGGGACCCTAATTCAGTAGGACTGCTGGTCTGACCAGAGGGAAATCCAGACCATGTGGTGCCCCCGGAAGCCAGGACAGGCCTGGAGCCGACCGTCCACAGAGGCGGCAGAGGGAGCTCGGCGCCGCCCCCCACCTCCAGGCCTGGGAGGCCAGAACCTCCATCTGCCCTAAGCCTCCCGGTTTGGGGGTACTTTGTTATGGCAGCCCTCACACACTCACACCCCGTTGTTTCTGAAAGAAAGAATCCTCCTGTAGTCACTTAAGGCCACATGGGTTGATCAGCCAAACGTAATGATTCTACTACTTGTTTTCTTTTTAAATTCTCCACTTAACTGTTTCCACAAGACATCTCTATTCTTTTATTTCCAGATTCTCCATGTAAGAATCTGAGTAGAGGATTTGCCTAGAAATATTTTTCTTGGGGACAGGACTGTCCCCAGATTGATGTGATTAATTATATCTCTGCTGACGTGGGTTTTTTGGGGTTTGGGGGCGGGGTGGTCTTGGCATCCTGGCGTCCAATAGAAGCAGCCGTGTTCGATTTAGGTTACTTTGCTTTTTGGCTTTGCTCTGCTTTCCACTAATTGAATAAC
Organism: Phoca vitulina; assembly: GCF_004348235.1. Taxonomy (NCBI): domain Eukaryota; kingdom Metazoa; phylum Chordata; class Mammalia; order Carnivora; family Phocidae; genus Phoca; species Phoca vitulina. The sequence goes on along the minus strand of NW_022589720.1, from coordinate 11,705,768 downwards.
CTAGTGCATCTGAACCAGGCCCCCCGTCACTAACACTGAAAAGCCAAAACACATTCCCAATTTTCAGGGAGCAAATTCAGTTGCTCGTATTCTAGCCAGTTGTATTTATGCCCCCAAATTGTCTCAGACCCTTGATACTTCTACTTCTTCCCCGTTGGACCTTATAAATGGTATCTGATTTGGCACAAAATGATACAAATTACTTAGTTTTGGTTTACCGTGTCAGTACACACCTGTGTTCTGCGGAGAGCACGTGCCGGTAAGATGCCGTAGTCCCCACCCGGGGCTGCTGCAGAGTCCCCATCGGCCCGGGGATCCTGTACGTGCAGAGTGCTGCCAGCCCACCCCACGTCCCCGGGGTGGTTCCCAGGCTCCCCCAAGGCTCATCTGGCGCAAAAGCCCGTTGGTCAGAGAGGACAGTCGCGAGCTGTTGCTCCAGCAATGGCAAAGTAACCCGGTGGGGATTAATTCACAGACTTTCAGGAGTCCTATTTTATGACTCTCTGTGGCTCTTTGTTAAGTGGTCTTTATTAGTCTCTGCTTAAAGTCAGAACCAGTGTGGAGAGCATTTTTCTTCTTATCCGGTGGGCACATGACAGTGGGTAGGACTGAGGCATCACTCAATGGCACACATAGTCCAGACCCTCCCAATAACAATTCCCCATAAGATGCATGGACAGAACGAGGCTGATGTCCGTGGCTTGTCGATTTTCTGATTGCAGCGCAAGCTCACATACCCCCAGGTGCGAGGGGCTCTGGACATGTGCATGTTCCTGTTGGCCCGAAACTCTTGGTGTCCTCTTGATTTACATGGGTAGGATACGTAGAGAGTCAGCAAAGCCCGTGGGAAATATCTTCGTGATCTCAAAGAACACCACGTACATGTATGTACGCCAAGCAGTGTGTGCAATGAGCACATCGAGGACATTAAACACTAATTCGTGTGTTAAATGGTCATTTTGTGTGCTTAATGAAGCCGGAGACCATTGGACCCAGGAACAAAGGAGAACAGTCAAAAAACACTCAGGTTACACAGGTATTTCAGGGCTTTGCCTCTCCCCGCACGTAGGTGTCCCCTGCCCCTGGAGGTGGACTTGGAAAGTGACCTGGAAAGTAAAGTCGCTTTTAGCAAATGATAGACGACCTTTGCTCAGAACCTTCTGTATTCGCTGTGAAAGGCTGTATTACTGCATTTCCAGCTCTAGGTCGGACACAGGGAAGTGCACCTGACTTGCGCCACGAGATTATTCTCCGCATCCCTTCATACATACCTTCTGAGCCCAGGGCAGCCCTCAGAGAAGCACCATGTGATGCTGGGGAAAAGCTCAGGTGGCAAATACTAGTGTCTGAAAAAGCTCCTCACCGTCGATTAGGTGCCACATGGTTTTCAAGGGCCTGTCTTTCATCCTCCCTAAGAGATGGCTCTTAACTGATGTGGCTTGGAGAACGGATTGGCCCTCACCAAAACAAAAGAAAAACAAGACCTTTCCAGAAAACCGTGGTGCACTCGCCAGAGCCAGCGCCTCAGACCTCGGGAGGGGCTCAGAGGCAGGGCTGCTCATTGCACCAAATGGCCCTGGGGCCGAGCTAGAGGGATTTACCTCCAGCTTGAATTCAGTGCCACAGAGTGTGGTGTTTACCGATGTGGCCCTGAGGTCCCAGGGCCTGGGGTCAAACCCTGGCTCCTTCGTGCACCTGCTGGGTGGCTTTGGAAAGGTCATCTAAAGCTAAGCCGCAACTTCACTAGCTGCCAGACAGGCATGATAAAAAAACACCCACCTTTTAAGACCTTTCAAAGGGATAGCAGCTTATCATGGCGTCAGGCATGCTCTAAGCAAAGAATGCCGGCTCCCGTGATCAGGAAGTCCCCAAGCACATGGGATTCCACGGGAAGATAAGATGTCTGCATATGTAAACAGACAGCTGTTGTGGTACACATTGGATGCCAACGAATAAATCTGTGAATTTTTCTAGTTTTATTAATATATCCTTCCAAATTTCTGTGGGATTTTTTTTTTTTTTTTTGGTGTTTTGAAAAAAATCGGCATCTTGATAGATTTATGTGTATCTTCTATAGAAGGACCTGATGCATACACAAGACATATAATGTGTGCACCGTTTTTCTCCCTGAGGCTTGGGAAAGCTCTTCAGACGTCCCACCACACCCTCCTGTCTGTAGGCTCCAGTGCGGGGTACAGACAGGGCTCCCTCCAGCCTCCGGCCGTCTTGCTAGCTCAGAAATGTCAGTCACCCACAATCGGCCGTGAGCCCAGAGAGAGAAATCGATCCCTGGAGGTCCCTGGCTCTGGGACCTCCCCCCCTTTCCCCGGCTCTCACATGACGAGGACACTTTGATGGCTATTAGGACCCACCCAGACATTCCCAGGTCATCTTATCTCAAGATCCATAATTTAATCACACCTGCTGCTATATAAAGTAATCAATACTTATGTGGCCTGGGGACTTGGGAAGCAGTCGATCTCTGGGTGGCCCTTACGCAACCTGCCGCAGGAACTCGCAGGTGCTTTGGAGGAAAATGAAAGGCATGAGGCTGAGGGAGATGCCGTTTCAGACGGGCAGTCGGGGAAGGCCGTGCTGAGGGCGCACATCTACGTGCAAGCAGGTGCCTTGTTTGGTCTCCTCCTCCTTTCTGGTCGTATGGGGCCATTGCTCTTTGGAGAGCTTTCCAGCCCCTTTCAGAAGCTCTAGCGCTATTCAGTCTTACCTCTTTTCCACAAAATTTGAAATCTGTTTTCTTTAAGTCATTGTTTTTTTTTTTTTTTAATGTCCCTGGTTACTGGAGGTGGACATGGTCCCTTGCTCCCACATGAGCAGCCTCCTCCTCCGGAGGTCAGAGTCCCATCTGGGGGGCTATGCTTCGTCTCAGGCCCCAGTTTCCTGAGATAAGCCTTGTGTGGGAAGGATTAGGGTGGAGGCTGCTAGAGAAAAGGTGACTGAGCGAATGGTCTGTAGAAATCGGGTGTGGGACACCCGGATGTCTCTGTCACGTTGCCTTCCAGGGCCCGGAGGGAAATAGGGGCCATCGAGGGGCGGAGGCCACTGCAGAATGTAAGGTGCGGGTATCTGGTATTGAAAACACGTTAATCCTAAAGCTTCAGAGCTTCAGGCCCCGAGGGACCCTCCAGGAGGGAAGGAGACCCAGAGAAGCAGTAGCAGAGACGGAAGCGGACAGGTTATTTCTCTGCGACACATGGAGATAATCCCTCTCGGGGAGGTTCAGATAATCCTGAAATACTTTTTATGCTGTTCACAGTAGATAAGTCCCCAGGGAGCACAAATCCCAAAGATACGAACACGAACTCCGTTCTGCCTCCTCGTCCCCCCCAGCTCCAGCCCCCTTTGGAAGATAAGTCGCTGGCCCCATCAGTATGTATAGAGTCCCTCATCCCGGCCAGCACCCCGGCTCCGGCCACCTGCCACTCTCCGGGTCCGAGGTGCTGCTGAGAGAAAAAGTAGCGCCTTGGGGAAGGAAAATGACCCGCGCCGCTGGCTGCAGCCTCCGTGTCCCCAGTTAGGAGCCTTTTTGCATTATTATAAGGGCCAGTGTTGCATCTTGGGTTCAGGACAGGTGCTGCTCTCCCATTTCCATCTATTTTCCACGTGTAGCGGGGAGGGCCTCAGATGCTCTGGCCGCACGTCCCTCCTCCCCTCTTGCTGCTTCATGGGGTAGCAGAGAGCATCACCCCATAAGCATCAAGAATTCCTGCTTCTGATATTTGCAAATGACACTACAGATAAAGGGCTGGTATCCAAGATCTATAAAGAACTTCTCAAACTCAACACCCAAAAAACAAATAATCAAGTCAAAAAATGGGCAGAAGACATGAACAGAAACTTCTCCAAAGAAGACATACAAATGGCTAAGAGGCACATGAAAAAATGTTCATCATCATTAGCCATCAGGGAAATTCAAATCAAAACCACATTGAGATACCACCTTACACCAGTTAGAATGGCAAAAATGGACAAGGCAAGAAACAACAAATGTTGGAGAGGTTGTGGAGAAAGGGGAACCCTCTCACACTGTTGGTGGGAATGCACATTGGTACAGCCACTTTGGAAAACAGTGTGGAGGTGCCTCAAAAATTTAAAAATAGAGCTACCCTATGACCCAGCAATTGCACTCCTGGGTATTTACCCCAAAGACACAGATGTAGTGAAAAGAAGGGCCATATGCACCCCAATGTTCATAGCAGCAATGTCCGCAATAGCCAAACTGGGGAAAGAGCCGAGATGCCCTTCAACAGATGAATGGATAAAGAAGATGTGGTCCATATATACAATGGAATATTACTCAGCCATCAGAAAGGATGAATACCCAACCTTTACATCAACATGGATGGGACTGGAGGAGATTATGCTAAGTGAAATAAGTCAAGCAGAGAAAGTCAATTATCATATGGTTTCACTTATATGTGGAACATAAGGAATAGCATGGAGGACATTAGGAGAAGGGAGGGAAAAATGAAGGGAGGGAAATCAGAGGGAGAGATGAACCATGAGAGACTATGCACTCTGAGAAACAAACTGAGGGTTTTAGAAGGGAGGGGCGTGGGGGGATGGGTTAGCCCAGTGATGGGTATTAAAGAGGGCACGTACTGCATGGAGCACCGGGTGTTATACGAAAACAATGAATCGTGGCTCACTACATCAAAAACTAATGATGTATTTTATGGTGACTAACGTAACATAATAAAATAAAATAAAATAAAATAAAAAGAATTCCTGCTTCTGAATGCGTCCCATTCAGGGCTGCCTGGAAGGAAAGCCCGTCAGTCCGGAGGCCCCTCCGCTGTGTGCCAGAAAGCTGCAGAATCCAAGCTGGTAACTAGGAAAAGCCACTGTCCCATAAGAGCTTGTCCAGTCGGCCCTGTTTTCAAAGAGTTAAAGTCTGGTTCATGAGAGTGACCAGTCTCACCTTCCTGCTGCGGAACTTACCCACGGGCTGTCCGTCCCTCGGCCATCGGCCAGTGGACACCATGGGCCTTATTCCGGCCACGGTACCACGCTGACCCTGTGCCTACAAGGACGGCCTGTGTGAGGCTTTGTTCTGCTCGGCGGCCCCACCCCCGCGCCCGGAGACTGCCTGCTCATTGTTCACATTATCCGGGAGAAGAAAATGACCCTCTTGTGCATGGGGAGGACAAAAAGGACCAAAGGTAAATAAACTGAATTCGAAGCTTTCTCACCCGGCGCCCCACAGACTGTGTACCGATGGAAAGCTCTTGGTGCGTGATCAGCAGTGGGTAAGAGCCGCTCCTTCCCACTTTTCGCCGGCATCTGGTTTTTAAGGAAATCATCATGCCCTGCAGATTTGCGGGGCTGATTGGTTTGTTTAGGGAAACTCAGAGGAGACTACAACAGTGAAGATGGGTCCCCAAAACTCCACCTAAACCTGCATCATGAAATGACAGTATGAAAAGATCTTTTAATCGCAGTAAAATACACCTAACGTAAAACTTAGCATCTTAACCATTGTCAAAGTGCAACATTTTACAGTTTTTCAAGTTTTAAGTGTTAAAGTTGAGTACATTTACACAGCTACGCTCTGGTCACCACCACCACCCATCCACAGATCTCTGCATCTTGCAAAACCGAAACTCTACACCCACCAAACAACTCCCGTGCTCCCTGCCCCAGCCCCGGGCAAGTTTCAGTTTGTGAACTGTCAACGGAAAGTTAAGGCTAAGCAGAAGCTCAGGTTGGAACTTTATAAGTACTCTTCAAATCGGGTAATGGGAAAGCATGAAACGTTCTGCAGCTAGAAGGAGCGCCCTCTGCAGGCTTGGTGCATGGCGCCCCCTGCTGTTGGAAGTGCATCATTGCCGCCTTGCTCAGAATTGGGGCTTCGCTCCGAGAGAGGCACCAGTGCTCTAGTGGGGTGTACTGGGCAGTTTCATTCCATTGAAATCATAGCAGGGATGATTCTGTTTTCATACTCTTTTAAAAAGCTGACTTTAAACCCTACATCTGAGAACGTGAGCTTTTTACCATGGCTGTAGCGTAACATGGGGCGGCGGGGTTGTGCATCGACTCTCAGGAATGTGTGCGGGGAAGATGTGTAACAAGCGTGACTGTCCTCAAGCCACACTGAGACTATCAGGGGCGCCACAGACACTTTGTAATGTGCTTTTCCAAGCTGTGTGTGTCCGTGTGACGGAGGCGGTTTACCCCATCTCCTTCCCCCACTGCAGTCGGCAAGCCAGACCTTACAGACGCCGGCCGGACGGCGCCCCTCCCCGCTGGCTAGTGCTGTCATTCCCGCAACCCTTCCTCTCCAGGTTTTCCCTGCCTGTGACTTTCTCCTCCGCGGAAGTGTCCCCTCCCTCTGCCCTGTCCCCTGCTGTCCCTTCTCTGTCAGAGGATGGATCGGCGGTCCCCTAGAGTGCCAGTCGCAGGACAGCAGCTCATCCCCTCTGGCGATTATCCCAGGCTTGCTCCCCCGTCACCCTCTTCAACACCGATGTCCAGAAATGGGGCTCGTTGGCCATTTTCACACATTACATCTGCTTTAGTCATTTCTGTTCTAGTAAGATGGCATATTTTTTTTCCTTCAAAACTGGGATTCACACTGGTTCCAAGAGGCATCCCGATGGAATGCTGGGTCGTGAACTCACTGTTCGCACTGGGAAGGCTCTTCGCAATGACCGCCTCTAGCTCAGGTGGCAGCCAGCAAGTGGGAGGGAGAAACTGGCCCAGACAGGCTGGAAGGGCGCCCGCAGTGCACCCGGGCTCCAGGCTGACATGGACTACCGCTCGTCCACGTCCCACCGCACCCCTCCCTCTTCCTGCCTCACCTCTGTCCCCCGGCACTTCCCTTTAATACTCACTGCAAATTCCTCCACATCGACCCTTCCTCCCCTCTCGCTGGCCCGTGGCCAACTCCCGGCATAGTTACAGTAGCACCCACCCCCCGCCATGACGGGGCTCCCTGCTTCTGCCCTTGCCCCCCGCAGTCGGCCCTCACACAGCACCAGGGAGCAGAGGGCCAGTCAGCACACTATGCTGACCATGGCACCCCCGGGCCCCACTCCCTCACCCCCTGCCCGGCTCAGAGCCATGACCATGACCCACAAAACCCTTGCTGAAGTCCCCACCCCTGCCGTATGCCTACTGCCAGCGCAATTTGATGCTGAGAATCAAAAGGCCAAATGATGTTCCTCAGGTCTTCATCAGCGCTCACTGAAGACTCGGGCAAGGTAGACATGGGCTGCCCGAGAGCGTCCTGCTTTTTCTGATAGGGCCCCTCCAGCCACAAGCAAATCAAATCAGCGTGCCTTCCCACTGGCGTGACACGGGACGCAGCTCCCAGGACACTGGTTATGAAAATCCAGTTGTCATGGGGCTCCTGGGTGGCTCAGTCAGTTGGGCACCAGCCTTCGGCTCAGGTCATGATCCCAGGGTCCTGGGCGCTCTGCTCGGGGGGGAGCCTGCTTCTTCTCCTCTGCTGCTCCCCCTGCTTGTGCTCTCTCATTCTCTCTGTCAGGTAAGTAGATAAAATCTTAAAAAAAAAAAAAAGAAAATCAAGTTGTCAGCCGCCTTCTGAAAGCTGCCCTCCCTCCAAATCAGGATTTCTCAAATCCCTGTCATAGGCACACATGGACTTGATCTGTCCTTGACAGATACAGGGGTCCTTTTTATGCTAAAATGTTTTTCTGACAAAGAAAAAAGATTACAGGGGCACCCGGGTGGCTCAGTCGGTTAAGCGGCTGCCTTCGGCTCAGGTCATGATCTCAGAGTCCTGGGATCGAGCCCCACGTCCAGCTCCCTGCTCAGTGGAGAGCCTGCTTCTCCCTCTCCCTCTGCCTGCCTCTCTGCCTACTTGTGCTCTCTCTCTCTCTCTCTCTCTGTGTCAAATAAATAAATAAAATCTTTAAAAAAAAAAAGAAAAAGAAAAAAGATTACATGTGCTTTGTGGGAAATGAGAAAGTACAAAGAGAAAAATAAAATCAGTCCTAATCTTACCGCCTCCAGATGACTCCAAGGTTGACATTTCATTGTGGTCCCAGGAAAGCTTTGATGATAATGATAGCTAAGACTGATTGATCACATGGACTGCGCCGGGGGCTGATAGGGCCCTGAATGCACGGGGCAGGCTCCTCAGCGTGGGGCATTCTGGTGTCTGGTCGTGCGCACTGCGGAAGGGAGCTGACACCAGAACGTACATCACAGGCTCACCAAGCACGTGGTCGAGAGCCAAGCTCATAAGCACCTCTCTGTACACGGTGTAGTTGCGGGTTAAACACTGGCTTACCCAGTGGACACTTAAACCCAATTAAAAGGACATTGACCTTGTCTTTCTAAGTAAAATCTCCAAATAAAAATGATGCCCAGGCCTGACCATGTTAACTAAAAACAGTTGCGTGTATCCCTTTTTCTAACTGCAGGGGATCAGAATCTCTGACTTGCTACTCATCCTGGGTCTTTGGGGTAATGAAGACAGCTTTGTGAGTTCCTCAAAAGCATGGTCAACAGCTTCTGGAGATGAAGTCAAACCCAGAGCTCTTGGCCATGTTTCTTTGTGGAGTGGGCTCCTCTCAGGACGTGCGGGCTTGGCTGTCCCACAGCAGCTGGGTTTATATGTTCTCTGCGTTCAGACGCTGACAGAAACAACTGGCTTCTTCAAATCCCATTCCCAAGTCCTCGTCCCGGGGCAGGGCAGGGACTGACTCTGTGGGAGAGGAAGCAAGGCTTGGGGAGGACGCTCCTTCTGTGGTTCTAGTCACACTGACTCAGACAGGAGCGTCTTAGACCCAGGGGGGTTGTTTCTGTAAGGCTTAGGGCTTCCTTCGTCCCCTGTGCATGCTATAATCCCGATTGAGCATTCTAATATACGACAGAACTTTGTCATAGCTTAGATCATTGTTATACAGATTTGGAAACGAAAAGTTAAATACTGCCCCCGACACAGAACAACTGTGTACCGACAGGTGAAGCCAGCTTAACAGATTGCCCCTCAGGACGATGCCTCTCAGGAACAACACCATCATACAAGCCATGGCCGTTGCATCTACACCGACTGGGAACATCCTGTCCTGATTGTGAATAAAAGGGCTGTGGCCCAGGGGTGGTTAGTTTTCTAAAGAGGCTAACGCAATGAACGGAAAGGAAAAGCCAGTGATCATGAAGGTAGAAGGTTTGTCTGGAGAGGTCCATGCTCTACTAGAGATGAATGTATCTTGAAACACAGAGAAGTATGTCCAAGTTCAAAATAGAAATGTCAGAGTCAGTGGCCTGGTCCTCAGAAAAAGAATCACAGTCTGTCAAATAAAAGAGGAATGGGTCATGGATCTTCTTTTTCAGTAACCTTTTAGCATTATTTTAGGTTTACAGAAGCTTTGAGGAGGTAGCTCTTTGAGCTACCTCTCACTCCATCTTGCTCTATGAGGGCCCTTTTGACGCACCTGAGGAGCCAACCCCACCATTAATTAAACTCCAGAGTTCATTCCGATTTCACCAGCTTTTTCCTTGTGTCCTTCTTGTGTTCTATGGTCCGGTCTGCGTGACCACATTCCAGTGAGCCTTCTTGTCCCTTAGCCTCTCTGGTCTGTGAGAGCTTCTCAAACTCGGTTTTTGTGGGCTTGATAGTTTTGAGGAATACTCATTAGGTATTGTGTAGAGTGGCCTTCAGTTTGGGTGTGTCTGAGGTTTTTCTCCGTTAGACTGGGCTTATGGGTCTGGGGGGAGGAAGCCGACCCAGGTGAAGTGCTGTTCTCCCATCTTACCAAGAATATGTGCAATCAACATGACTTAATCACTGTTGACCTTGACCTTGATCGCCTGGCCGAGACTGTGTTCGCCACTTCCCTGCTGGAAGGTACTCTCTCTAGGAGGCAGTTGCTGTGGTCAGCCCACACTTCAGGATGGGGGGGGTATGCTCCACCTCCCTGAGGCCTCATCCAAATATATAAATTGTTCGGCATTGTATGTGGGAGATTTGTCCCTATTCAAATCAGTATGGACTCGTGGGTAGTTATTGTACACTGGGGGTCATAATTCAATACTATATTATTTTGGTGCTCAAATCGTTCCAGCTTTGGCTATCGGGAGCTCTTTCTGCTGAGTTCCTGTGTCCTTTGACACATTACTCCAGGCTGATCATCTCGTATATTTCCTGCCCTGGTCTTCGAATAAGCCACTTCTCTAAGAAGCCCCGGCTCCTTTTATTGGAGAATAAATAGAAGAACCCAGATCTGGGCGCTGAGTGGGTTATTCTGTTTTGCCGGCTGCTTCCTAATCAGATAATATTGACAGCAAGCTCTGCAGGGGGAAAAAAAAAAGCCAACCCCGCACCTGCTCCAAGGAGAACAAATCCTGTTCATTGTCAGTAGTTTATTAGGTTTGTGTTCTGGTTTGGAAAAGTCAATGTCATTAGGCTCTGCAAATATTTGAGGAACACGGCATGTCATGGTCAACTGGGAGGGCTTGTTCCGAGGGAAGCCTCCTCCGGGCAACTCATTAGAATGACACTTTTCCTGAAATGTTCTTTGTTAGGTTTACTTCTGAAGCTTCTTGTTTTCTGAAACAGGCTGGTCAGATGTGATCTGGTTATTATTCTTAGGGGAAGTTGACCTGCACGTAAGTATTGATTGCAGCTTTTAACCAACACCACACCTACTTCTAAGTTGCATGTTTTTCTCACTGGGCAGTGCAGGAAATAGTCACTTTCTTAGGAGCTTGCTGGAAGGCAGCGGGCGTTTTCATCCTGGAAGCACGGCAAAGGGGCCATATTTAGAAATTTGGGGGGAGAAAAGAAAGGAAGCGTCGAGGTAGGCCATGTTCCTTCTCTTGGAACAGTTACCTGGGATTGCTGAAGCCCCAGACCAGACTGACGGCTTTCGGCTACCTTGCTCTAGAAGACCCAGTCTAGGCTCTCGGTGTGTGTGACTGAAAACTCTAAAGAGACACCTCGGTGGCATGTGGCCTTGATAGGGACCTTTAAGGTATGCTTAGCACAGATAGAGACCAGAGGGAGACCAGAGTCGCTCCATGAGTCCAAGTCAAATACTGTGGAATTTTGGAAATGGAATATCAAGCCACTCTCCTGGAGGATCTGTTAGAGACCCACCAAGCCTCAGCGTTTGGTTTGCAAGGGACCAGAATGGTGGTCACCCGTCCAGGTTGAGATTCATGTAAACGTCTCATGTGACGTGGGCAGCTCGTTGTTGCTGTGCCCTCGGATTGCACTCCCTCCTTCAAAGGTTTACTCATAATCTCGTCCAAGGCAGTAAAAAGTTTCCAGATGAACATTGTCCATGTGGAGAAGCAAGAGGGAGGGATTATCTGGCTTGGCGACAGATGCTTTCTTGTTCCATCCTCTCTGACGTGTGGTTACACCCTCCTTTTTCCTTGGTTTGTTGAAACTTAGAGGCTACTTTATGGTGATTTACAAAACACAGAGAGATTGCAACGTGCAGCATTATCTCACATTCAGATCATCGCTGGTTGTAATAGAAATACAGCATACCCGTGATTCTCCTGGAAGCCTACGTTTTTAGGAGAATATGCCCTAGGTATCGCCCTCCAGCCGGGAAAACTTAGAATAGCTTACCCTCCACATCTCCTTAGGCACAAAGCAAGTCCAGACTTGGGGCGATGCTTACTTACCTTAATCTTTACAGCTTTACTGCAGTGGAAAATATTTGGAAGGAGAGATGATCCATCTCTTCATCAGGGAAATGGATTGTGTCCCAGTCCCATGCTCAGTGTCATTTTGAAGTTTTAATTGCATGAAATTGCCTCCCTCCCCCACCCCACCGCCTCCCCCGAGCTGTAGGCGTGAACCTCACCCTTTCGGGCTGACAGCTTTGCAGTGGAAAAAGATGACAAGGCCACTTGTCCAGGCCACTAGGTAATAAAGTCTCTGAGCTCTGGGTTGCTAGATCTAAGGAAGTACTTTTCCCTTCATGTCAAAAATTGGGTGTGAGTACTGGCATTAGGCAGGAGGGTTAAATGATTGTACATCTGCCACTTTTGAAATGCAATGGAATATTCTTTCCAGATGCTGAAGCATGCATGATAGAATAAAAGCTCCATTACATTTATAAAGTGAGACATATTTATAATAGATCTTCCCATTAGCACAACATAGTTAATGGGACCAGCCTAATTCCATGAAACTTAATTTACCCAAAGCCTAAAGGATCATGCATTCTGAAATTTCAGCGTTCTGTTTTTACATGATTGTGATTCATTTTAGAATGTATTCACTTTCATTTTAAAGAAGAATCACTTGCACCTGAAGCAAGAAAATATTTGGTGGAATTGGCAGGTGTTTAGCATTCTCTTCCAAAGTTATATTATTACATGTTTTCATTCAGGGTTTGTTAATCAGTTATACACACACAGAGGTTAAAAAGTCCATTCCCTAAGGATTGTTACCAACAGCCCTTCCCCCGGCCTGCGCACTCCCCACTTTTTGTACTCCCAGACAGCCCCCCAGCTCCACAGCTCTTTCGATGGATTCCAAATGTGGCAAACTCTTGACAGCTAGCTCTGATTCCCTTCTTTTCTTGAAAAAATTGTAGTTTTTCCTGGACCGTCATCATTGTCCTATTCATAATTTTTCTCAGCTTTCTATTTGCCACTAGTTTATTCCCACATGTTCCCTTCATTGCATGCACCCCACATATGAGGTCTATTCCAACCAGCTCCAGTGCAAATCTGCTGACCTGTGGGCCTGTTCTCGGCCCTTCCGGGATCTTCCCTGACCCCATCCCAGGGATTCCCCAGGCCTTTTTCTTGAGACCAATCCTGTAATTTTTCTTCATCCATGACTCCTCCCTTGCTCTGGCAGAGGATACCCCCAGTGGCTTCTTGAGAAAGTGTTGTGTAGGAAGGAAATTCTTTGAGGCCTTGAACATCTGAAGGTGTCTTTCTTCCAGCACACTTGATTGACAGTTTGGTTCTGAGTTCTAGGATAGAAACCGTTTTCCCTCCTCACTTACCGCCCGTGTCTTCTGACTCTCGGTGTGAGCTTTCTAGCTATCCACTGCTGGAAGCTCCTAGAATCTTGTCTCTGCCTCCAGCATTGTGTGTGCTGTGCTTGGCGGGTCTTCCTTCATCCACAGTGCTGTGTCCACCTGATGGACCCCACGATGGTCTTAGAAGTCGTATCTTTCAGCTCTCAGATTTTCACTGTTCTCTCTTCCTGGAACTCATATTACTTGAATTTGTGCCTCCTAGATTGGTCCTTTATTTATATTTTTTTAACCCATTCTCCTGTACTTCCCATGTCTTTGTCCTGCTGCATCTTTGTTATAGATTTCTTCAACTTTATCTTACTGTCGTTTTGTGAATTTCTTATTTCTGACTTAATCTTTTTAATTTTCAGAAGTACCTTTCTTGTTCTTTAACCACCTTTTTGAAATACCATTTCCATTTGGGCCTTGTTTCATAGATGCGGGATCTTCTATCACTCTGAGAATATCAGTGGGGAAAGTTTCCTCTCTCTCTCGCTCCCTGTGTGTGCGCACACACACACACGCCCAAACACACACACACACACACACACACCTGTCCATCTCTCTATCTCTCTGCTTTGTCTCTGTTTCCTCCGATTTTTTTTCCCTCTGTCTGAGCCTCTTCAACTTAGAGGCCTTCCTCAAAGTCTGGTGATCCCTGCTTGTCTCCTCACCGTGGGGGGGCATCAGAAGCCGACTGGCAGCCCTGCCCGTGTGGGGGTGGCCGATGCCCTGTGTGGGCCTCGTGGTGGCCGGTCAGGCACGGGAGGGTGTTCTGCCTCACCAGGAGCCTCCAGCCTCCAGAACCCTGGGTCTCCTCCCCCCAAAGGATGCAGCTGGTTTCCTGTGTTCTGGGAGCTGAACAGAGGAAGAGGACAGGAGCTTCGACGTCATCCTTCCCTTAATCCCCCGGGTTCCGGGCAGCAACTGTCCTCCACTGCAGAGATGGAATTCCAGGGTCCTGCCAAGGTCAGGGGCCACAGTCACCAGCTGTGCAGGGGCGACTGGACAAGCTGCTTACTAACTAGACTTTCCACCGGCCTCCTGTTGGCCCTGCCCTCACTTCCAGAGGGCCTGTTGCCACATTTCCTGATGGGGTGAGGGGGGAAGGGCTGGAAGCAGCTCGCTCCCCACCCCCACCCCCTGTCAGTTTAAAATTCTATTTTGGCGGGGGGGGGGGGGTCTGTTAAATCCTTGTACTCCTTGCCCACCTGCTCTCCAAAAGTGCACATTCCGTGGCTGTTGTCTCTTATTCTCTTAACAAGACCTTGAAAAGCTCCCGAACCCATCATGAATTTAAGTCTCAGTGTTTCCTTTCTCGTGAGGTGCGCTGACTCAGTGTGGCTCTGCGCGTGCAGATGTAGTCCAGGTGCTTTCGGGTCACTTCTCACTCCTGGGGGAAAGCTGTAAAAATCCCATGACTGAGCACGTTCACCCTGACCTCACTGAGTGGCTTAGCAACCTAGTTACGCCTTCCATGAGAGCAACTGGTCTCCCTCAGTAGCCCCGCTGCGGGGGTCCCTCTGGGGGTCCCTCTGGGGCACCTGTGCCAGATGGGCGGGGCCTGTGTCCAAAGGTGAGGACAAGGCAGGACGGCGGCAGTGTGAGGACGGATGCACCAGCCCCTGATCGGGCAGCTTCGCCCTCCTTCCTAGCTCCGCGGGGTCACGGAACACCTGCCTTGATGTCGTTTCACTCACGTACGCTCCTGCTAACGACCTTGCTGACTGTCCCTTCTGCCCCCAGCTCTGTTTCGTGATGTTCTGGACGCCCAACGTTTCTGAGAAAATTCTGATAGACATCATTGGAGTGGACTTCGCCTTTGCAGAACTCTGCGTAGTTCCCCTGCGCATCTTCTCCTTCTTCCCGGTTCCAGGTAAAGACAGAGAATGAAAGGAAAATTCCTGTCTACCCTCATGCCCGATGCGGTCTTCTTTCTTTGGAAATGTTTGCGATGATGTCCCAAACAGGAACACTAAAATGTCACAGTGGATTGGAAAGGTGCCAACACATTACCTACTGGGTTGCAAGTTCAAGAAACAAATCGGACAGCCATAATTTGTTTCTTCAAGGACAGAGGTCGCAGACACAGTAAAAAGAAAGCGCACCCAAAGGGACAGCGTGAGGAGTTTTGGGGGGCCCTGGAACTGTCCCGTGCCCTGCTCATGGTGATGGCTACACAGATCTGTGCGTGTGTTAAAATTCTTAGAACTATATCCTCCGAAGTCAGTTTTATAATACGTTATTTAAAAAGTAACATAAGCAAAAAGGCAGATAGACTGCTAAAACCTGCAGATGGACAAAGACAGAAAAATACTGCTGGAGTTAAGAATCTGGGGGCAGAGCTGAGGCCAGACGGCATATGGCCAGAGAGAAAAGTCTCCATAGCCAAAAATAAGCCAGGCTGAAAATTCCCAAACCAATACCGTAGGAGGAGGTTTACTATAACGAGTGAGGCGGTTCTTTATTAAATGAGAAGAGCAGGCCGCAGAATGGCTGATTAGCATGCTACTTTTCTGTAACAAGCATATCACACACGCTTGTTATTCTGTGTGTCAAGTTCATGGTGAGTGCTTGGGTGTCCACTCACTGTTCCTGGAAGTAACTCACCAAACTGGTACCAGTGGTTGCCTCTGGAGCAGGACCAGGGCCTGGGGGAGTCAGTTGCACCTTTTCAATTCCATACCAAGCGCATGCCATTACTTATTCAAAAACGTATTGCCCAGGGGTGCCTGGCTGGCTCAGACGGAAGAGCTTGCCACTCTCGATCTCAGGGTTGTGAGTTCGAGTCCCGCGTTGGGTATAGAGATGACTTAAAAATAAAATCTTAAAAAGAAAATTAATGCCCAAATAAGCCACTAAATCATTCAGCTGAGAAGGCAGAATGGACAAAGCCACGGTTAAGAAATGGGCCGCAGAGCTGGAGGAGGCCAGGGCCAGTGGGGCCATCCGGGCACCGGATCGTAGGCCACCCCTGCTCTTAGACGCCGAGCATTTCTGGAGGCCGGGCCTCTCAGGTGTCACCTTCCCGGTTGTGGAAGAAGTGGAGAAGTGGAAGATCGCGGCCATGGGGTGGTGTCTGGTCTTTCTCAAGGGGACACTGGGGGAGCCACGCTGTGGAAGGTGACCCCACCTAGAGCAAGGCTGCCCCCTGCTGGAGACTAAGGACCGGCCGCTCCTTCCCCAGATTCAACTGGCGGAGGAGCTGGGGTCCCAGACAAATCCTGCTGGGACTGGACTGGTTTTTAATCTCTTGACTCACTTCTGTGTCGGTCACACTAAGGCTTCGGGCCAGCCATCAGGCCCCATCTGTCTTTGCAACCTGCGGGGTTCAGGCCAAGCGGGTGGGCGTTCCAGTGGGCGCCCCTACCCTCTGCCTCAGCCAAACCCAAGTGTGTGTGTGTGCCTCATAATACAAGGCCTCCACCCCGGGCAGGCAGGGCCTCCCATGAGACGAGGAAGACAGGAGCGTCTTCCTCCCAGTGTGCCCTGGACATGAGTTTTTACCCCATGAGTCTGCCTGGCGATGCCCACCCTGGGAGGACTAGGCCATAGCTTCCAACAGCCCCTTGCAGTTGCAGATCAAATGTAAACATCCAGGCACTTCCTCCTGACCGGGGTGTCCGCGGCCCCCCACGCAGTCCGCGCCTAGAGCCCTCGTTTGTGCCCAGGCCGGGCGCCCTGCCCTGCCCCGCGCTGTGCCAGGGTGGATGCGGAGCCAGCGCCGGAATGCACTGCGAGGTCCTTGGGAATAGTGACCGACCGAGACAAGGGGGGCTGTTAGGGAAGGAGAGGAGGGTGCCAGCAGTCCGGGATGGCTGGGAAGGAACGAGGGAAGCCCCATCCTTCCCTCTCCCCGCTCCGGTCTCCACGATCCTCCCCCGCCCCTCCCCCCAGGAAGACGGGCCTTCTGGTCCGGCTTCCCTCCTCTTGCACAAACTGGATCGCTGGCAAGGTGTGGCTTTTCTGTGTCCTCTCTTCTAGAGAGCAGAGATCAGAGCTGGAGGCCGGGCTGGCGGGCAGGGGGGCGGTGGGCAGGCCGGGCCAGCCGAAGACAGACAGCAGTCACAGCGGGGAAAGGCAGCTGCCTGCAGCCCTCTGTCTGGGCGCTAAGGGCTGCAGTGAGGAGGCAGCCTGGGTAGGGATGGGGCTATGGCAGGCCCAGAAGCTGGCTCAGGAGCCCCGGCAGGAAGATGTGGCGGCCAGCCCGGGGCCGCAGCAGCACGGCCTGGGTCCTCACCCAGCCACCCCACGACCTCGGGTGTGCTGGCGAGGCATGGGGCAGAGGCTGAGGACTGGGAGAAGCAGGGTGTCACTGACCAGTCCTTTGCTGTCCCCTCAGTCACTGTGAGGGCCCATCTCACCGGGTGGCTCATGACGCTGAAGAAGACCTTTGTCCTGGCCCCCAGCTCCGTGCTGCGGATCATCGTCCTCATCACCAGCCTCGTGGTCCTGCCCTACCTGGGGTATGCTGTCGGGGAGCGGGGAGGGGAGGGCTTGGGGGCTGTGGGTCCTTCTGCCACTTAAGAACATCTGCATGTTCATGTGGCATCCCCAAGCATATCTAGAATTAGAAATGCAGAGTGATACCTTCTTCCTCTGTCCAGGCAGTAGGTGGAAGGCGGCTCAGCAACATTCTAGAAGAGTACTTTTGGGGTCAGGCCCATACACGCTATTCACTGAGCACCTGCTACGGGCGGCAGGCTCGGGAAGGGGGAAAGCACAGGGAGGAAGGGCGTCGTGACCCCCACCCTCAGAGCTCCCATCTCTGTACAGAGACGAGCGCAGGAAGGGCTGTGGGCTCACGAGTGAGGGGGCCGTGGCCCACGGCCCCGCCAGCAGCGTGGAGCCAAGATCTGGAAGGGGAGTGGGGGACAGCTCACCTCGGAGCTCCAGGTCCCCTCCCCACACAGGGGGGCCGCGTATCAGGTGCAGCCCTTCCAGCAGAGCTCGGGGTGGGCGGGGGCAATTGGTTCCTCTCTTGTCTGCACCTTTCCCGGGCTGGGTTTCCACTCTACCTGTGCCTCAGCACGGCTTTAACAGACAAATGGCCTTTGTGTTCTCATCCCAGGGTACACGGAGCCACCCTGGGCGTGGGCTCCCTCCTGGCGGGGTTTGTGGGAGAGTCCACCATGGTCGCCATAGCCGCGTGCTACGTCTATCGGAAACAGGTGAGCCTGGCTGCAGACCCACGCACCTGCCCGGGCTGTGAAGCCTCCCCAGGTGCAGGGATCCTGGGCAGCTCCCTGTGGACCCACAGCGAGAGGTGGCCGGGGCGGTGGCACCTCCCGTTCATGTCCCACCTCAGCTGGATCCACACTGCTCACCAGAACTCCGGGGCCCCTCCTGCGTGTGAGTGACCCTCGTGGCCAGAGTTGCTCAGTCCTAGGTCAGGTTCACTAACAAGGGGACACCTTAGTATGTTGTTTTGTAGGTTACTCCTTATACCCATTACGTGGATTATTCCTGACACCCGCCTCGTCTCAAAGGGCAGCCAGATTGCTCAGGAGAGACGACTGAAAGGATACAATCCTGCATCCTAGTGTTGCCTTGGGAGAATACAAATTGTAGAAACTAAATAATGCTTTGACTATGCAAGAAAATGCTGAAACCGATCCATCCTTTAAGTCGTTATAAACTCAGACTTTATCGCTGAGGAAGGACCAGTCTAAAAAATGTTGGGTGATTAGGATGCCCTCTCCCCACTCTGCCTCTGCAAAGCCCTTCCCCTCTTCAACCTCAGATCCCATGCCCTTCCAGGAAGTCTTCTCAACTGCCCACCGTGTGCACGCTTGCACACACACACACATACACAGTGTACTCACCGTTAGCACATAATTCATTTATCCTGCAGGGTTACCTAATTGTTTGGGGGTATAGTCCTAAGATTATGACTACTTAGGGAGCAGGAGGGACAGGATTAGCCAGGGAGTGGAGGGGGGTAGAGAAGGGAAGGGGCCCAAGGATGGATCGCTGGGGCTCCCCAGTGATTCCCCAGCCACGGCAGCTGGGTGGCGAGGGCTGAAATTGGCAGAGGCTTGAGCCCAACCAAGGTCAGGGTTTTACCTACAAATGAGATTAAAGAAAAGAGGGGCAGGGCACAGAAGCGATGCTAACTATTGAGCATTTCATTTAAGCTGATGCGCGGGGAGAGGAGGCAAGAAGGCCCATGGGTTGTGGGGGCAGGGGCCTGGAAGGAGAGGCAGACCGTGGCGGGAGGTGGAGGACCGTGTCCTTGAAGCTGGCCTGTCAGTGATGCCAAGGGTGTTGGTAATGACAGAGTCTCCAGTGAGCCGAGAATGGCGGGGCTGGGGGGCGGCACTGGAGAAGCTGACCCCCAAGGAGAAGAGGTCAGGGCCCGGAGAGGCATTTACCGCAAGGCGGCCAACATGGCAGTGCGGTCGCCGGAAATCGGGACAGGCGACCAGCAGGGTGGGAGAGAGACACAGACCTGGGGTGGCCTGGAGGGGAAAACAGTCTGCATGTGGGGGGGGCGGGGGGCCCCAGGGCAGGGGGACAGGGCAGCCAGGATCCCCCAAAGCGCCTAGCACAGTGCCGGCCCCCCGAGTAAGTAACCGGACTGAGAGGAATATACTGAGCCCAGATGCAGCCGCAGGGAGGTCACCCGAACCAGAAACGGGACCCAGGTCTGCAGCGAGGGGCCCCCTGAGACCCTGGCGGCCTCTCCCTGCTCGTGGCTCTGCGGTGTCGCGTCCCCGTCACAGCCCCACACTCATGAGTCTTCTTGGGTCTAGAAAAAGAAGATGGAGACCGAGACGGCGGCCGAGGGGGAGGACTCGGCCATGACGGACATTCCGCCGGCAGAGGAGGGGACAGACGTGGTGGAAATGCGAGAGGAGAATGACTAAGGCGCCGGACGCGGGGACAGCAGGGCGGCCAGGTGGCAGCGCAGCGACATCTCCTCTCCCTCGTGCTTTCTTTCTTCTGCTCTGGGGTTTGGGTTTGGGTTTGGGTCACGGAAGAGGCCTTGCTAGAGGTTTCGTGTAGACTCTGCGGCATACTGGGTATGCTCCCTCGGCTGTGGGGACCCGAACAGTGGTCCCTGCCATCGCTTTGGACACACAAACAGAACAATGAGTTCACGCCCCCACTTCCCCCGAAATCCCAAAGACGCAGCTGCCTCTAGAACAGCCCGTCCCCTCCTCCTCCCCCCTCGGACAATCTCCACTCGGAACCAAAGGACTGCGGCTGGGCCATCAGCGCCCTCGGCCGCCCCCGCCCAGCAGGCCCGACTGGACCCTGTCCCTCCGCGTCGCTCTTCCGAATCCACAGGTTACAGCTCGGCTCTCTGTGGCTGGCTTCCCAGGAACACGGCTGTGCAGAGAGAGACGCAGCCCCGGGGGCCTGCGGCCACCAACGCCCGGCCACCCCCCTCCCCCGCCGTGCAGAGCGTCCGCGACAGATGGCAGCCCGGCCTGGCCGCTCACACTGACCAGTGCCTTTGTGGACGCACTGCACGGCCGGGCGGACGGACGGACGCGCGGGCCTGACCTCCCGGGGGAAGGTTCGAGACGCCGGGGGCGTGGCGGACTGAACGGTAGCATTTCACCTGCATTTTCCTAGGTTTGAGCGAGCTCCCACTTTTCAGGCCCCGCCGTGTACATACATGAGCTAAGTTTTTTAAGTTGTCACAAAAGCGCATCTCCAGACATCAGCATCCTCAGGCATGACTTCCCCGAAGGCTTGTTTGTCACTCACCTTTCCTGAAGATGGCGCTAGAGCAAGCGAAACGGAGTTTTTTCTTAGTTTTTTTAAAGTGAAAGGAAGCTTTAAGTCATAATCTAGCATTCTAATGCCAGGTTGCTGTATCGTAACTTTTGAAGTAGATTCGTTACCTGGTTCCGCTACTCTTACTCATAACCATGCGGGGCAGGTAATTCACACCATGAGAAAGCAAGACATTTTCTAAGCGATAGCAAAGTCACTATGTGATATTCCCTGAAATGACACATTTGAAATCCATTTAGTGCAGTATATTTTTCTAAGTTTTGGAAAGCGGGTTTTTTCTTTAAAAAAATTATGGACACAGTTCACTAAATTCTTGATTTAGTCAAAATTCCTAGACGGAAAGAACCTAAACACAAAAATATTTTAAAGATATAAATATATACTGTATATGTTATGTAATTTATTTTAGGCTATAATACATTTCCTATTTTCGCATTTTCAATAAAACGTCTCTAATACAATACGGTGATTACTCCTGTGCTCTAGAGACCTGCGGTTGAAACGTATTGTATCGATGAACATTGTATCTTATTTACAGCAGTTCTACAGAGTCTGTCATTTGTATATAAATGTAAGGATCAATAAATGAGGAAGGAACTATTTTTCATTATGGGTAACGGGTATAAATGGGGTCAGCTAGCATAGACAACAGTGAGAATGGAAATACACACTGGAAGGGGCGAAAAAGGCAAGCCTTTTGTGTTTATTATTTTCAGTGCTGTGTAATCATATTGTTCCTCGTTAAAAAAAAAAAAAGAATGTAAGGGCATAAAGTCAGCCACGAACATCACAGGGCTGCATTCATATTTCTGGACATCAAGTGACCTTGGGTGTGTCCACCGTGGGGACAAATTTTCATGGGCTTCCTCTGAGAGACTTTTCCTCCGTATAGATGAGTGCTAGAAATTAAGATGCGTAGCTCTCGGGTGGTTTCAGGGACAGATCTGAGAAGATGGGGGAAAAAAAAAAACGTCTAATTGTATCAGCTTTTTAAAAGTACATGACTAGAAAATTAAACAGCAGTATTTTTTAACATGTGTGACTATCTCATGCTTGTGCGGCTGGAACTTAAAGATCAAATTGAAAAAGCCACCTCTTCCGAAGTCGGGGAAAGATCAGCTAGAGACCCTTCATTACACAACTAGAATGTGTCATTAGAACCTCAGAGACACCGTCGATGATGAACATCACGGGCCATAAATATGTGGCGCCCGTCTCAGAGAACTCGGGAAGACCACGATGACAGAGCCTGTGCAGGACGTGTCCAAAACCTTCTGCCTCGACGCACGCCGTACCCTACACGGTTCCTTCACATGGGCGGCTTAACTTCACTCATGGCCTACCACACACACCTCAGCTTCTAGAGCAAGACCTGGTATTGGCAGCCTTAGACAGGAACACTGCTCCTTCCCACTTTTCAGAGTAAGGAGGGCCACGCCTTTGAGTTTGCCGACCAAAAAAAAAAGATTTCCCCAACACAGGTTTCTTTTTTATTGCCAGTCGCTCAGCTGACATATAATTAGAAGGGCGTGGAACCTGGGAGAGTCACATGGCAAGGACCGTGAAAAGACCAAGCGTGACCTTCTCCATATTGGGTGATACATGTAGACAAATATAATCTGTAACGACAGGGGCATAAAGCCGTTTAAAATGCTGAGAAGTGAGTTGGGGAAGCTCAAAGCAGTCTTCCTGCACTGACGGTATTCCCAGGTCGGAGGCCTCTTCGCTTTTTTGAGGGTCCTATGCCAGGTCATTCTAAAACATAAAGGTGTCGTGTGCTCTGTTCCACTCGGAGCTTGGTGGCACAGGGCATCAGATGCCCAAGAAGTGAGCGGGAAGAACCAGGCGAGGCTTGCTCCAGGAAAGTCATGATAGGGCTGGACCTGTCGGCCATGAGGCCCAGGGGCATGTGGAGAGGTTTGCACGTTGGCCAGAACCCCTCACTTGACTGGGATTCTTCCATCTGGGCGCGGGAGTGGAAGCCAGGCATGGTCCCTTGCTGCCTGTGTTGGGTCTGTCTTCTTCCAAAGGTCTTGTTCTGTGTCTGTTTCATGGGTCAGCCTGAGCAGGTGGCTTGGCTTTGGAAACGTCCATGGATGGTTGATACCTTCAGAAAGAATAGCTTTTAGTGTTGTTTAGGATATGTCGGGTGGGCCCAAGGAAAGCTTTGGTATGGTATCAAATGCACTTTTTCATTCTTTGAGTCCTACCAATAAATAACTTTGGGAGGTGCAGAGGGCAGGGGACCACAAGGAGGGAGGCCCAGGGAGGGGCTCCACCATAGCCCAGCTCCATCAGGCTGAAAGTTCTCCAAACCCCAGGGCACGTCCCAGCCAGGGTCCAGGTCAGTGGTCCTCACAGGAAGCCTTTTCTGGATCTCTCTCAGGGTTGAGATAGTCCTTATATTTCCCAAGTATGACAAAAGTTCTTCAGTGATAGTTTAGAGTAAGAAGTGAAAAAAACTCAACAGCTCCCCACCCTAACTGTTCCCCATTTGGGGTCTTTTCTTATGGTAAGGAAGGGGGGTCGGAAGAGAGTAATTTTTTTTTTTTGTACGGTTAGTTTCTAGAAACAAAACAATTTAAAGACTCAGTAGTTCTCTGACCAGAGGGTTTTTCCTTAATTCAGACTAATGTGGGAGAGCCCAAGAGGCTGTGTTGCAAGAAAAAAAGTATTTATAATCTTATAATTCAATGACATGACCTTGAGAAATATGTTCTTGTATTTAAAAATCTTTCTACTTCCCTGAATCTCTAGGCAGACCAGTGCCCAGGACAGCATGCACTGTTGTGTTCCAACCAGTCCTGGCTTCTGGCCTCTTCTTTTTCAGGTGAGCTGACCCCTAAACATAGGATGAAGTTTTCAAAGTGAGGCACAGCCCAGTAAAAGGGGCCTTCTGTGTTCTAAGTCCCGCCCCTTTTTTGTCACTGGGCGGGGCTTCAGAAGACAGGGCCCTTTGTAGCATTGAGACCTCTGTGGTCCACGTGCAGCCAATTCCATGAAACCCGTGTCTCCGCGCCCCCCGTCTTCCGTAGACAGCCACCCTCCCCCAGCTCTTTCATAAAAAGCATGTGAACCATAGAAAAGCATGTTTTTGAGCAACCTGTTTGGTAAATATTGGAGAGGCTCCTCCGTGTGGTTATTTTGAGTCTATTTCTGTCGTTTGAAGCAGCAAAACATCACATGATTCATCAGCTGATCTAACCACACATAAAACAGGATGTAGAAGAAATCTGAAGACAAATGTACCAAAAGGCCCTGCCCTTTTAAAGGCTAAATGTCTAAAATTAACTGCGCTAATGTTTAAAGTGAGAGAAATTTTATTATGTAATCAAAATAACCCAAACCCCACTCAGAGGTCAGAAAAGGGGGCTCTGTGTGTGTGTGTGTGTGTGTGTTGTGTGTGTGTGTGTGTGTGTAGCTTATTATCTGATCTCAAAAGGGAAGAACAGTGGACAGATATTCTGAGCTGACTGACTTTCTTCCCAAGAGGGGATGTTGGAACGATCAGCAGCCTCTGCTAAGCAGAGCACCCAAGGTGGGCCTCCTCAGTCATCACATTGTTTTTTAAATCATTCTTTGCCAAGTCCACGTAATTCCAAAAGATTTCTTTCCCTCTGCTTCATGTACAATGAGCCAGGGTACCTAAAAGTCTGCGTCAGATCATGCCAGAGACTTGAATAGATGGCAGTCTGCCACTCGCAGACGGGGCAGGTTTTTACACGACACCTCTTTCTAAGGTTATGAAACTTAAGTGCACTTCGCTAACAAGACTTACCACAGTCCGTGCGTGTACACAGAAACGCACAAGAGCTAGGAACCCTTTGTGTGTCCACAAGTAGAAGTGGTCTTCTTAGGTTGAAGAGAGCTGGAGACAGACCAGCCTGTCTGGCTTCGTGGAAATTCAGCGGCATATGGAGATTGGTTGGCCCCGGAAGATTTAGGGGCAGACATTCTCCAGCTATGCACCAGGGACAAGAAATGGTTGCCTTTGGTGTTGGGAAACATCATGGCCAGGTGGACTCTGGTTCCCTGAAGTGTGGGGCCGTGAACACGGGGGACCCACAATTTGGATGAACCAGCTATCAAGGTGAAGTTCAGACCAGCTCGGTGGAACAAAGGGGGTATAAGGTATCCATCAGCACCAGTCCCCCAGCTCCCGCAGCGGGGACCAGTCTCCACAAAGCAGGCAAGCTCCCCCACGGTGCCACATCCACGAGGCTCATGGAGGCAAATACACAGCTCCTTGGAACCAAGCTATAGTTGGTTTGCTTGGTGATGGATTGAGAGGACAAATATCTAAAGCTGGGATGACCAAGGAGCTGGTCCTAGCACTTCAGAAATACTGACAGAGCCCCCCAAGAGATTCTGTGCGACATGGACAAGCCTGTGCTCAGTCATTTAAGGAGAGCTTAAATGCCTGTGGGTCTACAGCCGTGACCTTCAGATCTCTCACTCCTTTCCCGCCACACACTGTCACCTGCACCGTGAGAAGCTCAGGCCATTGCTGCTAAGGCTCCTTCCGGGGCCAACATTCTGTGTACCATCTAGGATTTAGAACACGCTACAGGATCCTGCGGTGGAAAGATAAAATTACCTCGTTCTTCATCTCAGATCTGAATGTTAGCAGTGTTCCAGAATGTTTTTTTTAACAAAATGAAGTCTACTGGGACTTCACCCGACACGTGCCAATGATGTCCATTGACCAGCTCTTCAGTTTCACATCAAAACTGTGGGTTTCGTGGAAGCCAGTCACGTTAAAACATTTGTGCAGCCTTTGATTAGAATTGACTGCAGAGGTCAATATAAAATACATACAGCACTTCAACAAGTGCTGCATATGTATTTAATAGATGTAACTTCTGGCATTGTTAAGAGCATTTCTATATGCTTTCCTTTTTTGGCTTCTTGGGGAGGTGGAGTTCACACTCATGTATTCTCAAACAGTTTTCACACTCTAATTTTACTTTAAGTAAAGCTTAAAGTTGGCATACAATTGAGATTGCTCTTAGTTTCTTGATTTTCTAAACTCTAACCGTCAGTCTATTTATACATCCCAAATTACACGGTTTCCTAATTCTAACTACATTTCCCTTTTCTGTCAAACATACAGGAGGCATTAAAATTTTGCCTTTGCCTTAGTAGCTAAAACCTCTAACCACTGGGTTATTTCTCTAAACTCCCTTATTTAAATATGACCTATTGCTTCAAACTGTATTCTATATGAAAATGAATTTTTACTTCCCATCATTGCAGTAATATTGAAAGTACTTCTCCGAGCCTCAGCTTCTCCCCCCAGCTTCTTGAATGGTGATACCCAACTTACACGGGCGTCAGGAAAGTAAGAAGGCCAGAACCCGAAACCCCCTCCTGCCCACATCTAAGAGATTCTTGTTCTGATCAATCGCTGTGTGAAAAGCATTACTCTTCTTTAAAGTGTAATGTCTTAACCTCAAAGAGTGATGGCTCTCATTCTTTGAACCTCCCATGAGAGATTACAGAAAGGGTTTTATTACACACCTGTAATTAATAGGGTTGGAAGAATCCCGCTGGCCTGCCTGAAACTGCATCTCCTTTATTACGTGTCTTCGGGTTAAAATCCCCGATGTCATGCCTCGACCACGCTTCCCTGTTACCGCCTCTAACACTGCCATGCTTTCTTGCCAACCATGGCACGTGGGCTATGGCCTGTTTTCTTGCCCGGCTCGAATGTCAGTGCGTGGTGCAGTGCTGGCCCAAGCATCCTCCATCTGCCCCATGTGGAGCAGTACTACCTCGAGACGCAAATCTGCACGCCTCCCATGCTTTCTCCTGACATCCCAGATGAGTCACATTACCATCCACCCAGAAACCTACTCCATGACACTCCTATCCCATGCCAACAGGGTCCCACTAAGCCCCAGTAGTTCTTCCCTCCTGTCACTCTCTCCCTTGTGTCCCTCCTCTGCATCCTCTTTAGTCCCGCTGGCTTAGCTCAGGTGCTCCTGGTTCCCTAGGGCCAAATGGGACAGGAGGCTTCTCCAAGCTCATCTGTGCCCCGGACTATGATGTAAATGACACCCCCTAGAGTTTTTGCAGTGCACAACCTGCACAACCATTCCCAACAGCCTGCCCACCTTTCCTCACCTTCACTCTATGTCACACATTGCAGAGAACTTTTAGTGTTCATACTTGTCTTCATTTATGATGGCTGAGAGCTTTTAATCCAGAGGCTGTTCAGATAAACCATGAGATGGTTCATGGTTTTCAAACACCTGCCTCTAATCTCTTTGCCTATCTGTAAATTATCCCGAACCACCCACACCCATGTTATACAATGGTAGCAATATTCCAAAAGGTTTACCCTTGTGATGGGTAGTTTGAATATATTCATAGGTATGATCTACTAGGCTTTTGGGTTAATATCATGGAGAAAACTATGCCCTCTTCCAAACTATCCCTTTCAACTCTTTAAGGCTCCACTTGAGTGGGGGGAAGGCTGGCTTTGCTTGTTTCTTTAATTCGCCCCATGAGCTCCAGGCTTCTTATCTGGACCACACAAGCCAATAAATAGCGTGCTAACTTCACAGCTCAATACCCGGGTCTTTGCACAAAAAGAAAAGGAAAAAACAAAACACAGGAGCTGTGAATCCTCCGTCTACCTCGGCTGCTGACTAGCTTTGAGTCAGGCAAGTTACTGGATGCCTGTGGGTCGGCCTTCTCTGCTCCAGAATGAGCTCTTGTCCGGTTCCGAGCTAACGTGGCCACGGGATTTGCAGGGCCCGACGGCGGGCGGTGCGGGCAGACGGAGGGGCGTGTGTGCTGGGCCCCCGAGCGGCGCGCGACCGGCGCTGTGAAGGCGGCTGCAGCCAGCCTGTCGCCCCCGGCCCCCGGACACGGTGAGGACACATGCTCGCAGGTTCGTGCAGCAGACACCCAGGCATGGTTTCTCCCCGCGCCAGGCAAGGCCACGTCCCACCTCAGCCGCTCTGCCTTTGCCCCAGATGCTGCCCTGCTCGGCAATCAGCTTTCCTCCCCCCACAGCTGTGGTGGTCAGAGCCGCTAGGAAAGAATGCCAAGGGCCCCCACGCCCCAGGCCTGCTGACTCCTAAGCTGGGAATCCAGTTCTGCGTGCTCCCGGGTGACCTAATCTGGGCCTGTCTCTAGTTCCAAATACGCACTGGTGATCCCCAGGGCAGTTTTTCCAGCCCGGACATGTTCCTGCATTTCAGACCAGTCAGCTGCCAACCTGAGGGGTCCCAGAGGGGCCTAGGCCCTTACACGCCTCCCTGCACACTTTCTCACCACCCTGTCCCTGCTTCCTCCGGACTTCCATCTAGATGAGTCACATAATCACCCACCCAGAGGCCTCCCCCATGCCCCACCCCTCCCTCAATCAAGTCACGAACCCTGGCAGTTCTCTCTCCTGGTAGCTCTCACTTCTGTCCCTCCTCAGCATCCTTAGTCCCTCTGGTTTAGCTCAGGTGCTCCTGGTCGCCCAGGGCAGGACGCTATAGGAGCCTTCAGGCTCATGTGTCCCCCTGGACTGTGAAGTGAATGACACCTCCTGGAGTTTTGCAGTACACAACCTGCCCAACCACTCCTAGCAGGCTGGCCACCTCCCCCCACTACCTCCTTGCTTTTCCAAGCTGGCCCTGCCTCTCACTCTAGGCATTGGGTTGCCACAAGGAGGACCTCACACTTACCTGGGTGGGCACTAGGCTGAGCTTGGGCTACAGGTCATAAACAGGCCCCAACCAGAAAGGTGGATGCTAACACCCAAGGAGAAGCAGCATCACAAGATGGGGACTCCTACAGGAGCCCAGCATCCTGCTCCAGGTGTTTTCATGCCTGGCCCATTCCAAAACCTGTTCCCTCTCTCATCCTCACCCGCCATGAGGGCATAAAAGAACAAAGAGCAGTTACTCAAAAAGATAATTTGTAGAGATGGTTTCTTTGCAGAGTTATACTGAGCCCTTCTCCTGCTCAGGGATGTGTGCACATGTGTGAGTTGGGGAGGGCAGGGGTCTCTTGACACCTTAAGCATAGTGATAGGGCTCTTCAGGAAACACTGCGAGCTTGAAATGGGCCCCTAGTGGTGGGGACTCAGTGTCCTGGGGTCTGACTCCCCTGTCAAATCTGCCAGAAGAGAGAGCCAAGGGAGAGGGGGCATTGGGCTGGCCGCAAGTGCCAAGGTTGGCAAGGCAGAAGTTGCAAAGTCTTCCCCATGAGCCAGACGTGAGCTACACTGATAACAGGCTGACCTGGGGTCGTCTTGAGGGGGTGACCAGGGCTTAGAAGAAGGAAGCTGGAGTATCACTGGATCCCTAGGAGCTGCAAAGGAGGAGCTGTGGGTAGGAGAGAGGATTAGCCACATCAAGGGAAGTACTCATGCAAGGCTGAGCTGCAGGCCGGAGGAGGGGCAGAGGGGTCCCCAGTGACCCCTGCAAGTACCCCACACCACAAGAGAACAAGAACAACGCCCTGGCCAGGCCCAGCAGTGAGGCTGGTTTCGGACAGCGACCATCAAGAGTAAGATCTTTGCTCCCCCTGCCCTCCTGCTTGCCTCCTTCCTCCTGCTCCAACTCTGGAGGGCCAGTTGGGCGATCAGGGACTACTCATAGCTTTGACTCTTAGACGAGATGGGGTATCCCAACTTCTGAACAGGAATCACATTTGGCAATGTAAAATGCCTAAGTTTTTTAAGATTTATTTTAGAGAAAGAGAGAGAGCACAAGAGTGAGCTGGAGTCGGGGAGGGGGCGCAGAGGGAGAGGGAGAGAGAATCTTAAGCAGACTCTGCACTGAGCACGGAGCCCGACACGGGGCTCGATCTCAGGACCCTGAGATCACGACCTGAGCCAAAATCAAGAGTCAGATGCTTAACTGACTGTGATTGCGCCACCCAGGCCCTCCTGTAAGCTTTCTTTATTATCCGAGGGTGCTCAGGAGAGTCATGGATGCCCAGAGTTGAGTTTTCATCCAGGGGTGGGGGAAGTTCCCCTACTGATTACCTCTTGAACACTGGAAGACAAAACTGCTTTGTGATTCTTCTGTCCTTGGAGCCCTGCCATTCAGCTCACCTGTTACAGATGGACGTGAGCCGTGTGAAGGTTGGGGATAGCTGGAGAAGGTCTCGGAAGGACAGGGAGGGGAAGACTCGGCCAGCTCATCCTTGCATCTGGAGTTTGGAACTGGGCAAGCACTCTTTGGAGAAAAAGGAGGCATTCCCAACTTCCTCCCTGGGATGTGACCCCCAGGACACCTGCCCAGCACTTCCTGAGGGGGTCTCAGCTCCAACACCACTTCGTGTTGATGAAGGTCAAGCCCTCCGTGAACTAAGATTACCTAAGCCAGCTGTCAACTGCAATCAAGAGAGCTCAACACGGATGTGCGATCACCCGTCAGCCTTCCCTTCTCGATGCTTCCTACCCTAAATCTCTGTGAAATACTGAAACAAAAACCAAAGGTACCCTCACAGATGACAGTCTAGATAGAAAGTACGGCAGATGGGCAAAGGATGTGAGCTTCCAGAAAATGACCCATGAATGGCTTCTACAAACGAAAGCAGGTTCAGCCTCACTCAGTACCGGAACGCAAACTGGATGTCCAACTACCAACTCAGCAAAGATCAAAAACTACGACAGAGCTCAGCATTGGCAGGGGCCTAAGGAAATTGGCGCCCCTAGTCCCCAGTGGAAATGTCCATCAAAGGCACCTCTTCAGGGGCGCCTGGGTGGCTCAGTCGTTAAGCGTCTGCCTTCGGCTCAGGTCATGATCCCAGGGTCCTGGGATCGAGCCCCGCATCGGGCTCCCTGCTCCGCGGGAAGCCTGCTTCTCCCTCTCCCACTCCCCCTGCTTGTGTTCCCTCTCTCTCGCTGTGCCTGTCAAATAAATAAAATCTTTAAAAAAAAAAAAAAAAAAAAAAAAAAAAAAAGGCACCTCTTCAGGCCACACTTTGGCAAGATGTTTCAAGCCCACCCTCAACTAGGGAGATTAACGTCATGGGTGAGCATGAACAGGCAAAGCAGGAAAGAAATCCAAATGACCGATAAATATCTAGGGAAAATGTCCACCATTACCAGAATCAAAAGCCAATTAAAACTAGATGTCTCTCTTCCCACTTTTTTTTCCTTGCTGAATCGTCCAAGTTAAAAATGAAATCACACCTAGTATGGTATCCCTCGGGGAACAAGGAAGCAGGCCCTCCAGTACCTCCCCGTGAGCCTGAAAATTCTTGCAAGGGTAGACTGGAAATAGGTTTCAAGAGCTTTACACATGTTGAATCTAGAAATGCCTAAAAAGATTCATGAATGAGAATGCTTATTATAGCACTACTTATGAAAACTGGAACTATTCAGGGGTGTTGACTGTATGCTTTTAAGATATTTTTAAAACCTTAATAGCATACCATGTTCCTCATGACCTGGCACAATGAGGATGTGATCGTCAGGTACATAAACCAACAAT
Organism: Phoca vitulina; assembly: GCF_004348235.1. NCBI lineage: Eukaryota > Metazoa > Chordata > Mammalia > Carnivora > Phocidae > Phoca > Phoca vitulina. Next base: position 11,674,588 of record NW_022589720.1, on the reverse strand, counting down.
TACCGAGCTGTTGGCCTTTTATCTTCAGTGCTCTCTCCGAGATTTTCGAAGAGTGCCACCTCCCCGGTGAGCAGCACAGCCTGTCACAACCTGACCGCATTTCATCTGCCCTAAACTACGCTCTAGTTCTCGATCTGGGGAGATGGCACCAGGAAGTATGTGGAAGGCACCGTCCTAAGCTACAATACTCTACATGGTAACAGTGCGTGTAAAGTACCATCACCACGGTCACCAAACTTCTCACCCACCCAGAAGGTCCCAGGCCCCACGGGCTCTCCTGGGCGAACGCCCGGCAAGGCTGGGCCAGGACTGTGGCTGGACCGGGCCCTGCAGGCCCACGGATCCTCCTCGGAGGCTGTCAGTGCGTGCGCCTCACTCCACCGCTACCACGGGCGAGAGGACCGGCTGGTACTGAATCCAGACCCACGTCCGGAACGAGGCAGCTCGTTATTCTGCAGCACCTCCTTATGGGTTTGACACCGTGAAGTCACAGGCGTCACAGGCCTGTCGGGGGGGGGGGGGGGGGGGGGGGGGGGGGGGCGCCTAGAAAGTTACAGTATTAGACCCGAATTGCCCGAAGTCCTCAAAGGCAACACAGCAACACAGCCAAGCTTCTGATCTTTTATTTTCTACGTTTATTATTTTTGGTGATTTACGTGTACAATCCTCAGTGGCCCGGTTTGCTAAAGGGGATCAACAGTGAAGCCCTGAGTCGGCTCAGCCTCCACCAGTGAAGAACTGAGTCAACAAGCCACAGGGTGAACCCCCCACCCCCAAGCCAGGCACCCCGCCACAGCCGCAGGTGGGAAGCACAGCCCCACACGGGCTGAGCCTCAGGAGCACGTTTCTCAGAGAACAGGTTTTTGACAAATGCTGACATTTTACAGTGTAAACAGAGGAGACTTTGCTAAGCAGGCCCAGATGAGTAGGGCCAGGCTCACCCGGCGAGCTCCCGGCCATGCGCCGCGCACAGCCCAGCCCCCGGGGAAGGAAGATTTACCCTCTCCAAACTCACAATACAGAAAGTCAGAAGCTGCTAAAATGCAGGTAACAATACCAAAACATTCTAAGAACAACGGAAATGAGGGAGCTCATTAAATACATTCGTTTTGGCTTTGTGCCCACATGGAAACACTCAGAAGTGATGGACGGTCCCCCGGACTGCGGGAGCTCCTGTAAAGGGTACCATATGTTAGCACCATTTATGGGCATACAGATCAAGGCATTTCTTATTATAGAAAAGCTCTTAAATCTAAGTACAAAAAAATGATTTTGAAGTTCACAATTAAGCTCAACCACCCCTGGTTACTAGGAGAATGACCGCCAAGACCAAAGATATTTCGAGCCCCATTATCTTTTCCTTCCTTGTATTAACCATGTTCTGACGATTTCATTCCTGACCCCAGACTTACACCCAAGAAATCAATGTGACTGAAACAAAACTCCAGCCGGGGTTCTCCTCCATGAATAGCCCTGGCTAGTCCTGCGCATTCAAAATATTTAAATACACAGGTGGCCATAGGCCTGGGAACAGGGGCATTATGTGATAAAATGGTTTGCTGATATGGTACTTCAATGCAATGAACACATCTATAGTTCCGGACTGAACTAACCCATTCCACCATTCCTAGTAACCAGGAATTTACCATGGAAACAAGACAAGTGGGACAACCGCCCTCAGGCCCTCCGCAGTGCTGCTGGGCCCGTGGGGACCCGGGTGCGGACCCACTGATATGGACCTGCCCCTCCCGGGCAGGGCCGCAGCCACCTTACCCTTACTGCTCCCACCCCCGCCCCACCGCGGCCACAGACAGCCGGACCAGCTTAGTTTTGGGCTTTTCCAGGCCTCATGTTATTAACTGAATGGCAAAGGCCTTAATCGTCAGCTGCCTTTGTCTTTTCTCTGCACAACTCAGCACTGGCTCCCTGGTCTCTCTACCTCCCCAGAAGAGATCACCAGGGTTTTCCAGAAGAGTTAAGCACTAAACATTGTACTTCCGTGAAACAGGGAACGTCATACATTTTAGGAAAAGTGATCTGCAGAATCCATACACAGAAGTCCTTCTACTCATTCAGATTTTCATCCACGTGTAACACAGGCCAGGAGGTCTGTTGGCCATTTGTTTTGTCTTTTTGTTTTACTCTGAAGTAGGCTTAACACCCAGCACAGAGCCAAACGTGGGCAACGACCTGAGCCAAGATCAAGAGTCAGGCGTTCAACCAACTGAGCCACCCAGGCGCCCCTGTTGTTTTAAGTGACATTTTTACTCTAAAATCAGTTCCTTCTTCAATTCACTTCCTACAGTTCCTTGGGCCACTTTTATAAGTTACTTGACACTGTGCCCTGCCTTTTGCTGAATGATATGGGGATTCTATGCCTTTCACACACTCTTCAGATGCACCTCACACACACTGAGGACCTCCTTTTCATTGTTTTAAGTAGTTACGGGCTTTTTTTTAAAAAGTCATTTATTTCTATGGAGGCCTACAAACAGGATTCCCTGGAGGTGTAGACTTCTGAAAATACTTCTGGGCTTTCAAGGGGGAGTACCTACAAAGTACTGCCTAATAAAGAGAGAAAATGAAACAACCAAACGTTATTTTAACATCAGAAAGAGGAGACAGCCAGGAAACTCTATTGGAGTCTGATGTATCTGCAGCAATAGCAAGAGGGCCAAGCAGTAAAGGCAGGAGAGAGAGGACATAACAGCTGTTCTCCAGGAGACCTTCGGGAAGCGGCCCACGGACACAGAGGTGAGACGGCACCTTGGTGGGAGGGGCGGCAGGACAGGAGGGAAAACACAGCCTCTTAAAAAAAAAAAAAAAAAAAGCACATAAAAACCCACAAAAGATGTTTCTTCTGACAGAGGTGTTAAGACTCACGTGGCCTGAGATTCTGACCTGCTAAGCCCTACAACTGGAAGGAACCGAACAATGAAAGGATCCCAAGGCAACGCCTGACACCTTGCATCAGACCTCAGGTCGCTCAGTAGCGGACATCAAGTCCCAGTGTCAGTGGCTCCACGAGGAAAGCACGTCAGTCCCGTCCGGCGCGTCTAAAACATGCTCCGATATGCCGTATTCTAAGGAAGATTCAGATCAAACCCCACCTAGGTCGGGAGCCAAGTGCAAACCACACCTTGGCCTCTCGTCCTCCCCTGCGGTCACGGCCGTTGCACGTGCAGGAAGGAGTGAACCCAGCGCGTGCTGTGTGCAGGGGGAGCTAAGCAGGTGAGGGGAGGAGCCAGAAGAGGTCCTGAGGAAGCAATGTGAATTCCAGGGAACTTGCTAGAGGGACCGTCTTCCAGGTTTCAGTGCGCCTTAAATAAGCTCAAAGGTGTAAGTCATGCCTGCTTAAGATGAGGATCATCTTTCTGCCAAGACCATAGGGTCCAAATCTCTGAACTCTTGCAATAAGCTCTGGGAATGAAAGTAAGCCCAGTGCAGTTACCGGTGCTCATTTCCTAGAACACTCTATCATTTTAGAGACCCCTCTAAGTAGATTATCCTGCATCCATTTTGGTCTCAATGCAATTTCTATCCCCTGCTGCTGCCACCTGACCAGCCCATGACCAGGAATGATTCATGGAATTAAGATTCTGGGCAACTGAAGTTGCATGTTACAATGAAGAAGCGGTTATTTTTTAAAGTCGGCCAATCATTTATACTGTTTCTTGAAAGCTCTACCTTTCTGATGCTCTGATCCCACTAAGCCTGCACGACAGGCCGAGAGCAGAGTCCATAAGGCCTTGGGTCAGAAAGCCATCTGAACGCATGCTTTCAAACTTGCATCACTGTGGTGGTGAAGACCACAGTTTCCATACGCTCTAACAATACCACACACAGGAACAAGAAAAAAGTATGCACGTAAACAATTAAGTTGCCCAAAAGTTCAGTTCAAGTTCACTAAGATTAGAACATTTTCAAAATGTAAAGATGGTCATGAGTATTATTAAGTTGAATAGTAGGTATGGACCCACAGTCAGACTCAGTGAACCCCCCGGAGGACAGAGACCCCCACTGCCTTGTGCCGAAACATTTTAAGTGTGCTCTAAAAAATGTTCCAGAATGAACAGTAAGCATTTCCTACTGTACAATTACAAATCCTAAAATGAAACATCAAAGCCAATAAGAAGTCATTATTATTACTTTAATTTGGCTTCTAGGTACCTCCTTATTCGAGGCACCATTACATTTCACAGTGAAAACCACAAAGCCTCTCCAACGCATTCACGCACATTCGGAGCAGAACCCGATTCAAACACTCTAAAGAATAAAGGCCTCCCAAACTGTGGTATTACTGATGAGGTAATGGGAAAATACTAATGTAACAGTCTGCATAGTTTTGTTTGTCCTCTGAGTTTTCTTAGAAGAATTTTAAGTATAAAGCAAAACTTACATTTTCAAAAAAGGTTTGCCACTCCCCAAAAACATGTGACAGCTTATTAACTATATTAAATTGAACCAAATAAAGACTTTATTATAAAATAAAGCTTGGTGCCTCAGGGTGACACTACCTTCAGAGAGGCTGAGCCCATGCAGGTGCTGCCGATCCAGCCCTGGAGTGATGTGTCTGGTCCCTGGGGGAAAACAGACACAGCCCATGCCCCTTGTGGAGGACTCCAGCCCTAACTGCGTTCAACCAGGCCTCTGGGCAGCACTCACTCACTGCCAGGAACACTCCCTCCTCCCTCAGGCTTCCCAAACCAAATCACAGGCCAATGCAGCTTGGCCCCACTTCCGTACTTGGTTTTAGTACTTGCTTCTGCTTCATCTTACTCATGAAAAATCTTAAGACACTTTGCTATGACTCATCCCCCGGCAAGAACACGAATTCGGCAGTGGAAGCACCCTCAAAAACAGCCCATGGAAAGGGCACAGGCAGACCTAGGTCCAGCCCCCCTTCCCCCCCGCCCCCCGGAACTCAGATGAGAGTGCCTGAAGTCATCGGACCCTGGTTTCCTCCTCTAAAAGAGCAGGGGGATCTCGGCGCTGTTCTGACTATAAAATGGCACATCTACGAAACGGAGAATCAAGAGCCCGACGCCAGAGCTCAACTACCAGCAGTGCTCACCCAGCTGACAGCGCAGCACCTGCATGAGGCACCCGACCAGGTGTGGCCGTGACCTCAGGCACCTGTCACATTCTGAGTCAGGAGTTCCAGGTGCCGTCACGTCCCTCCGGCGGCTCCTTCTCCAGCCTTTAAGTAACTCCTTTTTGGACCCAGTTTTTAATCTTCTATGAGACAATCTGCTTAGAATAGCTTTAATTAATATGTAAATCCAAACCAACGCTCAACAAGACTATCAGAGGACCTTAGGACTGTGTCCGTAACAGACTCCCTCCCAGAGGAAGGGCACCGCAGAGACCCATCACCACCAAAACAGAGACTTACTATCTTAGGAAAAATGGAGAGCCAGTTTGATTAAAGAGTTTGATTCTGAAACATAAAGAATACATTCCTCTCCAAAATGAGTCTCGTCTGATACAAAAGACCTGCGTTATGGAGAAGATGTAGTTTGTACCTTCCAAAAGAAGTGCTCTGAAGGCCCCCCTGAAATATATTGCATCAAAGATGAGGGAAAACACTTGGTTAATTCTTATCAGAAGCTGTCTTCAGAACAGCCCAGTCCAGCTTGGCTCACGGGGCCCAAGAGTTCCCACAGGTCCCTCTGAGAGACCTGGAGACCCAAGGCCCGAGCCAAGGGGCTGCTGCCTGTGGCCCTCGGCCGTGTGGCCAGGCTGTCCCGGCATGTCCCTCACAGACTCGTCTCCTCGCACACTCTGACAGGAACGTTGTAGTGCCGGTCATCTTCGGCGATCAGCGTCACCACCGGCCAGTCCAGGGGCGGATCGGTGGGGTAGACCGTGATGAACTCTTCAGTGCTGTACTTGGAAAGCCGATACACCTGAATGGTATGGCGCACAGCGTAAGCAAGAAGGAACATTTCAACCTGGGGAAGAGAGCAAAGAGGTGAGCGGAGGGAAGCCACCCTACCAGACGCAGCTCACCACCACCTGCGCCACGCCCAGAGTCCCAGGCACCGCGCAGCCCGGCCTTGCCGCAACCTTCCCTCCTCCGTGTGGGCCCGGCCCCCAGCCTTCCCTGCACGACTGTCACAAATAAGCAGATCATCGAAAGTGGGCTACATATCTGGGAAGGGACTTGTATCCAGAATATATAAAGAACTTTTATAACTCAACAATTTAAAAAAATGACCCGTTTAAAAATTGGGCAAAGGGGGCGCCTGGGTGGCTCAGTTGGTTAAGCGACTGCCTTTGGCTCAGGTTATGATCCTGGAGTCTCGGGATCGAGTCCCACATCGGGCTCCCTGCTCAGCAGGGAGTCTGCGTCTCCCTCTGATCCTGCCCCCTCTCATGTTCTCTCTGTCTCATTCTCTCTCTCAAATGAATAAATAAAATCTTTAAAAAAAAAAAAAAATTGGGCAAAGGATCTGAATAGAACAGACATTAATCCAAAGGGGACATGCAAATGGGCAATGAGCACATGAGAAGTCATCAGAGCAACGCACACCAAAACCACAATGAGATTCCCCTTCACACCCACTAGAACAGTTATAATCAGATGATAATGAGGCGTGACTACTTAATATGCACCAAGTTTTCTTTTGGGGTGATGAAAATGTTTTGGAACTTGATAAATGTACTAAGAACCACTGAGTCATATACTTTAAAATAGTTAATTTTATGTTACATAAACTTCAATTAAAGAAAAAAAGAAGTATATCCCAGGTATCTACCCAAAGAAATGAAAATATGTGTCCACACAAAAAGCCTGTACATAAATGTTCAGAACAGGATTATTCATAATAGCTAAAAGGCAGAAAGACCCCAAACGGCCATCAGCTGACGGATGAATGCAGTCTGTCCATACGCTGGAATATCGCTTGTGACGTGTGCTGCAATATGGATGAGTCTTGAGAACCTGATGCTGAGTGAAAGAAGTGAGTCACAAAGACCACATCTTGTACGATTCCACTGCTACGGAATGTCCAGAACAGGCCAATCTACAGAAAGTAGACGGGTGGCTGCCTAGGGCCAGGGGAGGGAGAATTAGTACCAACTGGTCTGGGGTCTCTCTTAGGGGTGATAAAACAGTCTAAAATTAGACTGCAGTGACGGGTGCCCAACTCTGTAAACACACTAAAAACCACTGAGTTGCACACTTCAAAAGGACAAACTTTATGGTATGTAAATTATATCTCAATACAGCTGTTATGTTTTAAAAACGGGACTCGCCATTACAGTAGATTTCACGAGGACTCCCCAAGAACTAACTTCGGTCTAACATGCAGACCACGCTGCCCCAGGCTCTGGACTAAAGGGACGTGCTGCGGTGCAGGAGACAGGAGGAGCCTACACTCTGAGTGCAGATGGTTGTTTGAAGCAGTCCTCTTCAATCCGCCCTGACCTGGCAGTGACCATCAGCCTTTGTCCTTTGCTACACACCGCAAAGGTTGCACTTTGGATGGATAGCCTTAAATGCTACTTTAGTAGCCGGCTAGTCCACTAACGAAGACTTAAGCTTTTTAAGATAACACAGTGAGCACCCACCAAAGATAGATAGTGCAGGGTGTGGTAAGTCACGGGACAGCACTGCACTGGGTCTCTGCGCAGAACTCCAAACTTAGCATATGTGTAAAAGATCCGGGAGAAGGCTGGTCTCTACTGGCTCAAGGTGACTCCCATTCTATTTTTAAAGGACACTATCGAATATGGCTACAGGTGCCAAGATTAAATAACAAGACCCTCTGCTTCATTTATTTGTAGCCTGCCAGGCGCAAGGGTACCGATCCCATCCAGCATCCTGCAGAAGCAAGCCCAGGCTGAAATAAACGTGGTGGTTATGAAACGGGCTCACGATTCTCTTGCCCTCCCCACCTGAAAAGGTGGATGGAACCTAAAGCTCTCCCCTTGAGTGTGGGATAGATTCAGTTATTTGTTTTTAATAAACAGACTATGGTGTAAACAAGAGTGTGTAACTTCCAAGATGAGATCATAAACACACTGTGGCTTCTTCCTTGCTCTCTTCTTGGATCACTTCACTGTCGGGGAGAAGCCAGCCATTGTGTCCCAAGGACACTCAAGCACTGCTATGGAAGAGCCCGTATGCTAACAAACTAAACCCTCCTCCAAACTGCGCATGAGGCCTCTGCCAACAGCCAGGTGTTGCGCCATGTTAGAAGTGGATCCTCCAGCCCAGTCGAGCCCTCAGATGACTGCACCCTCCTGAGATCCCCCGAGCCAAAACCACACAACTAAGGTGCTCCAGAATTCCTGACCTACAAAAGCTGTGAAATAATGTTTAATGATTAAAACTGCTATTTTGGACTAATACACATCCAAAGGCACAACTCACCTGTTCAAGGCCACCGGTGTGTCCCACCTGGTTTAGATGGTTCCTTAGCAGCTGTCCAGGATCATTTGATGTGTCCCGAGCAAACAGAAGCACAGAGAAAAATGGAACTTCCTTTCCCTTCTCTTTATCATCATATAGTTCAATGGCTCTGTTTAGCATTAGAAATTTTACAGCTTCATAGAGGCTATATTCCTCTTCCTCATTTGTGAACAGTTCATCACAAGCTATCTGCCTTGCTTCGGCAGTTCTTAGTTCCGCCAAGCCTGCCCACTATAACAAGAAAGTTATGTAACAATTAAATGTTTGTTCTAAAAACCCCTGGTATACTTCCATACTAGGAGCACAAAATTATTTTCAAAAGTAGGCGACCATGGGTCATGTACCAACACTCACAACATTCAAGTTTCTAGCTCAAACAATGGTACTCTTCAGACCACACAAATTCCTTATTCAGCTTTTCCCCCATTAATCTGAAACAAAAGTACAATGCACTAAGGAGAAGCACTGATACTATGGAATAGAACTTTCAACTCCCCTAACTTCCTAGACAATGAAATTGGACCAATCAGAAATACTTATGGAGGAGCTAATAAGGTGCGTGTGTGAGGGCTGTGTGTGAAGCTGTGAGCGGTAACTAAAATTATACCTGCCTTCAAGGGGCTTACGGGAGCACTTACCACCCAGAAACACTAAGCCAACCTGCAAAAATTAAGATGGGCAAGGAAGACTGTGAGGTCTCTTGAATGTTAGCTTACTAAACTCATCCCTCTAACTTCCTAAAAATATACATGGAGTTTCAAATGAATACATCCACTAAGGAAATTTTTACTGACTCCTGCTTAAGAATAAAGCAGAGTACTAGGAATACAGCTAACACAGGCAAACGTTTTAAGTGAACAAGAAAACTCTATAAATATATGTGCTTTTAAGTTAAAGTGAATGAGGACAAGAGATACCAACATGAACTAGTCCTTATGAATAGCCGGTAACTATTGTTCCTCTCAAAAAAGCCATTAAAATTCTAAATCCAATAGTAAATTTTAATGGTAATGACTGTACCACAGGATCCTCTTCAGTATGTGGTTGAAAGCTGGAGCATCTCCTATTTGCCAGAAGTAGACCCAGCTGGCGGTCAAGAGCATGGCTCTAGACTCAGAGTCAGGATGGAATGAAGGCCTTGCTACCAAGCAGTTGGTGGCTTTTGCTGGGCACTAACCGACATCTGGGCCTTAATGCCCTCATCTTTAAAATGGGGATAACAACAGCAACAACACCTTGGTAGTTATGAGAATTAAATAACACATGAAACATTTAGTGCACAGCCTGGCACACAGGAAGGACTAGTAATGCTGGCTTAGATTATTAATGAATAATTTTAATGTTATTGTAAATTGGAAACACTTAAAACATTCCCCAAAATGAGGATCTATTTACAGCATACACACCTAATACAGCAAAAATTACACTTTCACAAGACCTTAAAATGGATGAAAAAGAAATTGTCACCAGTGGCTGAACTGAAGAGCCTTCCTGTTCACCCACACAGCCAGAGCCCTGCTCTCAGTCCTCACCTAACCTAGATCCTGGGGTCCCCAGCCCCTGCAAACTCCGTGCTCCACTCCAAGAGGCAAAGAGAACAGAATCCCTATTTCCTTCTCCTGTCACAATTTTTTAATTGCTAGACTTTCCATGAAACACTTATGTTTGTAAATAAAAACTAGGTTCCAGGAGGTCAAGGCCCTCAGTTCATTCACTGAACAATATATTTACCAAATGCCTATGTGTCAGGCTTGGTGCTCGACACTGGGTGAAAGGAATGAGCAGGACAGACTCTCATGGAGCTGAAAGTCTAACCGTGTGGCAGACCATACTGGAGGAAACAGATCAACACGTTGGGTAAGTGCTAACGGACTCTTGAAAGCTGTCTGACGCCTCCTTACCAGCACCCCCAACCCCCATCTACAAAGCCTGGAGTAATCAGCAGGCTCTCAACTCAGGGTTCCTGGTGTGGAGAGCTTCCAAGCCAAGCAACCTAGTGGTCCAGGTGGGCCAGTGTACAAGCAGGACCTCCAAAACCCATGGAATACTCCAGAAAGGGAGTATTTTAATAACCAAATCACTGGGAATCACCTGACCAAGTTCACCCTATAATTCTGTTTCAGAGAAACCCTCAGGAAAGTTTACAAAAGGCAAGTTACTGGGGTGCCTGGGTGGTGCAGTCAGTTAAGCATCTGACTCTTGGTTTCAGCTCTGAACGTGATCTCAGTGTCGTGAGATCAAGCCCCACCCGACTCAGGCTCTATGCTCAGTGCAAGAGTCTGCTTGAGATTCTCTCTCCCTCTCCCTCTGCCCCTCCCACTCGTGCTCTCTCTCTAAAATAAATAAATCTTTAAAAAAAAGTAAAGACAAGTTACTGAATCTAAATAAATAAGCCTTTAGAAAAAATAAAGACAAGTTTCTAACAATCATTCAGAAATGAAAACCAGTCTAATAAAAAGGGACAGAATCTTAAAACATGAACATAACTGGAAAGAATTTAATAAATACGAATTCACATCATTGATAATACTCTAAGAAATAGAGACTAAATACAGACTATCCCTGATACTTGTCAGTATGACTTATAACAAAGACCACATTTAAGATTTCCTTTTAAGAAAGTTAAACATTTCACTAAACACAATAAATGGTGTCGATATTTCTCGATTTTACCAAAGACTTCACAGGAAGAGTTTATGTTCCTTTAAATTATGTTGTCTAAATACCAGCCATGGGCATTTGGCAATCCACTACGTGAGGACTAAGAAGTGGTCTGCTGGGGAGATCAGGAGTGAGAGTTTTGCACTTATCAGAGCAAAAAAAAACTACAGATTCCAAACCTTCTTCCTTAGCAACGTGAGGGACTCCTTAATTTTATCAACCAGGTCCTCGCTCTTCCCCTCAAATTTCAGTCCAAGTTTCCACTGCTTTATCCAGTTGTATTTGCTTATGAGTTTTTCCGGTAACTGGATTATCAAGAAACAGAGAGATAAAGAGGTGTTAACATTTCAAGAAATCCATCACAGGATCCTGTAGAAACCACAGAGCCTACAAAACCTACCTTTGTTTCCAGAATTAATTCCCGGCACATTTGTCTGCTGGAAGGAAATGGTGGTTCTGACTTAGATAACAAAGACAGGATCGACCTTGCTCAGTTCCGACCACAGCCAGAACATTCCACAGCACTTTGTGAGGGGACATTAAGGCAGTGTCCCCACCGTATCTTAACAAACCCACCCAGGTCGCTAGTGGGATCACGGACAGCCTCCCTGCCACTCCCTAAAGCCCAGCTTAGGAAGGTGCTTCCGGCAGGCGAGATGGTCCTGAATAAAGTAAAAACCTGACTCTTTCCTGATTAGAAAAAGAAAGCCTAACTTCCGATATCACCACATATCCTCAAAAGCTTTAATAGTCACAAAAACAATGCGTATCTAGCTTAACTGCCTCATCAATACAGTGAGATAAAAAAGAGTGGAGAAGCCGCGGGGGTTAATAGCTGCGTGGGCAGCTCATTAAAGTGACAGCTGAGCTACTCCTTTGCCTGGTTCCTTTTTTTTTTTTTTTTTTTTTTCCTGGAGCGTGTTTTATTTTGTTTTCCCCTAATCATCCACAGAATCCGGAGTCTGCAAGGCAAGCTGGGACACAACGTGACCGATGACAGCATGGGAACTCCGACACTCCCCACGTCCCGGTGTGTCAGGAGAAAATTCATCATGAGGCCGGGCACAGGCGTGTCCCTTCACTGCTGTAACACCCAGAAAGGAAAAGAAAGTTCACCAAGTCAAACCATCATTAGAGAAGAATTCGTTCCTACGGCATCCTACGAGAAACGTGAGCTTATCTAACAGTCAAAAATACAGTTTTAAATGAAGCCACGTGTGTTCAGTTCCCCGAGAGTCTAAGACTCTAAACACCCTTTCTTTGTACAAAGGGTGATTCTAGCTCTACCTTCTCAATCTACAGCCATCATGGGAAACAAAGGTGGTTCCGTTTCTGCAAAACACAACTGCCATGCCGGTATGTAAATTCCTCCTCAGGTAAAGTTACCACAGTGACGGAGATGTACAATCACTCACTAAGTCAGGGAGGGGCTGCGTCCTCCCCATCTTACTACCACCACCCCAGCTCTGGACCCACACCGCCCAGCATTTCGCCCAGCATTTCAGCAACACGTGGGTGGTTCTGCTGCAAACCCTCAATTCAGGTTCCCGAGGTTCATCACCAGAACCTAAAATGCCCCCAAGTGGCAATAAGCTGAAATCACAGTTGGGCACAAGACATGCACGGAGCGGGGAAATACGGAACGTAAGCTGGGAAATGGGGTAGGGAGAAGCCTGGAAGACCATCGAAGCCTCACGTGACATTGTGCACATACCCCAGCAGCAGTCACAAACACAACTGAATCACTTGGAAGACCCCAAAGTTCTAACTACATACAGGAAAACCCTGAAATAAAAGTCCGTCTCCTCATTCCTTCCACGCACTGGGCAAACTGTTGCTAGCGTAATGACCTAGCTCAGGGTTGTAGGCTTCTGGGAGATGTGGAAATCCTGGAGAAAGTCCGAAAAATGAGGTGTGAGAAAGAAACAATGAGGAAAGAATAATGCATTTGGAATGATTTATTCAAAAGAAAAAAGAAGATCTAACTTTAAATGCTTTCCAGAGTCACAGTGCATAGAACACACATAAATAACCACTCTTTTCTACGACACACAGACTGGACTTTTGTCAGAGTAAGAGAGATTTAAGCAAGTAACAAGATTTAAACAAGAAACCATGGGGCGCCTGGGTGACTCAGTCATTAAGTGTCTGCCTTCGGCTCAGGTCATGATCCCGGGGTCCTGGGATCGAGTCCCACATCTGGCTCCCTGCTCCACGGGAAGCCTGCTTCTCCCTCTCCCACTCCCCCTGCTGTGTTCCCTCTCTCGCTGTGTCTCTGTCAAATAAATAAATAAAATCTTTAAAAAAAATAAATAAACAAGAAACCATGATTGAAAATATTTCAAAATAAGGTAGGTAATTAGCTTAGAGGGAATTTCACTTGTGCCTCTACTATAAAACTTCTTGTTTTCTCCAGCAAGTTGTCTACAATTCTTGACATCGTCACCATGATTAAAAGGGGGGTAACAAAGATGTGTCCCCAAAAATAACTCATAAAAAAAGAGCTTTGGTAAACACTGCCACAGGTACCTCCTGTTCAGAGACATTCTAAAACTTAGTAAACTTGGAAACCAAAGGATCCCTGCCCTGAAGGACACTGCCTCTCAGGGACCAAGGTGCTGCCCCCAAGTTTAAGAACAGTCAGACCAAGCCAACTCCAATGCTGGGGGTCAGGGTCAGATGATCAACTGCAGTCAAATGCGGAGAATGGGATCTGGACACAGGGAACCCAAGCAGGGCAGGACAAGAGGGGCAGCGAGGGCAAAGCTCAACCTCCCAGGCTGAGAACGAAGCCAGGCCAGAGGAAACGAGCGTGGGCAGAAAAAGGGTCTCTTGCACTAAGCTCAGATTAAGGGGAGGGTCTCTCAGTCTAGCTCTCCTCTTTCCTTTTAATGTTCTGAAACCAATGACGTTCTGGGAGAGAGAGAGAGAAGATGGCAAAATGCCACAGAGAACATATTTCAATCTGCAAACAGAAGCAGATCAGCCCGCTGCAGAGTGCCTGTCATTGGTGACAAAACAGGGCTTCTCTGGGCTTGCCCGAATTCTCGATGAGGTCAAGAGATGCTCAGCAGTGCCCGGCCTGCAGGCCACTGGCCAAGTCTGGTTCTGAATCCACAGACTCACCACAAACTTAGGTGTCCCGGGGGACCTCTCTGACCACCCCCCCCAAAAGCGGAAGCGCGGGTTAACATAGAGCCAGTGCCGTTCAGGAGGCCCTAATAGTGCAAAACTAGATTCCCTTCAGCCTGCCTACTGAGAGCTGCTTTTCTGTGTCCCCAGAAGTGGTGAGTGCTCCCACACTTCTAAAAGCCCCCATGGACACACAATAACCACAGGTGCTTGTGCCCTGAACCAACCAGGACAGAGGACTGTCACTGAACACGGGGTGGTGGTCAGAAGAGGCCCTGAGCATTTCCGAAAGATCAAGGATCAGGGTAAATGGAGACAGACCCACCGTCACTGGCTCTGCTCCAAGTGTTTACAATGGCAAGCCCATGCCACCTTTAACACAAAAAATGTAGACCCAGCTCTAAGGGCACGCAGGGTGTTGCCTAATCTGACAGGACACGTGTTATTCTGACGTATGAGGAAGATGAGTAAGAAATGACTTTCATCCCCCAATTCCTGTAAGACTGTCTCGTTCAGCAGCAGTAACGTACCCCTGGATTTGCTTGTCGTAAGTGAGTACGTTACTAAGTAAGTATTTTATAGTAAAGAGGCTCCTTACTGCAGTCGCACAGAGTCCCGGAGCTGCAGAGACCCCGCTCCCGCGGCGAGGCGGTCCAGGCGCCCCACCAGCACGGGGCGCGCCGCCGGCCCCCGCGCACCCCCACCCCTCCCCCTGCACGCCTGGTGCTGCCCGCCCCGCTCTGCCGCCCCGCGCTCACTCACGGAGGCCCCTGTCACAGCGGGCTTTCTGAGGAAAGGCCGGCGGAAGGGCCCGAAGGAGAACAAGGGTGCAATGGTCTCCAGGCCTGTGCCCTTTGAGGCCGTGTGATCCCTCATGTACCTCATCTCTGGCTTATCTGGCAACCAACCTTCTCTAAAAGTCGTCTTAATTCCAGGCAAACACCCCAGCTCCTTCAACAGTTCCTGAGCAAGACGAATCACCTCCGTCACACTCCCCTCTGCACTGAGGATACAGGCACAAACCCTCAAGATGGGATCTAACCAGCCCAGCTCAAGATGGGACGGTCACTGCCTGTGGTTCAGAAGTGTTCAAGACAAGGCTTCGTTCTCACTGCCGGCCGCACGTCACGTGGCTCTGACTGAGCGTGCAATCGATGCACCCTGATGACCTCTGTAAACCACCAATCGATGCACCCTGATGACCTCTGTAAGCCGCCAATCGATGCATCCTGATGACCTCTGTAAGCCGCCAATCGATGCATCCTGATGACCTCTGTAAGCTGCCGTGAAGGCAGATCTCCCGCAGCCAGCACTCTTGGGTTTTGTTAGTGTTTGTGTTTTTTGTGGGTTTTTTTTTTTTTTTAAGCACAGGGCTGCCAATTTTCTTCCAATTAATGTCTTATCATCAGTTCTGCCCATTCCTGCCCACCAGACTCTGAGATATTCTATCATCCAACCTATCATGTGACTTCATCTGATGTAGGTCATACACACAAGTCACACTGACACAACATTCTAGGGGGTCACTACCACACTGCAGATTTAAAACAAAGAAGGCCAGGCATGGGACACATGCCCTGAGCCTCATCTCCCACGAAGCCTCCCCAGGGGCACACGGGCCGTCTACTACACCAGTCCTCTTAACACCACGCAGAAGGTGCTCATGTCTTGAACTGGAGCTAAAACCACAGAACGTGCATTCTAAAACCCCGACAGGTTCTCAGACGGGACAACGGACAGCCCACTTACTACACACACCAACACTGACGTCGAACTGCTCCTAAGTGCTTTTTACAGACTACAAACACCAGCTCTCCAATTCAGCGGAAGTGTTCAAATACATTTTACCACGTTTCTCTTCTGGGAAAAACAGCCATTATCCTTGGTCGCTTTACTATGCAAAATCATCCCCACCACACAAACTAGAATGAGGCCACATGCCGGCGTCGCACGGCAGACAGCCCCGGCACCCGGCACGGGCTGGAAAGGGAGCGCTCTCTCACAGAAACGGTCGGAAACGTGGCGGACTCAAACCTGCGGCAGCAGCGTACCAGCGTGAGCTCCGGGTCCTGCAGCCAGGAGGGCGGCGCCGCCGGCTGGCTCATCGCCTGGAACAGCGTGGCCCTCAGTGCGCAGTAATTGTCTCCGCGGACACGCCTGATGGAGGTGAACTTCTGAGACACCTCCTCGTAGCCCTGGGGAAAAGCATCCAAGAGTTCAAAATGGTCATTACTGACTTGAGACCGTAGGGTAAGTTTTACTCCTGTGGGGAAAAAACGTGCCCCTGATCCCCGGAAGAATGAACACCAGGCTGGCTGAGTCCCTCACACAAGCCACTCTAAGTCCTTCTCTGACTAGTCAAAAGAAATTACCAAATGTTAATACTGTACAAAATATCAGCATATGTAACCGATACAACACACAGGAACACATAAATGATATACACCAAATATTATGAAAACACTAGCCACTCCCGAGGTTAGGAGTTAGATGTCCCTTTCTAAACAACTGTTGTAACACTCACTTACTGATAACCAACATCCTGAGGGGTTTAATCTGTGTGGAAAGTGACCCTAACTCTAATAAAGAGATAGGAAAGAACAGAGAGAAGTACTAAGTTTATACCTCTGAATTTTAAAAAATTTAAAAAAAAAAAATCCCAAGTTCCCATGATATATTAAAAACAGTCTACATGCTAGGAGATGTCTGGATCATTCTATCAGACTCTTTACAAAGTGGATTTAAGTGTCATTCGGTCTGGAAGTGAAAGGAGGAAATGAAAATGTTCAGTGACATAGGTGTTGTCACTCAAAAACAGTCATCCAAATGGACCATTTTGAAGCATACTCCAAAAACAGCCACCAGAAAATGGTCCACAGGCACCAGGACAACCTGATTTCTCCAGCGGGATGATGCTCGAGCATCAGGATCAACTTCGCTGCCTCCTGCATTTCACTAGCCTCGTCCTGCGGGCCCTTCTGCTCATCTTGCTCATCCGTGACAGTCACTTGAAACTCTGCTTCCTACCCTGCCCTCACACAAAGGAAGGAGCACCGCCCTCATCGTGGGGTGGGCGCCATGCAGACTCTGACTAAGCACTGGACCCTTGTTATTAGTTTTCAAGGTTCAGGTCATAGCATGATGTTCTCAGCAGGCGTGAGTCGCGTTTTCATTCAGCGCTCCAATCGCTGCAACATATTAAGGGCCCATTAAGCACCTTTGCCCTTTGGCAGACTCCTAGTTACCCTGGGAATATTCTCGATGGCTGACCCAACTGTAACTGCATCTTTCCAAATGCGTAAGTTACTCGTACTATTTCAGAGGTGAATCAAACTTCTAAAATTAAATTTGAGTTTATACACACTTACTCCCAAAAGAATATCCAAAACAAAAATAAACTGTAAGATAAATAAGGACAAAAAAAGAACTGAGATCCAAACTGTTATCGGGCCCCTGAGATGCTCTAACTACTGCCATGGGTCCCAAAGTGACACTGGTCTAACTGATGTGCCTTTGATTATTTGGTCACTGAAAGAGTCTGACTACATGGTCAAATCTTTCCCTCAAACTAAAATCACAGAGAAAGGGTTTTAGCATGAGTTCCAAAATATGGAATATTTGGATAACTTCATAGATACTTTCGAGTTATGGACCCTGTGGTGCCAACTGTTAGATCCTTTAAAGAGTCTGAGGGTCATAAAATAAAACTGCAAGTCAGGGAAAGCATTTCTGGGAAAGATGAGAAAACATATGTAAGGTATCCAGCCTCCTGGTTATCCAGTTTGATACAGGGGTCAAGTTTGGAAAACCTGTAAGTGGGCAAAATATACACATTCAGCAGATGGCCTCAGAAATCTAAACGTTCATAGTCGCAGGCACTTCATGACTGAGCTCTCTACCAAGTGCCTGAGACACAAAGAGACTACAGCTCAGACTGGCAGGGAGCAAGGCTCACACTGGCTCTCAGAGCTTTAAGTAGCAGCTACATTCTGAAGAAGGTCAGCCCATTTCAGGGCATGTGAAAGAGGCACAATGTTTTTTATAAAAACAAGCTCTGAGGAAAAGAACAGATATATACAAATATTAAAAAATTTTAAATCCTAAACAATACAGATCTAAACAACAAAATAGATATTCCTATCAAATATGACAGGTCAGTATCTCTAATATAAAAGAAGTACGTTCAAATTCGTAACATAAATAATCCCAAGAGAAAAATGAGCAAAGAATAAACCCAGAGATTATAAGAGGTGGTGGAAGTTTTAGGTCGAAACTGCCATTTTTGTAGCTCAGAAATGGTCAAAGAGTAGCAATTTCACATCGTTCAACCCACTAAGGAATGCTGGATTCAGGGTACATCAAAGGGAGAACCAACAGGGGGCTGTGCTTGACCAGTGTGCAGTGAAAGTGGGCCTGACTATGACTGAGAGTGGCCCCACTCACAGGAGGACCACGTCACAGGAATCCCCAATGTCCCACAGCCTTGGACACTCCCTAAGGGTTGTCAATCTACATGATAGGACCAGGAGGAGCAGCTCCAGGGACACCTTAAACGAAGGGATTAGTTTCAGATCCCTCTGCACATGAAGTGCGGGAGAGCCCAGGCCCCTCGGATAGGAGGGCAGGAGACCAGACCCAGGTAGGGACAGCAGTTGGGATGGCATCTGCTGGTCCCGTCCCTAAAGCTTTTACCACACAAGGCCAGAAGGACATTCCCAAATGACCCCAAGAGGACAACCAATGACTGGCCCAACTCTGAACAGCACAGCGTTGTTTAGATGTGTTTTTCAAAGAAACAGTTACTGAACAACTAAAGCTGGCCCTATATTAATACTGTGACTCGAAACAAGTCCCTTACCTTTGGAGTCTGTTTCCTCATCTCTAGAAATAGAATACCAATGTTTACATGATCTAAAGTAACTACGTCTAAAAATATAAAAGAACATATTACGTAACTACTGATGACAGACTATTTCAAAGACTTGCAACTTCGTGTATCTAGGCATCATACCTTTTTCATACATGTGGCTTTTTGTGTATTTCCCCTCCATTCTTTTTTGCAGTAGTCCATGATGTCCATTTCAGGAGCTACACTCAGTCTGGCTTCTGCTGAAGAATCAGAAAGGGGGGGTGGGTGGGTAATGGAACAAAGCATAATCAAAATAACAGTACTGCTTTACTCAGGTTACGTTTTCTCTAACTTCGTTCCAAAAAGATCCAGAATCCCGCCACTACCTATCCCCACCCCCTCACTCCTAGATAACCCGGAGGTCTTCCGATGGGTCTCCAGTGTCACCATACCTTCTTCTCCACATGAAAGCCAGAGTGATGCCTTTAAAACTTCAGTCAGACAACTGCCATCATTCCTGGGTTCTGAGAGCTCCAGAGCCTCCCACTGGAGTGGCATCGATGTCCCCACTTCCTACAACGGTCCCCTGTCCTGCGCCCCCCCCCCCCACTGCCTCTCTGGCCTCGGCTTCCACACCTCCCTACACTGACTGCATTAGCCCCACCAGCAGCTAGCCTCCCCTGGACCTCTCCCACACACTGTGGGGCTCCGGCACTCCCTACAGGTCTCTGCTCAAATGTCACCCATAATGTCACACATACATACCTTCACTCTACTCCCCTTACACGGTTTTGTTTTTCTTCTGGGCACTGATCAACACCTGACATATTTCTTTTTCTGCATTTCTCCCTAAACCCCCACTCACACCCACACCCACGAACACAGTAATGCATGAGTTCCTTTGAGGGCAAGGGCTTATTTTGTGTCTCAGCTGTGTCCTTAGCACTTGGAACTTCATGGACACAAGAAGAATATTATTCTAATCAAACTAATCGTGCAGTAGCCTGAACTATGAAAAAATACATCTAATGATTTTTAAGTAGTTTTTTATATCCACTATATAAAGAGATAACACCTACTATAACAAAAAATATATTTGTCTTTATTTATTTATACTCTGCCCTCATCCCAAAAGGCTATAAGGTATTGATAATAAGCCAGAAACTAATGGAGCTCTCAATGTTAGCTGAGCTACGGACCTCACTTAACTCTTGTAAGACATTTAAAATACAACTTGCAATCAGACAAATTATATAATTAAAAAATGGGCTTTATATTGTCCTTGTTTAACACGTAAGGTTTGGGGGTTGATTTTGTGGTATACATGGACGCACACACATGCGTATGTGTGTTTTAGGAAGAAAGTGAAGTAATGCTCAGGCATATCTTGACTTCCTTTTAAAATTATTGAAGAAGTAAATGTTAGCAAACAAATTAAGATATAAACACAGAAGTACCTTATAACGTATTTACTCCTGAGGAAAGATGTAAATTAAAAACACACTCAGCTCGATTCAACACATATTTACTGAACGTCTACTATGTGCCAGGCACTGAGCTAGAAACTGGGGTTACCAAGGCAGTGAAGACCCAGATTCTGTCCTGAACGGATTTAAAGACTACTGAAGAAGAAAAGACTATGGGCATTGACAAGCCAGAGTGTGACAGATGCAGGGATGAGTAAGGAGCACAAAGTCCTTCTTGCGGGTTATAGATAATTCTGTGGCATAAGTTAGGACTGGCTTACAAGTGAAACACACCCTGGAAGCATAATATCCAGAGACCACAAATACCAATGCTGCACAGCCAATCCTAAATACAGACCCATCAGTGTTTAAATTCAAGAAACTTGGAGTGCCTACTCAGTGGAAGGAAGAGTTCCTTGTACAGGTCTTCTCACTCACCTCCCCACAAAGTACAAGTACAAGGAACGGCAAACATCCAGAAGTGAGGACATTGATTAGGCCATGTTTTCCCACCAGGCAGCCCTCTGAACAGAGAGCACATTTCCAGCTCAAGAAGGACCTCATGAGAACGAAGTGCAGCCTTCCTGCTCTCCTGGCCTGCAGTCCTCATTACTGCCCACACCAAGGTAAGCCCTGGCCCGTGGCAAGGCGGGCAGGTCCACCGCCTCAGAACTGAGAGGAGGAGGCAGGAGGGTCAGGAAGCCAAGTCACAAGCCATAAGCCTGTGCTGAATGAGAGGCCTGCGGGAGGCAGCGAGGATGGGGAAACGGAGTACCCACACAGCTGCCAGCACCAAACTGATGCTCGGGAGTCCCGTCCTGCTGCTGTTCTTTGGGAGGAGGGCTCCAACAGCCCCTGCAAGCCCTCCTTTAGGAGAGAAGTGGAGGCACAGGACAGGCAGTCCCTGACCTCAAGCAGCTTCGAGTTTAAGACAGTTTGTTTAAATGCAAACTACACAGACTGTTACTGTTTCCAAGAAAAAACATTACTAATGTCAAAAACAAAAACAAAAACAAACCAAAACAAACCCAAAGGAGAAGCTGAAAACCAGAGGGGTAATCAGGAGCTCAAATAACCAAGAGGTCTGGTCCTTAACCACCATATGGCGACAAAGACAAGGATTCAGAACCTGGAAAGATGGGAACTTAATACTGAACTTCAGAAAGCTGGGCCTCTGGGTCAGAGGGTGGGCCGGGGAGGAGAAGAATCGCACTTTTTCTGTAATGGACCAGAGAGTAAATAACATATGCTCTGAGGGCCATAAGGTTTCCGGCACAACTAGTCAACTTTACCATGTGTGAAAGCCACCACAGACAACAGGTAAATAAGAAGTTCCAATAAAACTTTATTTATAAAACCAGGTAGCATATCAAATTTGGCCAGGGAGCCATAGTTTCGCTGACCCTGGGACCCCTTTGTTAGCGAAGAGTGTTTTTTTACTAACAGAGAGCATAAGAAAACTTTCTGCCTTGGCCTGGGCTCTGGCTTGGGAAAGAGGAAGTCTCCCTGAGAATTCATAACCACAGGCTGGCTCTCATACAGGGACAGGACGGGAATTCAGACTAGCCACAAGACCCTGGAAACTCAAATTTAGAAATTAACATAATGTGGCCCAGAGTAGGTGACACGGCGGGTGCCTGGCAAGAATAAGGCTGAACTCTCTCCCACTCAAGCCAGACTACACAAGCCCTACACAAAAGCTGAGCTTACAATTCAAACTTTGAAGAAACAAGAAATAAGCAAAAACAGCAATGGGCATAATTAGACCTGCCAAGATTTTCAGAGAATGAAATTATGAGACCCAGAAGAGTATGTTTTAAATACTTAAATAAAAGGCGTAAGAAACATGAGCAAAAGGCAATAAACTATCAAAAAGAGACCAGGCAAATCTGGGAGAAAACAGCATTTCTCTTTCTTTCTTTTTTTAAGATTTTATTTTTAAGTAATCTCTACACCCAATGTGGGGCTTGAACTTACAACCCCGAGATCAAGAGTCACAGGCTCCACTGACTGGGCCAGCCAGACGCCCCCAGAACTTTTCCAAAAAAGAAAATAGACCTGAAGAAACTGTCCAGAATGGAACAGAGGCTACAAGATAAAAATATCTATGAAAGGGCATGTCATGAAGAGACTCAGATGACTGAAGGAGGTGAGCAAACATCTACTTAGAGTTCTGGAAGGAGTAAGTAGAGAGAATAAGAAAAGAAGATAATGGCTGAGAATTCTCCCAAACTAATGAAAACTAGGCATCGAGGGATTCAAAAAGAAGACCTCAAGCAGTAGGTTTTTAAAAGTCCACACTTAAGGGCGCCTGGGTGGCTCAGTTGGTTAAGCGACTGCCTTCGGCTCAGCTCATGATCCTGGAGTCCCGGGATCGAGTCCCACATCGGGCTCCCTGCTCAGTGGGGGGTCTGCTTCTCCCTCTGACCCTCTTCCCTCTCGTGCTCTCTGTCTCTCATTCTCTCTCAAATAAATAAATAAAATCTTTAAAAAAAAAAAAAAAGTCCACACTTAACAGACAGCAGAAAGTAACTGCAGAATACTGAAGACAAAGAGAAGACAAAAACACCTGACACATTACCTACCAAGGATTAGTCTGACCGCAGTACTGTCAACTACCCATCTTCAATAAGATTAAACTGTTCATCTGGAGCTCTTAAAAAAGAAAGATAAGACTAAATTTGCAAGCAAACAGCTTCCCACGGACAGACCCTTAGAGAGGCACTTCCAAAGGATCTTATTTCAGGAAGGGCAAGAACCCAGAAGGACTAAGATGCAACCTCAGACGAAAGCCGGAAATGACACAGCTCTCTCAGAAGTTAAAACACCTGCGGAGGGAGGGCTTCCCCGGCGGACAGGGCGAACCACAGCAGAGCACCTGCAGAGTGACACAGAAAGCAAGAGTCCCTGCAAAGGCAGCGGGGACACACAACGACGGAGGTACCACTTTCTCCTCAGGACTACGACTAACACGGACTCCGGTCCGAAGTGAACGGTGTGCAACGGCGGCAGCAGAAACCGAGCATCCTCTGCAGTTCGTGGAGGACCGGGACAGGTGGCCCCGGGAACCCGCCTGACGGGACAACTGCAGAGAAGCTGGTCTGCTGTGGCTACCACAGTAAAGAGTTCCGCCAATTCCTTGTGAGGATGACTCAAGAAAGACCTGAAAATGATCAAAAACCCCACTTTGCATCATTTGTTCCTAACTACACACACGACGGTATTTTTGTTCACCATAAACCAAACACAAGCTAGTGCTCGAACTAACCAGCAGCAGGTCATGAGAGAGAATGCCACTTGCAAGTCACTTATGGTGTATCCCCCAAGTGCAGCATCCCCTCAGCTCCAGCCCGAGCTAGCCGGGGAAGTGGGGGTTCTTCTCCACAGACAGCCCAGTCGGGCCTGCCCGCAGCGCAGGCAGCCAGGGGTCCTGCCTCCCCCTAGCAGCAACGGGCCCCTGGGTACGGGGTTCTGAGGGGTGGGGGCAAAAGAGCAGGCCTGACTGAGCAGAAACATGGACAAAAGGTCATGACACGATGAGAGAATTCGTGATCCCATGATCATTTTTTCTTACAAGTCAATCAAATTCACATGGCCATGTGCATGCAAAGACACAGGGAGCCAAGCTTCCCAAGAAGTCCTTCCGTTTGAAGTGAAAAGTGCATTTCAACTCCAAACACTCCCTCTAAGAATACGAAGGAAATCACGGACTAAGACAGGGTGGTGTCGAGAGAGTGAACAAATCCTCACATGTGTAAAAATGATGTGAATGTAAAGAACACAGGGAGAATATTTGCATTACGATTTCAAAACCTCAGGAAACAGTATTCCCCAAACATACGTCAGCAAAATGAATAATTAGATGCAGCTAAGACCGTATGCATAAGAATGTTTCCTAGGAAGCAAATCTCAGCATTTTATGAAAATGGATATATCGACTTACTGCATTTTCTACTGTAAATAGTAAGAACTCTATGAATAAAACAATTCCAAACATACCTGATAACCCTCTTTCATGTGTAAGTAATTCTTTCTCCTTTTCTATTTCATCCGCGTCACGATACATGTCCTCCTCACTGAAATCACACCAAATCAGACATTTCAAAAATTTGTTGCACTGACATTTTCCCTATTACAATATGCACTTGCGTAAAAAATTTATCAGACACTAAATGTTTAATTTTTTTCATATTACATTGATGATGATCTGATATAAATATGGATCTTAAATCTCGGATGCTCATGCTTCTATCATTCCACTTCAGAGCTTCTTAATTTAAATGAGACACTTTAACATCACTCCACTGGCTACATGGCTCTGAGGCCTCTTTAACTGGAACATCTATTAATGTGGGCTCAACCATGTTGGTAAGCATCTTAGCATGTGTCTTATCAACGACGCCCTGTCACGATCCTATCAAGCTCCAAGAATGGAGACAGTACTAATAAAAGTATTTACACAGGAATGAAGGCCATGTGCTTTATTATGTCACAAGCAAATTTTACAATCACCGCTTTAAAAACAAGGATAGGAGAACATCAATTATTGTAAGTCCCCAAAGCTCAAAAACCTCCCAAGGCTCCTCCTGCTCCCTGACCCCCCACTCTGAAGCAGCCAGCCACATTCTGTTGAGCACATCCCTCCCATCCCGCATACTTGAAGTGCTGCCACTCTGACTGACTTTGTTCTTAAGTCTCTAGTCTCATTTAGTGAGTGAACAAGAACCTGCTATGTACCAGAAAGGAAAAAAAAGCCCACTGGGTGCTAGACAAGGACTATCGCCTTTACCCCTCAAGATAAGCCACAACCTGACAATGAGGAGAAACAGAAATACCAACCCTATCTTTACTAAAACCACAAGACATGTGAAAGCCCAAACAGTCCAAAAGGGGACAAAGAAACAGTAAATGACCAAGGACAACAGAGCCTCCATGCCAGTGAAGGAACATCTGCTGGATGGTAAGACGGTAAACCTGCAAAAAACCCCAGAGGGGCTCAGGGACTGGCAGGGCCAAGTACTTCTCAGGGTACAGGAGACCCCCAGAGCTGGAAGCGAGGCAACTGGCCGACGTACACATAAAGTGTAACCAGACCCCCAATTCCCTATGCTTCCTCCCCATGACAGCACAGCCCAATCTCCACACAAGACAGAGGCTCCAGGCGCAAGGAAACACAGGAAGGAGTTAATAAGGTCAGTAACAAATAAGGAATTAAGCGAATGACCTGAAATACTCCCATCCCCAATTCCCCCGACACCCCAGCTCCTGGTACATGGCCCAGCGTAGCAGGGGGAAAGAGGAAGGAAGAGGTGAGCAGATGAAGAAGGGATACTGAGAGAAGCAGACTGAAGTGGGAAATCTAACATACCCACCTTCCCCCACCTCACTGAAACCCTTTAATTCCCAAATAAACAGGGAAGTCTCTTATGTGGTGGACCCAACCCACCACACTAGCCTGTATTCCGTGATTCCCCTACACACACCTCCGCTTCAGTCCAAACACCTGACCAACACTTAGCCTATGCTTTTACACCGGTGACTGGCTCAATCCATTCCCTCTGCTGGAACGGCTCACTGCCTAAGACCTGAGGACACACACGGTATGGGTGACCCGGCTATAGAATGCCATGGCCAGAGCAGGGACCCAGAAGTTACAAGGTCAGGTTTTAACCACTCCGCCCTCCAGCCCTCATTAGCCCTGCGTGTGTGACCATGGAACTGAAGTAATCATACCTCTCCGTGCCTAAATTTAACCACTTAAATGTAAGCACTGTAAAAAGGACAGTGAGAGAACTCATCTCAAAAGACTGTTGTGAAAATGGACACATGTAAAATATCAGCTCTCCAAAAAGTTTGCTATTCTCATTCTCATACTACACCACTGGTGCACAGTACTAACAAACAATTCACCCAATGTCATTCCTTACTCCTCTTTTTCCTCTCTAAATAAAGGTAATGATGTGTGTGTGTGCCTATTTTTTAAAATACCGTAGGGCTGAGGGAACCTCTTAGGAAAAGGTACTTTCCAAGTTCCCTGACCCCCATGAGATTCCAAGTAAAAAGTATGGTGTCACCCAGGAAGCCCATGGCCAGAGGTAAAAGCAAACCGAAACCAGATTCACAGGGACTATACAACAAATGCCTAAAATCAAAAGTAACTAAATGTGTTAGTTCTTCTTTTAATAATTTCATTATATCTTTTGGCCTCCTTCCCAGCTTTATCAAATAGGAGAGAAACTCTGAGCCTACAAAACAAGCACTGAAGTGAACTACTTTCTTGACATCACCAGAAGCATGTCTTCAGGCAAGCCACTTCCCTGATCTGCGCCACAGTTTTTCTCATCTTCAAAGTGAGAAGAGAGGACAAGATCTGTACGATCTAAAGGGTTCCTCTTCCAGGTCTTGAGTTCTACCAGACTACGAATCTACGTGTTGTTAAGAGCTGTACTTCAAGCGAATTCTGTGGCTCTGCTACAGGCATATTTGCCTCCCCCTTTGTCCTCTTCCTTTTAATCTGCAAAATACCCCAAATGCAATCGCAACACCAGTGCCCAGAGGAAGTTCTCCAAACAAGCATCTCTTGGTACAGCCACACATAAAAATTCCCACAAAGGCCAGGAGGAATGGAACGAAAAGAAATCAACGTGAGAACTAAATGTGAAGGGAAGACAGAGTAGAAAGGAAGATTATTGGAAATAAAAAAGCACTGATTCAAGATATACAAAAGCAGCAAAGCAGAAATGGGTAAATGGGAGGCCAGCATGCATTCAAATTACTTTAACCACAACCAGATTTCATTCAGATCCTGTGCACAAATGTTTGCTAACTTGCCTGGCCACCAAGGACAAGTATCCAAGGACATTTGCTAACTTTACTAGGCCACTAAGGAAACTGTAATATGGCCTTTAAAGGCCACCTTAAAAATGATACTAAACCTCTAATTCCTTGGAGAGAGAATAAATTTTAAGTTCAAGCAATACATTCAATTACTATGGTCAGGAAAGAAGATACTTAACAGCCAAAATGAAACAGTCATCCAACATAAGGAAGACCAACCAGAGAGAGAGAGAGGGAGAGAGATTTGTGAGAACAAGAAAAATAAAAATTTTATTTAAGAAAATAGTTCACTCAATAATCTTTTGCTTTAACCTTTTTAAGTATCAAAATATTAAGGCTGAAAATGACAAAATAAAATATTTATATATTACACATATATTTATTTATATTTTATATTTATATATTATTTGTTTGTTGTCTATTTATTATATCTAAACTAGAGGTTTGAATTTTTGTTATGAGAAGTGAAGATAGTGAAATAATGAAAAGAAAAAGGATATTGCATTGTAAGATAAAATCGTCAATGATGACCAGTTTCAGAAATTTAGTAATCTTTTGTGTTTATATGTCAAGTTGGGGTGGGGATGGAGAGTGCTTACCATTTGGCACTAAAGAGGCCACTGAAACCCAAAGACTCAAATGATCACTACGGCGAAAGGTTTCCTTCTAGAAAACATACAGATAGCTAGAAAAGTAAGACAAAGTCCTAAAAGTGACTTGATTTCTTGGGGACAATGGCATGTGAGTCATGCTCAATTACACAACTGAGTTAAATTTTAAAACCAAAATCCTAATAAGTTCTACTTAGAAAATTCTTAGTTTAGCATGCTGTTATTTTAAAGTGTGCATTTTCAAGCTCTGGTTTTCTCTTAAGCTAGAGATGAAATATTTTATTCTTAATATAAAGGCAGTAAACATGATTGAATGAATGACATGATTTTGCAGACCAAATTATAACCTCTCTTGCTCTGTTCAAAGACCTATATAACAATAAATGTTTCAAAATTTAATTAAAAAATGCTTACTACAGAGACAAAATTATACCGTTGCCAAGAACAAAAGCTATCAACTAGAAACACAGAGCTCAGTGAAGCAAGACATTTCTGTAGAGCCAATTTTTCCATTTCTGATACATGTAATATGAAAAAAGTCAATTCTAACATATATGCGAAACTAACAAGACAGCATTGTAATCACTCACCATTATGAACATTTGCATTAAGTCCCCCCTAATTGTCTAAAAAAGCTAACTATGGCTTTGTTCAGCTTTCTGAACTTGAACACTGTAGTTCATGCTGAACTTGGCCTACCCTAGAAGACCCACGGCCCAGGCAGTGTTAGTAAGACAGTGTCAACCACTGTGACACCAACGTACCTTCCCACAAAGGCACAGGAAAAGCAAAGACCACTCAACCCAGCCTTTCTCCACCACTTAGCGGTTGTAGAGATGGGTGAACAACACATCAAATGCAGGAAAGTACCGGCACCCAAGCCAAAATTCCATCTCCCTTCTGCAAGTGGACTTTCCACGACTGGCTCATGCTACTCCACGTGACTTCCAGAGGTAGCTGGGGACAACCCAGACATCCTCAACAATGAGGTCTGAAACAGTCTTTACTTCTAGGTGGGAGAAGGGGCAGGAGGG
This sequence comes from Phoca vitulina, assembly GCF_004348235.1. Lineage (NCBI taxonomy): Eukaryota > Metazoa > Chordata > Mammalia > Carnivora > Phocidae > Phoca > Phoca vitulina. The sequence continues at coordinate 11,645,579 of NW_022589720.1, read as the reverse complement.
AGTGGCTGGCACCCCATCAAACATATCCCACGGGAGCTAAGGAGTGAGGCGAGTGGGAAACACTTTTGCACAACAGCACATGTAGCAACACCCAAGAACAATGGCTTAGAAACTCGTTGCTCACAGCCCTTTTGAAAATCCATAGCTTTCGTCAGAACCTCAGGCCAGAAAAACAAATACACATAAAATTTCACCTTCAATTTCAGAGGGGTTCACGGACATTTGCTCCCCACCACACACAGTCAGCATACGGACCCTAGATTCAAACCATGTCCCCCCATCAGCCAGGCAAAGACCGGCCTTGAAGTAGTCTTGCTTCTCAATTCCCTAAGCATGTCTAGCCTGGCCACCGACCATGTCTCAGGACCATCTTGGTCCTCAAGGACGGTAGCTTCCTTAGCTAAAGGCAAGAAGTGGACACAGCCTCAGTTTCAAATGCAGGGGCGGGGTGAGCAGGGGATAGAGCACAGCAGATGTGCTCACAGAAACAGTAAGGAAGCTCCAAGAAAAGTCAACCAAATCTGGTGTGACCTAAGACTTCTTCAAATCAGACCGTAAGTCATCTTGTGAGCCACCCTTAGGGCTTGTCCAGGGGATGCCAGCCAACAGCAGCTCTCAAATGAGCGAGAGGAGGGAAGGGGAGACGTCATTATAAATCATGTTCCTCTGCCTGATTCTGCTGAGAAAGCCAGAAAAAGATGGAGGTAGGTTCCCACCAAGGCATCAGGGAACTTGGCCCTGAAACCTACTCCCTGTCTCCCTGGTCAAGAAGCACCTCTGGAATCTGCAACTCAGTTTCCTGTGTGTAAATGACAAACCAAGGCTGGGTTTTTTTCTTAGATTCCTTTCAGACTGTCTGTAAATCTACTGACAGCGGTAAGAAGGGGTGTGCCTCAAAACCTTTTCATCAGGAAAGAGTGCTCCTTCCCACCATGGGCCTATTTCCCCAGGTTCTGACTCTGGAAACCACATCCAGCATAAAAACTTGCCAAATAACTATGCATACTTTTAGGAACATGGTTCTGGCTTCAAAGTTTCTGCATCTCAAAGGGGCATGAGAATGCTCCACTCAAGGCTAAGGTGCAGCTTCTGAGGGGGAGGGTCTCTAACCGGGGAGTCACAGCTCTGACCACCAGGGCAAGAGGAAGTCAGCAGCAGTTAGAAACCAGCATGGACCGTGGAGGGGCAGAAGCAGAAGACCACCCCCCACCCCACCCCCTCACTCCCGCCACTGCCCATCCTACCTTACCCTCTGCAGAGTCTGAGGTCGTTCTCTAACCCAGAGCGCAAACCTGCAGCCCGAGACCACATCAGCTCACACATGGGCCTGCACAGTGGTTTCAGTTAAAAAATAAAATGCTACTCTTTAAAAATCAGGATATTTCATTAAAAATTCAGGATATCTGGACTCTTTAAATACAGAAAATCCAGCAGGCAGAGGGTAGAACCTAGTGGACTCTGACCCCAACAGTGATGGACACAGCTCTCCAGAAACCCATGGTCCACACCTGGTCAGCCGCACTCACTTAGGTTACCTGCACAGGCAGGAGTTTGAGACTGCCTACTCCAAATCCTTCCCAGGAGCCATTAACACATTAAGTGTGGATAATACCATCCCAGAGGACTTAGATGCTCAATAAATGAGAATGTGAACGCCCATGGTAAAGATCCATGCACATCAACGCTGTAATACACTAGCTGCATAGCAGGCCTGCCAAGGACCCCTTTTCAGAAAACGCCAACAACAACAACTAAATCCCATTTGAACACACCTTACAATTCAACTTGCCAGCCAATTAAGCTATCTGTCAAAATGGTTATGAGTGCTTTCATCAATTTTGGAATTCAAAAGCATTTATATGTGCCTAGAACTTGAAACCGTAGAAAAAGTTTCAGCTTTCAAGTCTATATTCTGCTTCCATCTCACTCCCAGGCCCTTGCGAAAACTATAAACGCCTGCCTTTATGCTGCCTTCTTTACAATTCACTAAATAATTGATCTAACCAGCGCTGCCTTTCGTATTTAAAAATAAAGGGGGAGGGGACAGCTAGTTAAGCCGTTAATGGGCAAAAGAGAACTGGGTCAGACTCCGTCCAAAGTCTGTTCAACAGGTGGGGCGCTCATCAAGCGGCGACTTGCCTTCCAGGAACAAACTTGTCGCGTGGTTCAGTTTTCCTTTGGCTGTGATAGAAGCAACCTTACTTCCTTCCCCAACCATGTCGGAGGAAAGATTCACTGGGAGTTAGTTATAACAGTACGCTTTTCCGGTTTGTTTCCCAAGTTCCTGGAGCTTTGTTTTAACTTTAGAGCTATTCAGATTTAAAACCAGGGGGCACTGGGTGACCAGAATTGTGAGACCCCGGGCCCTGAGGAAAAATATTTGTACGGACACTGGATACGAGTGTCTTCGAATTCCTCTCCGTCGCCGACGACCTTACCCAGAACCGAGGATGCGAAGGGCTCTCCGCCGGTTACTCCCCAGCCCACCCCACCCCACGCCCACCCTTCCCGAGGGGAACAAGCCCGGCACCCCCGCCCGTCCCCGCTGCGCCCCGCGACTCACTGCTCGGCTGGGCACCGCACCGCGATCCGCGGCTGCCCGCCGGCCGCCGCCTTCCCGCCCTCCGGTGCCGCGGCTCTCGCGGGGCCCGGGGATGCGGCCCCCGCCTCTCGCGCCGGCTTCTCGGCACGGCTCGCGCCCGGCCACGCTCCGGGCTGGGGCATGGTGCCCCGACTCATGGGGCCGCCGGCGGCGGCGGCGACACACCGGTTCGGCCGCCTCCGAGCGATCCAGGGCCCCTCCCGTCGGGGCGCCCGGCCGTGGCCGCCGCCGCTCTACAGCTCGCCGGCTTCCGTGGCTGCGCGGGACGCTTCCGCACGCGTCACCGCCGCCCGCCCCGCGGCCTCTGACCCGCGATGAGGGGGCGTGGCCCGCTAGGACGGGGTGGGCGGGGAGCCCCTGGACGCCGCGCCTGCGCAAACTGCTGCGCCGGCTGAGCGGTGGCCGATTAGGACCGCCTGCAGGGCGCGCGGACACTGCGCATGCTCCACACAGCTGGTCCTCCCTGGAGTTCCCAGCGCGTCTGGCTTTCCCTGGATGTTGCGGCCCGCCCGGGACGGGAGAGGAAGGGAAAACACTGGACGAGCGGAGGAACGCATCCTCGGTGAGGAGGAGGAAGGCCAGACGAGGGTGTGAAGAGTGCCAACGCTTTTGAGCACCTTGCAGTGTCAGTCTGGGCTTCAGAGCCGGGCGGGGTTTCGTCAACCATAAAACGAAGGATGTGGGCAGACTGAGTGATGTGCGGCTTGCCTGGCCTTCCCCGAGTGACAGCTCCGTCACGACCCGCCCCCGAGCCCGGAGAGCTTTGGTCTTGGGTGTGGGGTCAGCTTGTCGCTCCAGGGCTGGGATTTAGGTCCCTCCCCACTGTGAAGGCGGAAGGGTGAACTGTCTACTGTGCAGTTGAGCAAGCTCAGCACAAACAGTGTGGGCTGTATTCTTTAAAGTGAAATTTGATGTAAGGGGAAAAGGAGCAAAGGGAAAATGTTAAGAAACCTCAAAGATCAGGAGAGAGCGAAATGTTTCATCTCTGGAGAGAGAATAGAGGAGAAGCCTCTAAAGATGAGGAGCAGTCAGGGGTGCAAGGGGTATTACCAAAGCAGAGTGCAGGACCACGGTATGGAGGAAGGGAACCCATGGGCAGTTCAGAAACCTGTAAGTATTAGGGGACAAGACAGGTAGGTAGCAGATTTTACCGAAAGATGAAACTGGAAGAAGGATGCTGCAGACCAGATGGAGAAAAGCTTCCTTAGGCTAGGGAGGGAGCTTGTGCTTGATCCTCACTAAGAGTTGGAAGGTGGCGACTATTTTAAAAGATCACTTTGTTAGAGAAAAGATTGGGAAAGGGCAAGACTGGGAGTCCAGTTTGGGGAGACTAGATAGTAGTGGGCATCAAAGGGAGAAACTGGATGGAAAGAATATTTCTTCCTCCAAGAATATTGGAGGAAAGGGGTCAAAAGGCACAAACTTCCAGTTATAAGATAAATAAGTACTAGGGATGTAATGTACAACGTGATGACTATGTCTAAGGCTGCTGTATGATACATAGGAAAGCTGTTAAGAGTAGATCCTAGGAATTCTAATAACAAGATTTTTTTTTCTTGTATCTATATGAGATGATGGTTACTAATAAACCAATTATGGTAATCATATCACAATATATGTAAATCAAACCATCGTGCTATACACCTTAAATTCATAACAGTGATGTGTATCCATTATTTCTCAAAAAAAAACTGGAAAAATGGGGGTAAAATGTTTGTATTTTGAAGCAAAGAACTATAGGATGGGTTTTTTCCTTGAATTTTGAAAAATAAATACACATGCTAAAAATACTCAGAGCATGCAAAAGAATATAGGAGTTATATTTCCAGTGGCTATTAAGGATGTGGGATTATAGTGAGGTGAATAATGTCTCCCAAAATTCATGTCCATTTGGAATCTCAGTGTGACCTATTTGGAAATAGGGTCTTCGTAGATGAGGTTAAGATGAGGTCATAATGGGTGTCCTTATAAGAGGAGAGGATGCAGAAATATATAGTCACAGGAAATAAGGACATATGAAGATGGAGGCAGAGATTGGAGTGTTGTAACAATACGCAGAGAAATGCTGTGGGCCACTAGTAGCTAGGAAAAGGCAAGGAAAGATGATCCCAAAGAGCCTTCAGAGGAAGCGTGGTCCTGCTGATAACTTGATTTCAGGCAGCTATCCTCCAGAACTGTAAGAGAATAAATTTCTGTTTTTTTAATCCCTCAGTTTGTGGTACTTTGCTGTAGCAGCCCTAGGAAACTAACAGATCAAGATGAAGACTTACAAAATCCTATCAGGCTGAATTTACTGATAAGGGCCCACCAAGCAGATATTCTAGATACAACCTGTTATCTCCAAGGGTTAGAAAAAGCTTAACAGTTTGTTTGAATGGTTGCTGAGTATGTCTTTTTCTATTATGCATGTAAATCTGGGAAAACAATCATAAGATGGGTTTAGGGACCCACTAGGCCCACTATGAGAAGGACCTAAGCAAAACCCTATTGATCAGTTGACTTCCATCCTCCCCAAAGTACCTACACTAAATGAACTGCCAGAACTGCCTAGGATATTACTGAGGAAGGTATCCAAAGGCTTAGGGGCAAGGGGTTTGACATGTTAGTGTGTATTTATCATGTAAGACCTGTTCACCCACCGCAGGAGGGTCCAAAGGACATTACCCTTCATGACTGTGAGAAGTAAATCTATGAGTGAAGCCCCAGCATCTTTGAAGAGACATGCAATTGCTTTTCTCTGTATTCAGATAAATCTTGGAAACTACCACCATCAAACTGGGATTCCTAAATGCAGTGGGGATAATGGGATCCTAGTGGAAACTACCACCATCAAACTGGGATTCCTAAATGCAGTGGGGATAATGGGATCCTAGGATGGCAGGGACCAAGAGGTGGCACTTAATTGTCAAAAACTGGATGGGGGTCGTTACTGTAATGGACAGCTGAACTGAAGCAGTAATCAGAATTGTCTGACTTTCAGAGACCTATGACATTGGCAGTTGATCATAGTGTCCCTAGGGAAAAAAAGAAATGGACAATCTCCTAAATTCATACTTGGTATTAGCAGAAGAGTTCTAGGTCTAGCAAACAGAAGTCCTAACTTGCACCACCAGAACAGAGCATCACAGCCCCTCTATCATTTTCCATACTTGAGCCAGTTTATACACTCAGAACTCTTTGAATGAAGGAGAGGCCAAGTCCTCTTGGGGAAGTACTTGCTCCATTGCTAAAAATGTATATTATTAATTTGTTCCCAGTCTTCCCCAAAGGGTCCTATGGCCATCTACCAGGGTGATTGCCCACTGGGGGGAAGGAAATAATCAGACTTTGGGAGATTAGTAGACAATGGCTCTAACTTGACACTGATTCGTGGAAATGCACCACATCATTGTGTCTACCAACCAGAGTAGGGGCTTGTGGAGGTCAAGTGATTAAAGGAGTTCTAGCTCAGGTTCATCTCACATTAGGCCCAGTGGGTCTCTGAACACATCCTGTGGTTACTTCCCCAGTTCTAGAATGTGTAATTAAAATAGACATGCTCAGTAACTATTAGAATCCCCACGTTGATCCCCTGAGCTGTAGAATGAAGGTTGTTATGGTAGAAAAGGCCAAATGGAAGCCACCAGAACAGTTTCTGCCCATAAAAATGTAAACCAAAGGCAATACCACATTCTTGGAGGGATTGCAAAGATTAGCACTACCATCAAGGACTTGAAGGTTGGAGAGGTTGTGATGGCAACTTCATCCCTTTCAACTTGCCTATTTGGCGTGTGCAGAAGACAGATGGATCTTGGAGAATGACAGTGGATTTTCATAAACTGAATTATGTGGTGATTCTAGTTGCACTGCTATTCCAAATGTGGTTTCATTGCTTGGGCAAATCAACACATTTCCTAATACTTGGTATGTAGCTATTGATCTGGCAAATGCTTTTTCCCTCTATACCTGTTGAAAAAGTCTACCAGAAGGAATTAACTTTCAACTGACAAGGCCAGTGATTCACCTTCACTGTCCCACCACAGGATATATCAACTTTTCAGCCCTGTGTCATGATTTAATCCTCAAAGACCTCCTTTCCCTTCCACAGAAAATCACACTAGTCCATTATATTGAAGATGATATGTTGATTGGCCTTGGTAGGCAGGAAGTAGCAATTACTGTACACATATTGGTAAGATATTTGCACATCGGAGGATGGAAAATAAATCCTCCAAAATTCAAGGGCCTTCCTGAAATTACTAGGGGTCCGGTGGTATGGGGTATATCAAGATATCACTTCTAAGGTGAAGGAGAAGTTGTTACTAAAGGAAGTAACTACTAAAGGAAGAGGCACAACACCTAGTAAAAGAGAAGTCTCTGCCACAGGTCCAGGCGATTGTGCAAGTTGCTCTGCCATTTGGGTCATAGGATCCAGTAGATCCAATGGAGCTTGAAGTGGCAGTGGCAGATAGAACTGCTATTTAGAGTCTTTGGCAAGCATTTATAAGTGAATCACAAGGCAAATCTTAGGATTTGGGACTAAAGCCCCGCTATCCTCTGTGGAAATGACTCTCCTTTTGAGAAACAGCTTTCGGCCTGCTACTGGACTTACTAGAGAATGAATGCTTCTCCATGAGTCACAAGTTACCATGTGACCTGAGCTCATCAATAAATCATGTCAATGGATTGTAACCTTGATAGATGTGATCTGATGAAAATGGCTCTGCACTTCTGTGATCTTCCAAAAACCTGTAACCCCAATCCAATCATGAGAAAAACACTGGACAAGTTACAATATCCATTAGAGGGGCATCCTACAAAATACTTAACTAGTATTATTCAAAACTGTCAAGGTCATCAAAAACAAGAAGAGGGATGCCTGGGTGGCTCAGCTGGTTAAGTGTCTGCCTTCAGCTCAGGTCATGATCCCAGGATCCTGGGATGGAGTCCCGCATCAGCTCCTTAGCAGAGAGCCTGCTTCTTCCTCTCCCTGCTGCTCCCCTTGCTGTGCTGTGTTTCTCTCTCTCTGACAAATAAGTAGAATCTTTTAAAAAAAAGAAGAAGAAGAGTCTGAGATACTATCACAGTCAAGAGAAGCCTAAGGAGATGGACTGACAACTAAATGTAATGTGGTGTCCTGGATGGGATCCCGGAACAAAAGAAAAAAACAAACAAACCTTCCTTAAGAGAAGTCAAGTAAACTATCACCTTGGTTAATAATAATGTATTGGGGCACCTGGGTGGCTCAGTCAGTTAAGCATCCAACTCTTGGTTTCTGCTCAGGTCATGATTGAGCCCCAGCTCAGGCTCCACACTCAGCAGTCTGCTTGAGATTCTTTCTCTCCCTCTCCCTCTCCCCCTTATCCCTCTTGTGCTCCCTCTCTCTCTCTCTCTCTCTCTCAAATAAATAAGCTATTCTTTAAAAAAAATAATGTATCAATGTTGGTTCATTAACTGTAATAAATGTACCATACTAATGTAAGATGTTATCAGCAGGGGAAATTGGGTGTAGAGTATATAGAAACTCTGTACTATCGTCTCCATTCTTCTGTAAATATAAACTATTCCAAAAAATAAAGTCTATTATATAGAAAAAATCAAATCACCACATCACAAACTGTTAAACCAAGACTTTCCAAAATAATGAAGAATATCTAGTCACATTGTACCTATTTTGCACTTCGATAGAAAATTTTTAATGTCAATGTTTCATCTTTAACCTTTTTAAACTTCCTATTGTGTATATGTTTTATAGTGTACATAATAAACACAGAGGTACACATACATTTTTTAATATATGCACATTGGAGATGTAAATTTTTACTGACATTACATAATATATACAATACACAATAATTATAAATTATTAGCAAGTGTGTTAAACTAAATAATTCAAAAATTAGAGTTTCTTAGAGGAAATAGAAGTAAACCTATGAATTGTGATATAATTACAACTAGCCTATTCTTATGTCAAGATGAATAAATAACAACAAAAATCTATAAGCCTATGTAAAAGCCTATATAGTGACATTACCAGAACAATCCCAATTAGTTTCCAGCTTCCCCTTTGGTTCATTCCTAATTTGATAACTAAAAGTTATATGATGACATTATAATTTGTAAGTCCTTCAACTTGGTAACTTACATTTTGAATCACCTTGGATTGATGTAACTACCTTTTCATTGCCTTGCCTAAAACAGTTAATTCATGAAAGGCTCCAAGTTCCTTTTCTTGGAAAACGCCAGCCCTTATTTGTAATAACTTCACGAGGAACGGGGCCAAAGCATTTAAAGTGTTTGTTTCTTAGTTTGATTAATTCTCTGTAAGGAACTTAGTACAGGTTGGATGCATATCCCCCCATTCAGTAGCACAAACACATTTTACAACGAAGTCAAACACCTCCCGTTTTTGCTCTATGGAATTTCCCAATGTCACAACAATAAAAAAATAGATTTCAAGTATAATTGTACAACAATTTCAAAAGTATTAACAGGAAAGGTACTTTTTAGTTTATTCTCGTTTCATAAGTTATATACCTCTCAAGCTTGAAAGGAAGTATTGTTAGTTTCACTTAGAAATTAACTGTTCTAGGAATAGCCAACTTTTATTTGAAAGACTTTTTTCCAGCATACCCCTTGATTGTGAAATGCTCATTGTTTTAAACAGGATTGAGGTGTGTGTGTTGGGGGGTGAGGTGCCTACCATGTCTTGGCAATTCTGAAACTCGAAGAAGTAACTTTAAATAGAAAAAAAATAGGGGAAATAGTTCATTAGAAAAAATATCTTGCATATGCAAACAATGAATCATGGAACACTACATCAAAAACTAATGATATAATGTATGGTGACTAACATAATAAAATAAAATTTAAAAAAAGAAAAAATAGCTTGCAGCAGTATTAATTTACCTGGAAAGCCCCAAAACTGTCCCCAAGAGTTTTTCTTGGGAGAAGTATGGGTCATAGTGAAATTTATTTTATCATGAAAATAAAACTTACATAAGGAGATGACAGACAGAATGATGTTACACAAAGACTTGGGATTCTGGAAAATGTTAAACTAGTCATTGGCCTCCAGCTAAATAGAATTTCATCCTAAAGAAATCATCCAGGCAGATGATAATCTTATTTAGAGAGTTTCTGAAATGGAATTCCATACTCTTACATACCTTAATATCTGCTATGGACTGAAATGTATCCCCCATAAATTCATATGTTGAAGCCCTAACCCCCAAAGTAACTATATTTGGTGTTCCAAACTAAACGTTTGTGCTCCGCCCCCCTCCCCCATTCACATGTTGAAACCCTACTTCACAATAGGATGGTATTAGGAGGCAGGCCTTTGGGAGGTAATTAAGATGAATTAAATGAGGTCAGGAAGCTGGAGCCCTCCTGAATGAGATTAGTGCCTTTCTAAGAGTCATGAGAAAGTTTGCTTCCCCTCTCTGCTCTCTGCCAGGTGAGAATACAAGGAAAAGTCAGCAGTATGCAAATGAGAAGACAGCTCTCCCCAGAACCTGACCATACTGGCACCCTGATCCTCGACCTCCAGCCGCCAGAACTGTGAGATATAATTTCTGCTGTTTAAGCTGCCCAGTCTGTGGGACTTTCTCCTGGTAGCATATGCAGCCTAAGCCTTAGCCTTAAGCAAACTAGACAGTATCGCAAACTACTTCCTTATACTTGCCTTTTAGGATAAGCATATGGGTTCCTTTGGAAAGGAAGCCCATCCTTCATACTGCACACTGGAACTTTAAAAAAGTCAAAGGGGCAAACCGTAGAGGTTTCCCAAGAAAATTAAGGCAAGGAAGAGATTCTTTGTCACTTCTGTGCCATAACGTAGGAGAGCTTCCCCTCCTCAAGTCGTCTGATGTTAGGTTGATGATTCACATATAACCCCATCTTATCTCCATCACATTAAGAGAGGAAAACATCACTCTACATTACCCAAAACTCTCTACTTGTGATAAGATAGCTTGTCAACCTTACCCTCAAAACCATACCAGCATATTGCTGACAAAGTAGCAAGGGCTTTCTGGATCTCCTGGCTAATATTTTGTCTCGTGAATTTTTCTTTCCACTTGGTCCAGCATTTTAGAAGGATGGTTGACTAGGCCTTCTTCAGAAGATATGAATGTATAATTTCATTATCATTGCATCATGCCCCCAAACTTTGGCAGCTAGAATCTACCTTAAAATAGTGGTCTTCACACTGAGGTACCTCTATTTCCTGGGGTACACCAAGGCCCCTTCGTACAGTTATACTGCAAAAGTCCAAAGGCAAAAATACCTTTCAAAGCTATCTGAGGGCACAGAGAGGCTTGTTCTCCTTTCCAGCCACTTCTTCTTGTTCAGCATATTCTTACTTTACAAAAACAGAAGACCTCTCTTATCCATCCCAAATCTTACTATGGTGTGTGCCTCAAGGGCTGGGCTATCCAGTATCGTAGCCACTAGTCCCATGTGGGTATTCAGTACCTGAAATGTTGCTGGTCAGCATCCAGGTTTGCTGTTTGTATCAAATACTATAGGATTTTAAGGACTTACGACCAAAAAACAAGAAGAATGTAAAATATCTCATTTTCAATTTTTTATATTACTGTTGAAATTATAGTATTTTGGAAATACAGTTGACCCTTGAACAACGCAGAGGTTAGAGGCACCAACCCCCCCTGCCATGCCATCAAAAATCCAAGTATACCTTTTGATTCCCTAAAAACTTAACTACTAATAACATACTATTGACCGGAAGCCTCAGTGATAACATAAATAATCAATTAACACATATTTTGTATGTTATGTGCATTGTATTCTATATTCTTATAATAAAGTAAGCCAGAGAAAAGAAAATACTAAGAAAATCATAAGGAAGAAAAAATACATTCACAGTACTGTACTATATTGATCGAAAAAATGCCGCATTTAAGTGTAACCATGCAGTTCAAACCCATGTTATTCAAGGGCTAAATGAATTGCATTATATACATTATTAATTTCACCTGTTTCTTTTTAATTTTTTAATATGTTACTAGGAAATTTTAGATTACATATGAAGCTCACATTATGTTTCTAATGGATGGTGCTATTCTAGAGCATCAAAACAAAGGTACAATTTAAATAATGCTTCTGGACAAGCCTCCCATAGAAGGCACCAAAAACTTGCACTCAGGCTTGGTGTCTTTCCTTTTCTTCTCCAAAGAATGGGTATTTTGGTATTTCACTGGAATGTTTTGGCCATATGTTAATTCAGAGTGTAGAGTGGGGTTATTAGGGTGATGATAACTTTGCTCAAAGAAAGCATTGCTCCTAAGGGAGAGTCTCGAGAGACCAAAGCAGAGAGTATGAGTAAGAAATGTTGGCAGCATCTTATGTCACCCAGGTGACAAACTCATGGCAAGGACGCTGTCTTAGAATGAATGTTTATAAGTGAGTTGGTGCTTCCTAGAAACCAGAAAGGGACGGGCTTTCATGACTGGATAATGAATCCTTCTCTAATCTAGGTGGTTTCTAGTGGTTTGTTTTGAACAGATTTGAAGAAGAACCTAAAGCTGTTAGCTGATGGTTTAAAATACTTAATGAGGGGCACCTGGCTGGCTGGTCAGTAAAGCATGTGACTCTTGATCTCTGGGTTGTGAGGTTGAGCCCCATGTTTGGTATGGAAACTACTTAAAAAAATCTTTGGGGTATCTGGGTGGCTCAGTCAGTTAAGCATCTACCTTAGGCTCAGGTCATGATCCCGGGGTCCTGGGATCAAGCACAGCATCGGGCTCCCTGCTCAGCGGGAAGTCTGCTTCTCCTCTGCCCAGCCACCCCCACACACACACACACACGCTCATGCTCTCTCTCTATCTCAATAAATAAAATCTTTAAAAGATTAAAATAAAATCTTTAAAAATAAATAAAATATTCCACGTTCATGGGTTGGAAGAACAAATATTGTTAAAATGTCTATGCTAGGGGCGCCTGGGTGGCTCAGTTGGTTAAGTGACTGCCTTCAGCTCAGGTCGTGATCCTGAAGTCCCAGGATCGAGTCCCACATCGGGCTCCCCGCTCAGTGGGGAGTCTGCTTCTCCCTCTGACCCTCTGCCCTCTCATGCTCTCTCTCACTCTCTCTCTCTCAAATAAATAAATAAAATCTTTTAAAAAATAAATAAATAAAAAATAAAATGTCTATGCTATCCAGAGCAATCTACACATTCAAAGCAATCCCTATCAAAATACCATCAACTTTTTTCACAGAGCTGGAACACATAATCCTAAAATTTGTATGGAACCAGAAAAGACCCTGAATAGCCAAAGGAATGTTGAAAAAGAAAACCAAAGCTGGTGGCATCACAATTCTGGACTTTAAGCTCTATTACAAAGCTGTCATCATCAAGACAGCATGGTACTGGCACAAAAACAGACACATAGATCAATGGAACAGAATAGAGAACCCAGAAATGGACCCTCAACTCTCTAGTCAACTAATCTTCAACAAAGCAGGAAAGAATATCCAATGGAAAAAAGACAGTCTCTTCAACAAATGGTGTTGAGAAAATTGGACAGCCATATGCAGAAGAATGAAACTGGACCATTTTCTTACACCATACACGAAAATAAACTCAAAATGGATGGAAGACCTAAGTGGGAGAAAGGAATCCATCAAAATCCTAGAGGAGAACACAGGCAGCAACCTCTCTGAGTTTGGCCGCAGCAACTTCTTGCTAGACACGTCTCCAAAGGCAAGGGAAACAAAAGCAAAAATGAACTATTGGGTCCTCATCAAGATAAAAAGCTTTTGCACAGCAAAGGAAACAGTCAACAAAACCAAAAGACAACCTACTGAATGGGAGAAGATATTTGCAAATGTCTTATCAGATAAAGGGCTCGCATCCAACATCTATAAAGAACTACCTCTTTCTAGCAATAAATAACATTCACCAATAGATTTTGAAAGGGATAGATCAATAAAATTTGACTAAGTATGTGTAATAATTATCAAACTTTAGAACATATTTTTTTTTTAATGTTTTATTTATTTATTCATGAGAGTCAGAGAGAAAGAGAGAGAGAGGCAGAGGCAGAGGGAGAAGCAGGCTCCCCGCCTAGCAGGGAGCCCGATGCGGGACTTGATCCCAGGACCCTGTGATCATGACCTGAGCCGAAGGCAGACGCTTAACCATCTGAGCCACCCAGGCGCCCTCAAACTTTAGAATATATTTTAATCAAATTTTTACTATTAATAATTGTAAGTATAGATACAACTTTCAAATAATTTTAAATAATAAAAGGCTTTCAAACATAAAAAATATGCTGTGTTAAATAAAGTTCTGGGAAAGGAAAATGGAGTGGAAATGAGTTTCCAGTGGGAAAAAGGAATGATGTAAAATCAGTCTTTTTTTTATGGATGATAGTGAATTTCTAATAAATATATTATTTAGATTCCATTGGAAACTTAAGTCATGTGATGATTTTATTTTAAAACATCAGTAATCATTTATAATACAGTGAAAATCATGTCCTTTAAAACTAAATTTCTAATGGAAAATTTTAGATGTCAACTTTCAAATGTGGAAATGGTTTCAGTTTTTCAAAACTCTTTTACAGGAGTAGGTGGACAAAAAATATTCATATGACTGCCTTAGATGGCAGCTAGTCAAAACTCCTTCATTTAATGAATGCAGCAGCTGAGCACCAGAAGTTCTGCTCTTGAACCAGAATCCAAGGCCACCTTCATAGTTTTGTTGTTGTTGTTGTTGTTGTTTGTTTGTTTGTTTTCAGATTTTATTTATTTATGGACTCAGGGTCCTGGGATCGAGTCCCACATCTGGCTCCCTGCTCAGCTGGAAGCCTGCTTCTCCCTCTCCCACTCCCCGTGTGTTCCCTCTCTCACTGTCTCTCTGTCAAATAAATAAAAAAATCTTAAAAAAAAAAAGGATTTTATTTATTTATTTGAGAGAGAGAGGGAGTGAGAGAGAGAGAGAGAGAGAGAGAGCACAAGATGGGGGAGGGTCAGAGGGAGAAGCAGACTCCCCGCTAAGCGGGGAGCCCGATGCAGGACTCGATCCGGGGAGTCCGGGATCATGACCTGAGCCAAAGGCAGTCGCTTAACCAACTGAGCCACCCAGGCGCCCCCCAAGACCACCTTCAGTCACTGGCTCCATCTCCCGCTCAGAGAAAGCCCACAGGGTCCTGTGAGAAAGTCACGTTTCTTGGTGATGAGGGGCCTCTAAGCAAGAGATCCTCTCTCTGAAATGTATTTGTCTCAGAAACGTATCCGTGGTCGCCTGTCAATGAGACTCCCACCCGTTGTCAGGATTTGCTCTAAAGCAATCGTTTAGGAGTATGAGGTAGTCCTACATCTATCACCGGAACTTGGATCATGTTTTATGTAACTACTGATCTCCCTAACCAAGCTGGAAGCACCTCGAGGGAAGTAGATGCAATTGTCTTAGTTAGCTTGGGCTGGGCGGCCATAAAAACACCTGGGGGGCGCAGTTGGTTGAACTGTGCTGGGCATGAGCCTGCTTAAGATTCTCTCTCACCCTCGGCCCCTCTGCCTGCCTCACGTACTCACGCTCTCTCTTTCTCTCTAAAACAAAACAAAACAAAACAAAAAACACAACCATAGACTGAAAAGGCTTAAACAACAGAAATTTATTTTCTCTCAGTCTAGAAGCTGAAAGTCTCAGATCAGAGCGCCAGCCTGGTTAAGTGCTGGGGAGAGCTCTCTTCTGGGCCTGTAGATAACTGCTTCCTCTTTGGGGGTGCTCATGGGGCCTGGGTGATGGGACTGGAAGGTGGTTTGCTCTGGTGTCTCTCCCTCTTCTTATAAGGACACTAAGTGTATTGGATCAGGGCCCTAGTCTTACGACCTCATTTATAATCTTAATTACTTTCATAAAAGCCCTCTCTCCAAATACAGTTACATTATAGGGGTTAGGGCTTTAACATATGAATTTTAGTTGGACACAAGCATTCAGTTCATAATGCTCATAAATCTTTACATGCCTTATTCCTAACCCAGTGGATGGTACCAGTGATCACTAAAAAATTTTTGTTGAATGAATTTAGTATTAATTCCTTATATCAATATCATAGTAGCAATGTACATAGCAAAGAGAAAACTAGCTATAGGACCTTGAGCAAGTCATTTACCTCACTGAGCCTCAGTTTCGTTAGATATAAAATCTAGATAGTCATTCTTATAGGTCTCTTATAGGATTAGAAGGGAGGCATGTGGAGGGCCTGGAATAGTGCTGGTGAAATAACAGCTCTATCTAATACTTTTGCTTGGCACTTTACAGTTTGTGAAGCACCTTTGCATACACCATTCCCCCAAGTCAAGGCCTGACTGTCTCAGTCACCTCTGGCACCGAGCCTAGTGATCTTTTCACTACACCAGGTGATCCAAGACCTTGTAAAAAGTGTTAATTTACAATAACCCTGGACCTCACAAGGTCATAATTTCTGTTCTGTGGAATGAAGTAGTTCACTGAACTGGTCTAGTCCTCAGGGTAATCAAGAATCCAGGTTAAGAAATCTATCTGGTAGGGAGAAAGAAATATTAGGTGTTTTAACAGCTATTTTCTTGCAAAATTAATCCGTTACTTGCAGTTTCCTAAATAAATTATTTTTCAGAATATTTGTAGCCTCGGGGCATCTGGCTAGTTCAGTCAGTAGAGCATGATGTGACTTCTGATCTCAGGGTAGTGAGTTCAAGGCCCACATAGGGTGTAGGACTACTTAAAAATACGTATGTATTTATAGCCAAAGCTTTGTGGGTAAGTCCATTCATGGACACTAGGTGGCACTATAAGAACCTCTCCTGGACCAGTTCCTGCCCACCCAATAGCTGGCCACCACCATTCATTTACAGCCTGAACACTTGTAGCAGAGAGTTGGGTGAAGAAAACATAGAGAGGTGTTCTTCCTTTTCTAGGTAGAGTCTATACGTTTTCTTTCTAAGGGGTTGAACTCCTACTGTAAGTAGTACGTAGAGAAACCAGGTTCTCATGGAAAACTACACCTAGCTTGGATCAAGTCAGGACACAATCTGAGTCCCAGTGCTGACACTTAACGGCTGGTTTTCCGGGAGAAGTTCTGTTTCCCGCCCTGTGTGCCTCCGACGGGATTCCTAGGAGGACTGCAGGAAGTCATGTATGAGAATTGCCAAGTGCTACAATTAAAAACCAAGGTTCTTTCTGGGGAGGCTCCTGCCTTGCATCAGCTCTGGGTCTCTGCTCCCCTGCAGATTCTTTATCAACTCCAAGATCACTCTCAAACATTTATAAAGGACTTTGACACCAGATATCGTCATTTCAACATTCCCTCAAACGACTGAAACTCACAGCTCAGAGTGGCCTCCCCACCAACGGTGTTTAACTTCTCTTTAGCTAGCTTGTCCAATGGCTACACCCTAGACCTTGTCATCATCTGGAAGTAAACCCCCTTAAACTTGTCGACCTCACACTCCCCTCTCAGAAGTCACCTCTCCTTACGCCCGCCCCCTCACTCATCAATCTCAGTGGGACCTCCAGCTCCTTCATTCCTCCTTCTCTCCCTGTTTATCAGTTCCCCCTTCTCTACCCACAGAGCCCCTTTCTTTTCTTGCCTCTGTGTTACAGTGAGCAGCTACTCACTCATCAACTCCTACAACCAGCCCCCCCCACTCCCCACCCCTCCAGTGCCACCATCCCTGAGGCCCCCCACCTGGACCAGCGTGGCCCTTCCAGGCAATGCAGAGCACCTAGGGGGGAGAGCACGAAGAACTGAATTACTACTGATGAAGAGCTGTGTAATCCTGAGCACATTATTAATCCCTCTGAGCACCAGACTTGGGTATGTTAAAGGGATGAGAACATTTATTCATAGATTTAAGAGAGGTAACAGGTGAAACAAGATTTTTTTTTTTTTTGAAATATATTTTCATGCTTTTATCTTTAGCATCTTTTACATCTGTGATCTTTCCCTGTATCCAGAGGTACCCACCCAGAGGGCACATGGATGAACGGGTGGGCCTGGTGGCAGGGTGTAGTTTACTTCTAAAATAGGTAATTGAGGGGCACTTCAGTGGCTCAGTCAGTGAAGCGTCTGCCTTCAGCTCGGGTCATGATCCCAGGGTCCTGGGATTGAGCCCCGTGTCAGGCTCCCTGCTCAGCGGGGAGTCTGATTCTCCCTCTCCCTCTGCCCCTCCCCGTGCCCCCACTCGTGCTCTCTATCTCTCTCTCAAATAAATAAATAAAATCTTTTTGAAAGTTAAAAAATAAAATAGACAATTGAGATGCAAACCTGAAGGCCCAAGGAAAGTAGGACTTGGAGATTATGCCAAAATATAGCTTGAGAAGACAATAGGAAAGAGCCGGGTGTACCTGCCCCTTATTCACCCACCATCCGTGAGGAGGAGCCTGAGCAGGGCAAGCCCTCAGAGGAAATGGGGTGAGGACAGGAGAGAAGCTGGGTTTGTTGCTTTTTCAAGAGCCCAACACTCACCCAAGCAGAAAACCACAAAAGCTAGGTGGAGCTGGGGACCTGGAAGGGAAATCCATAGCATATATTAAGCCCTTTAGTCCTCAACTCAGCTCCACAAAACCATTATTACCCACATGAAAACACCACCACGAGACTATTATTGGCCCCATTTCACAGAACAGGAAAGTAAGTGACAGAGTCAGGATTCTAACCCAGGTCAGCTAACCTCAAAGGCCATACCCTCAACCATCCTACTACACAGCCTTTCAATAAATATCAGTTCCCTACATTCACCCAACCCCTGGTCTGTTAAATGTCAGAGCTAAGAAGCTGTGGGAGAAAATTACCATGGGTTTCATGCTATTACTGTTTAAGGTCTAAACTCAACTGGGCCTCAGTTCTGCTCCATCACCTGTTGCCTGTTCTTGGTCCACGTCCTTTCCCATGTCCTGCAGTGGCCCTTAAGCCCTCCCCATTCCCTGCTCTCACCATGTTTAGCAATGAACTTGCCTGTGACTCAGAGAAAACCAGTGCCATTAAAAGCAGACTCTCAGGGCACCTGGGTGGCACAGTCTGTTAGGCATCCCACTCTTGATTTCAGCTCAGGTCTGATCTCAGGGTTTTGAGATCGAGACCAGGGTTGGGCTCCATATTCAGTGGGGAATTGGCTTGGATTCTCTCTCGCTCTGCCCCCTCCTCTCTAAAATTAATAAAATAAATCTTAAAAAAAAAAAAGAAGCAGTTCTCTAAGGTTCTCTCCTTCACTAACTTATCATCAAGAGCACCTTCTCACCCTCCTCTACAGCCAGGTTCCAAGGAATATGTGTCTGTCTGTCCTCCTGTCACACACCATTCCCTCCCTTGTCCTTTCACCTCCTCCAGGATTCCCACCGAGGGTCTCTTTCCAACGTCTCCAACCTCCCCGCTCTGCCAGGTTCTTTCTCTCAGCCTGTGAACAAAGTAGGGTCTTCCCTTCATGTCTGCCCATCCATAATTAACCTAGACATCAGGAACTTCCAAGTCTAGTCCTGGAACTCCTTCTAAGTAGTAGATGAAATTTCACTAATTCGTGAAAAAAAATGAGAAAAATAAGGATAAAAAGGAGTTTCTCAGTAAGCTAAGGTAATTAATTTAAGCAATTTTCTTTTGTTCTGACATTTTGGCCTTTTTTTTTTTTTTTTTTTAGTGTTTAGTTATCCTTTGTATGCTGCCTTTCAAAAGTGTAAAGACTGCATGCACAAGAAAAAGAAAAATCCCCTTCACTGTGTTAAGACATTGAGCTTTAGGGGGTTCTTTGTTCTTGTACATTACCTAGCCCAGTTGTTCTCAAACGGTTTGTCTTTGAACATCTCTACATTCTTTACGCTCTTTAAAACTATTAAGAACAGTGTTTGAGGTGTACAATATGATTCAACACTTGTATGCATTACTCAGTGCTCATCAAGATGAGCGTTCTCTTAATCTCCTTTATCTGTTTCATCCAACCCCCACCCACCTCCCCTCTGGCAACCACCAATTTGTTCTCTGTGTTCCTGATGCTGTGGCATCTGAGACCTTGCAGGCCCAGGCTAGTTTAGCTCTAGAGATAACAAGCTACTCACCTGTGAGCTCACCTTTCACATGCAAACTAGCCAATCCGAAGTCCATACCTTGCTGCCCACCTTTATCAGGCTTTCATAGGGTTCTTACATTTGGACCAATATTCCCCTGTCCTAATCACCCCAGGGCCAGACACTGGACAACACTGGACAGCCCCTACACCCTAGAGCCTACTGAATTAAACTAACCAATCCTAAACCTGCTTACCTTGACTCACCTGTTCCTTTATGTGATAAAGGAACACAGTAAAGGCTCCCCCCTCGGCTCTCCCCTCCCTCCTGCCTCCTGACTGACTCTGGTCAGGCCACCCCTGTGGCCTTGTCTGGCAAGGCATGCCTCTGACTCTTGAGAACAAACTATTCCTTCAATAACAGTCATCTCCTGATCTGTTGGCCTCACCCTACCTGAATGATAATAAAACCCACATTTTAAAATAGGACCTCAATGAGCTTTTGTTTATGTAGGTTCTATATACTGATATTTACTGTTTTAGATATTAAAATAGATAGATTCTTTTTAAGGATTTTTGATTTATTTATTTGAAAGAGAGAGACAGCGAGAGAGGGAACACAAGCAGGGGGAGTGTGAGAAGCAGGCTTCCCACTGAGCAGGGAGCCCAACACGGAGCTTGTCCCAGGACCCCAGGATCATGACCCGAGCCAAAAGCAGACGCCTAATGACCCAGCCACCCCCAAATGGATAGATTTTTAAAATATGTACTAATTCTTTTGAAAAATAAACCCACTATACATTGGCATAACCTCTTAATGAAGAGTAACTATATTTTGGGGATGCCTGGGTGGCTCAGTCAGTTAAGCATCTGCCTTTGGCTCAGGTCATGATCCCAGAGTCTTGGGATAGAGTCCCACATTGGGCTCCTTGCTAGGTAGGGAGCCTGCTTCTCCCTCTCCCTCTGCTGCTCCCCCTGCTTGTGCTCTCTCTCTCTCTCTCTCTGACAAATAAATAAAATCTTTAAAAAAAAAAAGATATATTTTCCAAAAAAAAGTGGTGAGAAGAGTAGCATTGTTTCAGTGTTTGCAAATCTTGTTAATAATGTCTGGCTTAATAGAATGGAACTGGATTTTCAGGTCTGCTTCTGCGTTCAAACAGCTGCAATACCATACTCTGGAAAACTCCACAATACACTAATGAGAGATTAAGAACAAAAGAGACAAATGACATTTTGGGATTTAAAAACTGATATTGAAATTGATATTGACCTCATAGACCCACTGAAAGGGTCCCAGGCCACATTTTGGAAATGCTGATCTAAATAATCTTCGTTAATACGGAAAAGTGTTTGAGCTCCTGAAATTTGCACACTAAAAGGGAATTTATTGATTAAAAGTTTAAAATTGTCCTCTACATTTTTTTATGGTCATAGTCTTTTTTATTTTTTTATACAGTTTTTTAAAAGATTTATTTATATATTTTAGAGAGAGAGAGAGAGAGAGCTCATGCAAGGGCATGTCAGGGGAGGGGCAGAGGGAGAGAATCTTCAAGCAGACTCCCTGCTGAGCATGGAGCCTGACATAGAGGTTCAGTCTCACAACCCTGAGATCACGACCTGAGCCAAAAACCAAGAACTGGGCACTTAACCGACTGAGCCACCCAGGCACCCCTTTTATGATCATAGTCTTTTTTTCTTTTAAAGATTTATTTATTTATTTTAGAAAGAGAGAGTGCAGGGGGGAGGGGCAGAGGGAGAGGGAGAGTCTTAAGCAGACTCCATGCTGAGTGTGGAGCCTGTCGAGAAGCTCCATCTCATGACCCTGAGATCCCAACCTGAGCCAAAACCAAGAGTCAGGTGCTTAACCAACTGAGCCACCCAGGCATCCCTATGGTCATTGTCTTAATGCAGGTCTTCAAGAAAGCAGAACATTATACTTGATTTAGGAGTTGTATTAGTCTGCTGGGCTGCCATAGCAATATACCACAGACTAGGTAGCTCAAAAGGTAGAAATTTGTTTTCTCACAGTGAGCCTGGAAGTCCAATATCAAGGTGCTGTCAGGGTTGGTTTCTGGTGAGAGCTCTCTTCCTAGCTGGCAGATGCTGTCTCCTCACTATGCCCTCACATGGCCTTTCATCTGCACACATGGAGAGAGAGAGCTCTCTGGTGTCCCTTCCTTATAAGAGGCTACCAGTCCTATTAATTAGGGCCCCACCCTTATAACTTCATTTAACCTTAATTACCTCCATAAAGGCCCCATCTCCAAATTCAGTCACATTGGGGGTAAGGCTTCAACCTATAAATTTTGGGGAGAACACAATTCAGTCCATAACAGAAAATGAAGACCCAAAAGAATGAATGTGAGAGAGGAAAAAAATGAGCCAAGGAAGGAGGTGATGCGAAGTGATATAATGTGTTACCATGCTGGCTTCCCCTCCATAAATCCCTTTTTTAAAAAAGGCCAGTCAATGCTTGCTTGGCACATTGGAGGCCTCCAGAAGGGCTGCAAGAAAGAACTGCATCTCAGAGGATTCCATGGGAGGAAGACACTGCCCGCCTGACTACCCCCAGCCCCACCTCCTATTTCCTCTTCATCAAGATTCACCCCACAGAAAGCTGATTCACCCACTGCGCTGGGTCACATCATCCAGCCCCTCAGTGGCCACTCGGGAGGCTAGAGTCCATTCTGCACAGCGTAGCATTTCATCCAAGCCCAGAAGTGGCGGGGCGGGGGGGTGGGGGGAAGCGATAAAGCATGTTAGACATCAAGCCTTGGCCTTCAACTCAGATTTCAGCCGCCTTGACACATGCAGCAAAAATGCTGGAAGGGGCACAGTCTAGGAGGTGAGTGGTGCCTTTAGAGGGAAGAAGGCAGCTGAGGAAGTCAGAGGGTATCTGACAGAGTAATCATTTGACATTGGGGAAGGTTCAGAACTACTTCTGCTCGAAGCACAGACATGGCCATTCTAAAGTGGCAACATTTCCTGAAAGGAGCATAACCCATAGAGGTCATTGGGAAAGTATATTTTGATGGTCTTATAAACAATGATCCCATCGTAAATGAAATGTAATGACAACATCTAATAAATGAACACTATAATCCATCTAATTTGTACATTGACAGATGAGTCTTAACTTAGAACAAATAGTCTTAGCCTATAACAAATGTTTGATATTCACCGTATCCAAATCCTAATGAGATTTAATACACTGTATGATTCAGATTTGCTTAAAAGCCAGTGGAGTGAATTATACTGTAGTTTATTCTTCTAATGAAATGAGCTATCAAATCACTGTGAGTTGTGATTTCAAATCAAATCACTGCGAGAAGTCTGAGAGCTCAAGATACATTCATAATGGCAGTCAAATTGAGTTATCTTATCACATCCAGGTAATTGTTAACTGAAAGTCACATTGGGAAATACCTTGAGAAGGGAACAGGCATGGGTTACGCTTACTACAAAACCATCATGCCCTTGTTATTCTAAAGAACAAAAATATGTGAGCTCTGGCTGACCCTGGATAACAAGGAATGTCATGGCGGCCAGCCGAAGAGTCTTGACTATTGAACTGTGGAACATCTTTATTTCCACTGAATCTTTTTTGAGTTTTCCAATTACTTATTCCTGTGGTATTCATTGTTCATTTCAAGGTTTATCACATGATTCGTCAGGGACGTGTGTGTGTGCATGCGTGTGTGTGTTTTATATTTAGGGAGTAGTTATTTCAAGTGGCTAATGGAAAAGCAGACATGGTCAGCGGACAATATTAAAACTTTCCAAAGGACTAAAAACATATATACATTGTGACCTCTGAAATAAACTAGAGCTAATCCCAGAGTAGACAGGGATAGCCAGGCAGCTGTGTATTTGGCATGGCCACAGAACCGCATTCCCAATGGTCTTAGCAGCTGTAAAGCATTATCTTCAAATGCTGTGTAGTGAGGCAGATGATGAAGACAACAGTTCTGGTGGCCAGAAGTCACACAGAACTCTGAGACCCACATGAAGTATATCATGTCTCCTTAATTAGAAATTCGTTATTTTACTGATACCTAAGCACCCATGACTTCCAAATGTCAATCTCCAGTCCCATCTTCTCTACCAAGTTCCAGACCATGTATTCCCTGTGACACCTCGAAATCCTCATGCTTCCCACTGAATCCATTGCAAACCTTCCTTTCGTTCTACATTTCCTATCTTAGTTGATATTGAAATCCACATAGTAAGTTAGCCATTTCATTCACCCCGTATCACATCTTTCATGGTAGGCACATGGGGATACAACAGTTAATACAGTGATATCCCTTTCCCTATGAATTTTATATTCCAGTAGTGAAATGAACAATGGCTAATACTTACATGCATGCGCACGCGCGTGTGTGTGTGTGTGTGTGTGTGTGTGTGTGTGTTAGTGGCAAGTTCTATGGGGGGGAAAAAGCAGAGTAAAGGGTCGTGAGTTATAGGATATGCCATTTTACATAGGTTATCAAAAAAGGCCTCATTATATTAAATCCCTCTCTTCTTTCCCTCCTATCTCCAATTAATCCTCTTACCGGTCTCCCCGTCTCTGCGTCTCTCCTCCATCTCATTCCATTTTCCATGCTTCCATCAGAGTCATTCCTTTTTTTCTTTTTTTAAGATTTTATATTTCAGTAATCTCTACACCCAGTGTGGGGCTTGAACCCACAACCCCAAGATCAAGAGTCACACGCTCTAAAGACTGAGCCAGCCAGGTACCCCCAAAATCATTCTTTTAAAATTCAAATGACTGTTCCCCATTGTTTATTATTGATGTGATGTTCTAGGTTCTTCACAACTTGTTTCACCCTACTTTTTAAACTATAACTACTACCACTCTCCTATTGCCTGTGAGAATTAATTTCTCCATTTCCATTGGTTCCAAATGTAAGTAGGTATAAAACAGCTTTATCAGTATTTGTTTTCCATTAGTCTCTCCATTATAATGTGATCTCCTTGGATAAAGACTGGCCTGGTTCCCGGCACACAGTAAGTAAGAAGTAAATATTTGCTTGGTTCATTTGAAATTAAAAAAATATTTTTCTTGAAATTTAATTTCCTCCTTGTTCCTTTAATGGAAGTTAGCTCTGGCAGCATTTTGGGGTGTCTGATTGTTACTCGGTTAGCCAATGCTCTCTGTTGCTCTTGGAGACATCCCAGCAGAGTGACATTCTCTAGACTACCAGGTGATAGGAAATTTGTTCCCCAGGTCTCATAATAATTTCCAGTGAATCCTTCCCAAAATTTGGTTTTGCGAACTTCATCAGCTCTGTGCCTGCTCTGAAATTTTTGACAAATGAGAGGGTGGAGGTTGACAGAGCCCAGGCCTCTAGAATGCTCTCATCTCTCTGATGCTATGTAGAACAGGGTAATGACCCAAGTGGTGACTTGGCTGAGGCAACTCTTAAGTCAGGGCTTTTGTTGTTGACTGTGAATTCCCCATAACTCTGTAGGGAACAGTGGTTAAAAAACCAACCAACCAAAAAAAAAACAAAAAACAAAAAACAAAACAAAACAACCCAATGCAAAACAAAAGAAAAACTCTTGCTTTACTGTAATTCTGGTAATAGCACTAGAGAAAAGTTCAAAGCCAATTTTAGTTAATCATTCATGCAGCAGCCTCAAAAGATGTAAAATTAAAGCAGCAGTTCACTGTCTTCTAGAGATCATGGTGACATCAAAAATAGAACTCCGGGGGCACCTGGCTGGCTCGGAAGGTGAAGCTACAACTCTTGATCTGAGGGTTGTAAGTTCAAGCCCCACATTGGGTGTAGAGATTACTTAAAAAAAAAGAATTCTTAAAACAAAAACAGAATTCAGGTTTTCTGACTTCCATTATGTATTTATTTTAAAAAGCAAATCTACACAAGATTTATTTGGGCAAAATATAAATGACCCTAACTGTTATGACTTCGGGATACTGGAGTGAAAACTATATAAATTAAGTGGGAATTTCAGATATTTGTACACGAAACTACTATATCAGTTTCATTTCTGTCCAACAAAATAAGCATTTTAAAATAAGTATTAATAAATATAATTTACCCTACGAACAAATTAAGCTTTAAATGTTTGAATGATTTTTCAATTATGTTGATAGCAATTATTGATTTTAGCAGGAGGAAGAAGATTCTCTTCACTTAAGCACATAGTGGAGAACTGCCAATAGAGGGGAGATATATTTTTGGCTCAGGGCTATGAGGGTTAGAAGATATTTTTTCAACTCAATGTAGGTGTTGGATAAATGCGGCATTTAGAACCTTTCAAGGGCATAAAACTGACCTCAGTTAACTTACTAGATTATTTTTCTTATTCTGCTTTCCACTAAGGGGGAAAAAATTCTTGCAGAAGGTAATATTTTCCAATTAAAAAATAGTTTAATCTCTCTCTGATTGTGTAAAAGAAATGTATTTTCTTGCCAAAGAACAGAATTTGAAAATAAGAGCTTAATATTTGTTAGGATAGAAAACAGTTCTATGTTTCCATTTCCTTTTTTTTTCTTGGCAAGATTTTCAAGCAGAGTTTGTATTATTAAGAGGAGAGTAGGCTCAGCATAATGAGAAAAGTATAGCATTTGAGGCATGCCTCTTCTGCAGGGAACAGATGTCATATAGTCTGCATCATCCAGTTTGACAAACAAGTCTTTTACCAGAGAGCCACTAAAAATATTCTTTCATATGATATTTCCCAACAAGTGTATTGTAAATGTGTTCCCTGCTTCATAATGTGCTACTAAGAGCACAGATATTGGAATTCTTACTACATTCTATTAACAAACCCTTGTAGAGTTGCTGAGGGAAGGTTTGGAAGAACCAGAGAAGGATCACTGTGTTGAAAATAGTCCTTTACAACATCAAGAAAGTGACAAGACAACCCATAGAGTGAGAGAAAATATTTGCAAATGGCATATTTGATAAGGGACTCATATCCAGAATATGTAAAGAACTCTTTCACTTCCACAGTAAAAAATCACCCAAGTTTTTAAAAATGGGCAAAAGTTTTGAATAGATATTTCTCCAAAGAGGACAACAAATGACCAGTAAGTACATAAAGAGATGTTTAGGGGTGCCTGGGTGGCTCAGTTGGTTGGGCGACTGCCTTCAGCTCAGGTCATGATCCCGGAGTCCCGGGATCGAGTCCCGCGTCGGGTTCCCTGCTCAGCGGGGAGCCTGCTTCTCCCTCTGACCCTCCCCCCTCTCATGTACTCTCTCTCTCTCTCATTCTCGCTCTCTCAAATAAATAAATAAGTCTTTAAAAAAAAAAAGAGAGATGTTTAACATCATTAGCCATTAGGGAAATGTGAGCACAAGTAAAAACCCACAGTGAGACACAATTTCACAATTGTGAAATTTCACATCCTACTAGGATGACTAAAATCAAGAAGACAGACAATAACAAATGTTGGGAAGGATGTGGAAAAATTTGAATATCCATACATGGCTGACGGGAAATGTAAAATAGTGCATCTACTTTGGAAAAGCATTTTGGCAGTTCCTCAAGATATTGAAAAGATCATATAACCCAGCAACTCCACTCCTAGGTACCTATCCAAGAGAAATGAAACCATATTCACACAAAAAAACTTGTACACAGATGTTCGCAGCAGTATAGTTAAAAAGTAGAAACAATAAATGTAGTATATCCATACAATGGATTATTGTCTGTCAATAAAAAATAACAAAGTACTGATACATATTAAAACATGAATAATCCTTGAAAACATGATGTTACAGTAAGAAGCCAGTCACAAAAGTCACACTTGTGTGATTCCATTTATATGAAAAGTCCAGAATAGGCAAATCTATAGAGACAGGAAGTAGAATTTCCTTTTGTGGTAATAAAATGTTCTGACATTAGATAGTGATGATAATTTTACAACTTTGTGAATATACTAGAATATGCTGAATTTACACTTTAAAATGTAAATTTAATGTTGTGTAAATAACAAGGTTGTAATCTAAAAAATAGTCTTTAAATGTTCAAAATGGGAAAATATTTTATAAATATTTTTATTAATATTGTCATTGGTGGGGCACCTGGGTGGCTCAGTCAGTTAAGTGTCTGCCTTTGGCTCAGGTCATGATCCCAGGGTCCTGGGATCGAGCCCTCTATCAGGCTCCCTGCTCAGCAGGGAGTCTGCCTCTCCTTCTCCATCTACCTGTCCCCCAGCTCATGCTCTCTCTCTCTTGTTTGCTCTCGCTTTCTCAAATAAATAAATAAAATCTTAAAAAAAAATAGTATTGTCATTGGTAAGAGGAGCCCAGAAAAAAATATGTACAAAAAATTGGTGAAGGCCGTTCTTTGACCTACTTGCTTTATGGCAGGTTCAGCACCAGGGACAGCTCCCCCGCATAGGTTATGCTTTCAAAGGTACCCTTCAAAAGGCTACCCAGGTCCTACAGAAGTTTTCTAAAAGTGACATCTCTGTTGTGCTTTTCTTCTTTTTAACACTGTCATATATTATGGCAGACATGATTGCCTTTATGTATACATTTCGTGAGAATTCAAGCAGGAAATGAAAGATCTGCTACACTACTTTATTAGTCCAGTTAGCAAAATGTATTGATTGATTGTTACGTGCTGGTAGTCAGCGTGAGCTCTTAGAAAAGTCACTTGCCTCTATTAACTTCATTTCCTTATCCAAAACTTGTCAACAATTATACATGTGATAAACTAAGCCAATATTTGTGAAATAACTCAATATATGTATTGAGTATTTAAATATACGTATATGTATTTCATGTATTCATGAAAGGTACTTTTATTACTGAATTCTTTAACAAGTCATTCCATTGCATTATCAAACAATTTATTTTATTCGGGGAGCACACAGTCTCCCATGACATTAGAAGCCCAGACACCTGCCCTGGATATACTCAGGTTATTCTGTCAACAGCCTTCACGGCAAGGACTGTCTTCTTAAGCATGCTTCATATGGGCACAAATTTCTAAGACATAATCTTGGATTTGGCCTGGAAATGGGCCCATTTCTAAGGATGAGGTATAAATGAAAAGGTATGCATCTAATCTTCCACCTTTCTAAATCTAATCCAAAGATTAATTTCAGCATATAACTGCAGATGCATGTCCACTACACATATTTCTATATGATCAATCCTGTCATAACAGAATTTATCTGTAGGGTGAATGTTAATTTGGACCCCATATAACACTATTATAAAGGAATTCTATCAGATTTAACACTTCAAAATAAGAAATTATATAGAAAAGCTCCACGAATGTTTGAACAGCAAAATTGTGTCTGATCACATAACTTCATGTTTTCATCTGCATTACTACACTGGAGGGTGGATAAAATGCTCTACAAAAAATCTAACAAAATGTGTATGGTTCCATTTCACTGTTTTCCATTCTTACTCAAATGGTTCCATTTTAGTTGCCATTTACCAATCTTACTCATATTTAAATATCAAAATAACTAGCACAGGATGCTTAACTCTGCCAAATTCCATAAAGTCAGATGCAGCTTCCTTAAGAAGAAAAAAATAATTATTGATTTTTAAAGGGAACAGAGTGGAAGGCAGCCATTTGATCTCTCAATGTCCACTCTTTCCTTTGCTCTGGCTTAAGTAAAAATGTTGTGTAAGAGGTCAGAGTACATTTCCATAGGAGCCCACAACACAACAGTTGTAAATAACACTTCTCTTCCTGAGGAAAGAAAGGGCATCAATCTGAGTAGGCACAAACAGGAGCCCCTAACACTCTGAGAACTTGGGAGATGGATCTTGAGTCCAAATATTTCAAAAAGCAAAAGCTTCCCATTTCTGTTCCATGATGATTCTTTAATCCTTACCTGTTCCTTCAGTTGATTATTGCTTTCTTCAACTATAAGCCCATCTGAAAGATAGCTGTTCTCTTGTGGTGCACAGCATCTCAACAGTCTGCTGTTTTCCTTAACAATTCCCCAACTTGCCTGTCTGTCCTTTGCTGTTTGTTCTCTATTCTTCCCATCTGTTCTCTGTTCATCCCGCCCCCCCCCCCGACTTCCTGCTATTGGTTTATTAGCTATACTTCTACATTTTAGTTTTTAGTGGTTGTGCTAATGTTTATAACATATCTCCTTAGCTTACCAAGTCTACTTTAAATAATATTTGAATGCTATGTAATAGCTTTATAACA
This sequence comes from Phoca vitulina, assembly GCF_004348235.1. Taxonomy (NCBI): domain Eukaryota; kingdom Metazoa; phylum Chordata; class Mammalia; order Carnivora; family Phocidae; genus Phoca; species Phoca vitulina. The sequence continues at coordinate 11,615,835 of NW_022589720.1, read as the reverse complement.
GTATACTTCCATTTTCCCCTTCCATCCTTTATGCTATTGTTGTCATACATTTTGCTTATTTTTGCTTTACATAGTTGAATTTTTTTAACGAAAATAAAATACTTTCATATTTACCCACATATTTACCACTTGTTGTGTTCTTCATTCCCTTGTGTAGATCCAAGTTTTCATCTGGTTTTATTTTTCTTCCACCTAAAGAATTTCCTTTAACATTATTTCAGTGATATTCAATTACAAAGTCTCTCGGCTTTTGTTTATCTTAAGAAGTCTTTATTCCACCTTAAGTTGAACATTTTATTTTATTTCATTTTATTTTAAAGTTTTATTCATTTAAATAATCTCTACACCCCATGTGGGGCTTGAACTCACAACCCCAAGATCAAGAGTTGCATGCTCTTCTGACTGAGCCAGCTAGGTACCCCTTAAGTTAAACATCTTAAAGGAAATTTTTGCTGGATATAGAACCCTATGTTGACAGATTTTATTTTTTCTTTTCTTTTCTTTTTTTTAAAGATTTTATTTATTTGACAGAGAGAGACACAAGCAGGGGAAGTGGAAGTGGAAGTGGAAGAGGGAGAAGCAGGCTCCCTGCTGAGCAGGGAGCCCGATGCAGGGCTCAATCCCAGGACCCTGGGCTCATGACCTGAGCTGAAGGCAGACGCTTAACGACTAAGCCACTCAGGTGCCCCCAGATTTTATTTTTTCATTCTGCAATTTAAAGATGCCATACCATTGTCTTCTGACTTGCATCATTTCTGAAAAGAAATCTGCTTTCATTCTTATCTTTGGTCCTCTGTACATCATGTGCCTTGTTTCTCTGACTGATTTTAAGATTTTCTCTTTATCACTGTTTTTCAGCAATTTATTTTTTTTTAAGATTTTATTTATTTATTTGAGAGAGAGAATGAGAGAGAGAGAGAGAGAGAGCACATGAGAGGGGGGGAGGGTCAGAGGGAGAAGCAGACTCCCTGCTGAGCAGGGAGCCCGATGTGGGACTTGATCCCGGGACTCCAGGATCATGACCTGAGCCGAAGGCAGTCGCTCAACCAACTGAGCCACCCAGGCGCCCATGTTTTTCAGCAATTTAATTGCAATGTGCTTGGATGTGATTTTCTGTGTATGTTTATGCTCCTTGGGATTAATTAAGGTTTGTAGATCTATGGGTTCATAGTTTTTATTAAATTTGGAATTTTTCAGTCATTGTTTCTTCAGATATTTTTCTGTCTCCCTTGCCTCCCCTCCCACTAAATCACAGTTTTCTGGGATTCCAATTACACATACAATAAACCACTTGATATTATCCCCAGGTCATTGAAGCCTTATTTACTTTTTTCCATCTTTTTTTTCTATGTTTCAGATTGAACTGTTTGTATTGCTACATCTATGAGTTTGCTGGTCTTTTCTTTCCCTATGTCTCAGCTGCAGTTAATCCCATCCAGTGGTTTTTTTTTTTCATTTCACCAATTTAGTTTTTATCTTTAGAAATTTCATTTTGTTCTTTTTGTATCTTCATTCTCTTTCCATTCTATTCATATTAAAGATTCTTAAATATATTGAGTCTATAGTCGGTTAAGCATCTGTCTTCGGCTCAGGGTCCTGGGATTGAGCCCCACGTCAGGCTCTCTGCTCAGCGGGGAGCCTGCTTCTCCCTCTCCCCTCTGCCTGCCACTCCCCCTTCTTGTGCTCTCTCTCTCTCTGTCAAATAAAATATTTTTTAAAAATATGCTGAGTCTAGGGGGCGCCTGGGTGGCTCAGTTGTTAAGCGTCTGCCTTCGGCTCAGGTCATGATCTCAGGGTCCTGGGATCAAGCCCCACATCGGGCTCCCTGCTCAGCGGGGAGCCTGCTTCTCCCTCTCCCACTCCCCCTGCTTGTGTTCCCTCTCTCGCTGTGTCTCTCTCTGTCAAATAAATAAAATCTTTAAAAAAAAAATATGCTGAGTCTATTTATAATAGATAATTCAAAGTTTTGTGATCTAATTCCACCATCTCTGTCATCGATGGATCTTTTTTTATTGACTATTGACTCTTTTTATTCTCCTGGTTATGGGTCACGTTTTCTTGATTCCCGGCATGTCTAGGAATTTTTTATTGGATGCTGAATATTGGATGTTAGGTTATTGAGTATCTGAACTTTGCTATCTTTCTTTAAAGAGCATTAGCTTTGTTCTGGAAGCAGTGAAGCTACTGGAAGATCAGATGGGTTTGATCTTTTCATGGCTTTTAGAAAAACTGTTTAAGAGTAGGTCTGCAGTAGCCTCTATTCTGAGTTAGTTTAGCCCTACTACTAAGATGTGACCCTCTGGGTTTCTTAAATAGTCAATTTGGAAGGTGATTCTCTTGAAAGCATAATGTTGGAAGATCCCTGGCTTAACCTTGGGAAGAGATTCAAAAAATTCTGTTTCCACTATGTCTAAAGTTTGAGAACAAAGAGTTTTGGGGAGGGAACATAGAATGTGAGATTGGCTGCAGGTGCACTGAAGGACCAAACATATGACTGGATGCTGTGAAACAGAACGCTCTTGTAAAGAAAAGTGGCTGTCAGATAGTCAATCATTAATCACAAGGTTAGTAATTCAGTGTGACAATTGATTCTCTCTGTATACAAGGATTTAATAGCTTTCTGGCCTGTCACATAGATGTTGCTGAACTTCCTGCTCTCTGTTGGTATACAATGGTACTGAAGATTCTGTTAATCTAACTGTGCATCTCCTTTGGACCATCAATCTACAAATAGGAACTTGGAGGCGGTATTACAATTTTGAAGAGGTTGTCCCTCATCATGCGTCTTTGCTTACATTCCTAAACTTCATAAACCTCTTTAAATGGTTTTATGCAGAGAGATTCTTTTCCAGTTAATATTTGAAAAAGTCTATTTTGTTTCATCCATTTGAAAATGCTTTGGTTATAACATTTTATCACTGCCTCTCATTCAACATAAAAGCTGACATTGAAAGTCTCATTATCTGGAGGTGGTTGAGGAGTACAGTAAGGAAGAGGTTTGGAATCATTTGAAACTATTTCACCATATTTATTTATTTACGTATTTTTTTCCTGAGGTGGAGTAAGGAACTCTGGGTAAACAATAAGTAACTATGGGTACAGCACCATTAATATCCATTTTATATGGTACTTGCTTCTTCCCACATGGATATTCAACTTGGTGACTGAGGTCATTGGAATAAAGCTTTAAGTCTGACTGCTTTTATTATTGTGATTTTCATAGCATTGATCAGTATATTTACACATTTCATTAGGTCTTGGTGATCATTAACTTGTAAGAAATATTTCCTCTTCTCTGTATTTATTTATTTAGTTTTTATTATTGGAGTATAGTTGACATACAATGTTATATTAGTTTCAGGTGTACAACATAGTGATTCAACAATTCTACACATTGTTCACCACAATAAGTGTAGTTACCATAAGTCACCATACAACATTATTACAATATTATTGACTATATAAAAATATGGAATATTTCAGGAATTTGCACGTCATCCTCATGCAGGGGCCACACTAATCTTCTCTGTATTGTTACAATTTTAGTATATGTGCTTGCAGAAGCACACGCTTTTTTTAAGCCAAAACTGCCCTTGGCTTAGTTTAGCTGTATTGTTAACCTTTGAAATGCAGATAAGTTTAATGTCTCCAATACATATTGGTCCAGAAATGAATTTAGTGGATTACCCATTTACAATACCAAACTATCTTTCCTGATAGTCACCATGAGGTCCTCCAAAGATTTCCCACTGTTTTCATTTACATAATGGCTAGAAAACCACAAACACAATCTGACCAATGAGAACCATCACCAGATTTATGCTTCTGAGGGTCTGGGTACTCTGTTCCCTGGCCCCAGGCTGTGTCTTAACAAACATGATATCCTATAGAAGTCATAATAGGCATAGGGAAAACAATATTTCATTACAGTAAATATAAAACTAACTTTTGATAAAGCTATTAGGAATTCTGTGCATGTGGTTCCAGACAATCAGATTTGACCTTCAGGCTTACACTTAAGAGTGGAGGCGCCAACTTCTACCACCATGGAAATTTACTAACCGAGGCACAAAGAGAACAACAAATTAAGGAAGTCATCGTGGAACCTGGAGGAAGGAGACAATGCCAAATCCAACCTTTGCAACATGAAGTTGAAGTGCTGAGGCAGAATGCTTTACAGAGCTAACCCACTGCAGACTAAAAGGGTTGCTGAAAATGCACCCATGGAAGGTTTAGAGGACCTGTAATTCCCTTGGCATCAAAACACTGCAGGAAAGCTCACAGGACTTCCGGTCTGCATTTTTAAAAAGAGTTATTTATTTATTTGAGAGAGAGAAAGAGAGAGTGGTGGGTGTGGGGGAGGGGCAGAAGAAGAGGGAGAGAATCTCAAGCCTACTCCCGGCTGAGCAGAGCCCCACCCAGGACTTGTTCTGAGGATCCGAGAGCTCAAGACCTGAGCCAAAATCAAGAGTCAGAGGCCCAACCGACTGAGCCACCCAGGTGCCCCTGGTCTGCATTTTTAAAATATCACATGTGTATCTCATCAGCCAAAGATCAACAGCAACAAACCTGCACACGAAGGTAATTACTCTGGGCACCTGCAACTTTTTTTTTTCTTTTTATCTTCCACCCTAACCACTGAGAAAACTATTTCAGGAGGGCAACTTTGTGTGATGGTTACCCTGCGACATGGGTGCCACCCGGCATTTGTCTTTGCTCATCTCCAGTGACCTCATTAACATTTTTATCAGTGAGGATGCTCACTGATAAGATTACTAACCTTAATTATATGGTGCTCTGAACTAGATTCTTCTTCCATCGCGGAAGGTCACTCAGGTGTGCATCTGCGCTGTGAAAATCTCCACATACGATAGATACGGTTCAAGGCACACCGTGCTCACGCCTGCTTCCCAGAAATTTTGAATCGGTGCGGCAGACACTCTGGCCTCTCGCGCTGGCCACAGATGATTGGATGGAGTGGGGCGTGTGGTTCAAGGGCCATGCGTGGGCTGAGCCAATCAGATTCTACTTGTCGGGAATTTGAACTGATGAGCTACGATGCAGTTTCCTTCGGGGGTGGGAGCAGCCTTGTGTGCCAGGAGGAAGAAGACTGGGAGACAGAGGTGGAGAGAAACTGAGTGGGGCAGGGAGAAAGAGAGAAAACATGTGTGCAGTGAGGCAGTGAAATCGTGAGCGATGAGACCCTCTCTCTTATGAACCGTGAGAGACACAGCTGCAAACTTTAATTCTTGGCTGTCCAAGGCCCAGGCAGCTTCCTGGAACTGGCTGTCCTTCCTGCCCTGTTGCTCTGTGGGATTCTCCCTACCAAACTCACTTACATGGGCTTCTGTCGTCACAACCCACACTGCTGGAACAGAACCCAGACTATGTCAGGAACGCCTATATCTTGCATTCCTGACAAGACTTAGACTCAGGCAATATTTCCCACTAATCATACAACAGCAACTCAAGCTCCTAACCATTTCTCACTCACAATAAAGCCAACACAGGACTGGAATTCATAGATTTGTCCAAAGTTCTTCCTTACTGCAGAAGTTTAGGTCGTGCCCCTCTTCGATCCCCTATATATGAGTCCTACAAAGGCCAAGGAGAGCAGTGGTCTTTTGGAGCTGGGAAGACCATCAGGAACCAAGGTATAATGGGTGTATCTGGTTAACACAGTCTGGTGGAAACCCCTGTTACTGAACTGCGCCCTCCTGTCTCCCTTGCCACCGAAAGGTATTGTCCTCTGTATTGGTAGTATCTTCTAGGACCTCATTTTTCCTGACTTCAGTTGTGCACCTTGGGTGTGTCCTTCTGCTACTGACTTTGGTAAATATCTGAGATGTGCTCAAGTGTTCCCGCCATGGGTTGGCAAGTTCAGCCTGCCCATGTTCTTGCTTCCCTTCAGCCACACCAGCCTGGCCCTATATTGTGGTCCCCAACCTGGGACCTGCCCCAGAGACTCGGCAGAGTCCAGACTGAGGTCAGGCCTCATCCACCGGCATGGAACACGGCCCATGTGTTCCCCAGACATCTTAAAGTTCTGTTCCTTTTTAGAAGTCCATGACATAATAATAAAAAAAAAATGTATATATATATATATATATATATATATATATATATATATATATATATAAAAGAAGTCCATGACCCACTTCATAACATTCTTTCAGGAGCCATAATTTATTTAAAAACCTGTTTCTGGGTGAAGTCAGTGTCCTTGGTTAATTTTAACCTCACTAGAGATACAGTGTTAGCAAAACTTGGCTTGACCTCTAATGTCTACTGTGGCCATTCCATAGGTCACACTGACGTGATGAGTATGCCAGGGTATCATTAACTTCAGGAAGCTTCTCTCCCCAGGATGTCTAAAAACTAGCTCTCTTTAAGCCCTGAATCAATAAAAAGAAATTTTGGGGGAAAATACACTATTAGAGTCTTTGCTTCTTTAAGTAGTAACAACTGCACTTAGCTCTCATCAGCTTGGGATTTGGAATTCATTTGATATTTGTATGAGTACTGTTCTCCTCACAATGATACAAGACCCAATTCCCTTCCCACAGGAGCTTGAAATCCAGTAAAGAAATAAAGTGTGATGATGAAGATTTTTTGTTAGCACAAGGAACCGAAATCAAAATGAGGTTCTTGCTACTTTCTGCCAAGAGACTGTAGAAGCCTAGGAAAGCCTGGAGGGGAGATCCCGGCCCCACTCGCCTCCTCAGTGAGGTGCCCCAAGCACACGGCACCATCTCCATACAGCGTCTTGGTTGGACCAGTAACAGCAAAAAGTCCCACAAAATGACAACAAAAATGCACTGCCCAAAATCTGGGCAAAATCCCAAACTCCCAGGTAAATGGCATCAGAATCTATTGATTCCTGCCTGAAACTCCTGGGTTAGTGCTATTAAAGTGTGCTCTCCAGACCAGCATCACTGTGAACCCCTTGTTGCCGGGCTGCAGTAACACATACAGACATTGACAGGAAGAACTGAGAAACTTTTATAGCAACCTGATCTCAGTGTAACATTTTTACTATATTTTTACAAAAGTGCCAGTCTGCAAAGCATTGGAAAATTTAAAAACTTGTCCCTCACCGTTAATAATTTTAAAAGCACTGCTCTGCCACAATTGTCAAAGGGAAAAAGCCACTTTCCTTCCTGCTCTAAAAAGAGAATTGTGCAGGGTTTCCCTTTCTTGTACAGTACATAGAGTATCTTTACATTCGCCTGCACTTGTAAAGACCTACAGGAGGGACAGCCGAAAATACAACTACTAAATATAACTGGTCTCACAAGCAGATTCAAGTGTTCCATTATTATCTTGTGAAATATAAAGCAAGTGGAAACAATTTCTCATTTACCTACCACTGACTAATGCATTAAATGTAGATCACATATCCACCAGGGCTTTTTCCTTTAATCTATCTAGCAAGTTAAATGATAGCCAAAGGTTGCTTCTGATAAGAGAGATACATTTACCTCTCCTATTTAGCTACAATGATACAAATATTTTATGACAAACATCATTTTCACCATTCATCAGCTCATCTCTGCTCCTTTTTTAAGGGAGTCATAAATGTGTCTATTTGGAATCACACACTGCAAGTTCCAGGACATTCAAGCAACCTTTCAGGTCTTTGCTCCAGCTGTTGGTCAGTTTTCACCAGCTGCTTCTCTTCACCTGGCCCTGACGTCCTTTCCACGAAGCTCAGTCCAGCAGAGAAGCCAGCACCCAGAGGAAATTCGTGCACTTGCTGACCAGTGCGTGAAGCAGTTCCCAAGCTGTTTCCCAGGTTTTGTCCTTGGGGATGGCAGTGATACCAAGAAATGGGGCCAGGAATGTCTCAGGCTTCTGTGTTTGTCCTGATAAATTTGTTGATCGATGGTAAGGTGCAATGGGGTAAAGCCATACGGTGTCCACATAGCATTTTCGCATTGCCAATTTGACCCTCATTCCACCTTTTTAAACTTGAGGGTGAACAAAACTGTAAAATGCTACGCTCCCACCTTGTTTTAACCACCGATCTCTATTTGGTTCCATCTAAATCTTCCATGTGAGGCTTTATAAGTTAGGAGAAAAAAAAAAAATTCTTTATTTACAAATAACTGATTTCTATGGGAAAAATATTTCTGTACTTAGGAATGCTTCTCGGGAACACATTCCTGGTTTAAATAAGCTCCTTGTGCTGGAACTACTTAAAGCAAGCATTTTTTTTTTTTTTAATTTTAGGAACTCCTCTTGACTAAGCTTTCCAAGATCATCACAAATAAGTGATGGAAGCAAAATGACTTAAAGAACAACCTACGCCCCGATGACATCGACTGTGAGGACCAATAGATCAATTATATATGGAAAGTTGGGTTTTGTTTTATTATTTATTTATTTATTTATTTATTTTTTAAGGTAATCTCTATGCCCAACGTGGGGCTTTGAATTCACGACCCTGAGATAGAGAGTTCCATGCTCTACAGACTGAGCCAGCCAGGCACCCCCCACCCTCCACCCCCACACAAAGCTGGTCTTTAAACAGAGAACAGTATTTCTCCAGAGACACCAGCCAGGATGAAACTTTAAATGCCATGTGTTGTTCACCCACCAGAGCTGGCTTTGCAACACTTGTTCCAACAGAGCTCTCGATTCCGCACACGGTCTATGACCTTCAAGTGCAGACAGACAGCACACACCTCTGGCTGTTCTGCAGAGCACTTTGGTCCAGGGGCTGTTGGATAAGGGAGCGAGTGGTTTTCCATTACTTACAACCCACGTTGATATTAAACATAAACATAATCCAGATAAGCTTTCATTTTCTCAGCCTACAGGATAGGACAGGATTAAAACCAAAGTGAATTAAGGGAAGACCCAATGATTTTGAACAAATAACATAAAAGTGATGGCACAGTTTGGACCCACCTGATTTTGTGTCTGACTATAAAAGAATCCTTGTGAAGAAAATAGGATTTGAAGGAAACTGAATGTCTATGGAGAAAAGTGTATCTAAATACAGTCAATACTAAGGTAATGAAACAATAGTCAACTTAATAAGTAACCCAGTAGACGGTTTAAGTTTTAGATCCACGAAAATATAGATTGTTATTTTTATGTTTTACACGGTAACTAGTCTTAAGCAGTGTGAAGCACATTCTTGGGAAAACAATCACACCATCTGAGGAACTTGCTGACACTAATTCTGAATTAGTCATTTCTATATTTGTATTTGAATAGGTTTTCACATATCAGTTTAGTTATCAACACAAAAATTTACCTTCTTTAAAGTGGAATTCCCAACATTTCCAGAGTACTCAGAAGTCAGATTTTTTTCCTCCCCAAGATCAGCTTGGACAGAATTAAAATGGTCTTTTTCTTTGATCTCACTAGAATATGAGAAAGCCACCTGATATAGAACAGTAATTATTTTCCTACAAAATTCATTTGTAGGCAAATCCTTGGAAAATTAACGTGAATGCCCCGATTCGGGCTGCTCTTCTCTCCCGGAGGCCGGGCAGATCCTACACTGGCTTGATCTGGGGTCTCCCACACACTAGGGAAGGCCCTGCGGCTTTCCCTCTGGGTGGAAATGACTTTGTTCAAGACTGTGAAAGCCCACATCCAAGAAATGCAAGTCACCAGGGTGGCCCTGAATTAATACAGTTTCTTGGGGAGCTTTTAAATGATAGTGTTCCGAGGACGAAACCAGAAGCCACCTGTAATTATTTCTTTACTTTGGAGATGAAGTAGAACAGAATCCGCCTGATCCATCTGGTCACCTAAACCTCCCTCACACTGGACTTCTGCGTGTAAGCCTGGAGAAAACACTGACATGACAAGGCCATGATACAAAGAATGTGAGAAGTAAAAGAAGTCCAAGTACCAGGCGGGGGAATTAAACTTGCCTCCTATCAAAAAAGTACGCCTTGAAGAAAAAAAACGTTCTGAGGATGGATGGTGGTGATAGTAACACAACAGTGTAAATGTCTTTAATATCACTGAACTGTACATTTAAAGAGGATTAAAATGGTAAATTTTATGTTATGTACATTTTGCCACAATAAGAAAGTCTCATACTGGTATTCATCCAACCCCTCGGTATGGACACATAATGGTCAAAATTTAAGAGAGAAATGTATTCTAAAATCAGAAAGAGACAGGGGTGCCTAGGTGGCTCAGTTGGTTAAGCCTCCAACTCTTGATCTCAGCTGGGTCTTGAACTGAGGATCCACAATCCTCAGTTTGAGCCCTGCATTGGGCTTAAATTTTTAAACAATCAGAAAGGACAAGGACATATGTTTGCATTTTTGCTATAATTTTCTCATCATTTAAAACATACAAGGTTAGAAAGACATTAAATGTCGGCATCACACAGGAAATTCCCAAGTTACTGTTGGCCTTTAAAAGTGGTGCAAAATTTATACACTTCCTTCCAATTAGTTTGTTATTCATTACACAACTGAATTAAAAGCAAAACAAGACCAAAAACACCCAGTACCTCCTCCCTTAAAATCTTGTTTGGATGCCTTCCCAGAACATAGCAACTATTTAGAGGTCTTAATTTTTTACTTTCTTTGTAACAAAATGTCCTTTTTTCACAATTTGGTCTCACTCCACCCTGCCCTGCCTCCCCCCAACACAAGGTTATGGATAAACATAATTGATTAATAGGTCACAGAGCTATAGGCTGCCCATGCCTGGGAAAAGCTCTTCCTTTCAATCCTGGGCTGATGTGGAAATCGTTACATTGGATAAGGAGATGCAAGGTGAGTGGTAATTTACAAATGCCATGTAGGTGCCTGGACAGCCCGACTGGAAGCATAAGTCTAGATCAGACAGTCCACGAATATCACAGTAGCCTGCTGCAGTCTGTCATCGCGTCTGCTTGTGAACACAAAGGGTGGAGTTCATTTTTTCTTGGTCCCAGTAATAGATCATGGGGATAACTTTCGACAGGGTCAATGAAATGACAGGAGTTATGCAAAATCATAGACGCTTCCAAGCAGGAATGCACTATAAAGATCAATGAAGAACTCCTATTTCAAAAAAAGAAAAGAACTCCCGTTTCATGGGGCTATCAAGGTAACACAAAGCCCCTTGGTCTGAGCTGACTGCTTTCCAACTCTTCAACCAGAAAACGAAATGACAGCAGGTAGAGGACAACGTACCATTGGATGTACTGATTATCCTCAGTACCAAAGAATTGGGATGTTATTTTTATATACCATAGCATTTAATGTCCCTTATTTTACATATAGTGGAAACAGTATGAAAATGGGAGAAAACGTTAGCATAAAAAATGTTAAGTAAATCACTCTTAGAACGGATTTGTCCCTTTGAAGTAGTATATCACTGGCCAAGGTTTTAAAAGTTATTTTGTACTTACTGAAATTCAGAACAGACCAGCAAAGTACCTTCAAAATAAAGATTAACAAAATAAACTAGAAAAGTATTTCCAAAATAAAGATGACCAAAAATTAGTTACCTTGAGTACATTAGTTGTCAATTGTTGTTCTAACACATTACCAGAAACCTAGTGACTTAAACCACACAAATGCATTATCTTACAGTTCTGTAGGCTAACGATCTGACATGGGTTGCCCTGGGCTAAAATCTGGAGGCTCTAGGGAAGACTCTGTTCTCTTGCCTTTTCAGCTTTCAGAGGCCACCCCTATTCCTTCGGTCATGGTTCCTTCCTCCATCTTCAAAGCCAGAAATGTTGTGTCTCTCTCCGTTCTGTATTTTACATTTCCCTTTGGCCCTGACATTCTTCCGATTCCCTCGTCCCCTTTTAAGGACCCTGGGGATTATAGTGGGCCCACCTGGAGAACCCAGAATAACCTCCCTATTTCCAGGTCAGATTAGTACCTTAATTCCACCTGCAACATTATTCTTCTTTGCCATTTAACCCAACATATTCACGGGTTCTGGAGATTATGACATAGACATGGTAGTTAGGGTGGCATGATTCTAGCTACCACACATTAAATACACATGTAAATAAATACACCACAGTTCAATGTTTTGTAATAGTTCAATAATTGTCATTCAGTTGCCTTCATCTACAGAATTAATCTCTTTTATCCATATAAAACAAATCGGACCAGCCAGATGCAACAGTAACAAAAAAATGTAAAGCAATATAAAACAAACTGTACAACATTACAAAGTAGTGATTATTTGTGTGTATGTGTTCATATATGTATATATAAAACTATACAATGTATACACATGTGTATATGTGTGTACACACACACACACAATTTTACAGTTAATCAAGTGGTTCTAGAAAAATCAATATACCATAAAGATTCCAGGGAAGGTAATGCTTCTAAAATAAGGCCACGCTTATGAAGATCCAGAATCAGTCAAAGACAAGGTTCCTAACGAGAACATTGAGGTTAGAGACAAAGTCTTTCCTGGTTAGTCCTTTTCCCCTTTTCCTCTCGATTTTTTCCTGGTGTTGTACTGCCCAAATTTACTGTCCTTGTGCCCTGAAATGCCTACTGCATGTGAAATGGCCAGAGCCCATATGAACAAGGTCAAACCACCAACCCACAAATATATTAGTGAGGCTGGTTTGGAGGAAATTGCTGGAAAACAAAGGATATCCGTGCACCCCTGCGTCCGGTGCACCTGCCCCTCCAGAGAAGAAGGTCCTGATCCTTTCAATGGCTGTGATGCTAGCTTTGGTTTTCCAGCTGGACTTTCCTTGAAAGTAGGACCACTGCCATTGGCGAGAGCTGGTACCCAGTCCACACCGGACTCAAAAGACGGGAACGTGGTAGTGGCGGTCATTCTCCGTCAGCAGGGAGATCTCTGGCCACTCCCTGGGCGGCAAGTCTGGGTAGCAGACCTCGAAGTCTCTGGAGTTAAACTTGAACAGTCTGAACACTTTGATCTTTATTTCAAGGGAGTACCCAAGAATAAACATATCGATCTGGAGAAGAGATGAAAAAGAGGTCACAAACACACATTGCCAACTCCCCGTCCCCCACCAGTGGAGGGAGCATGTTCTCCTGCAGCTTATGGAGTAATGTGCTTATTTACAGACCCACACATGAACCATTGAGGGGCCACAGACACGAACAAATGCCCATGACGTGGAAGGCAGGGGAAGGCAGACGAACATCTTTGTAGACTAGCATGAAAAAATTACAGGGAAAGGCTGTTTGGGGGGAAAAAAAACTAATAAAAAATAAAGGAATGCTCAGAATAAAAAAATCACACTGTTTTCCAACTAGTTTTATATCCATTTTTTATAAAAATGCAGGTAATTTTGTGCACTGCCTAAGACAGCAAAGCACAACAAAACCTCTTTACTATGGGGATAAAAAAAGTATTCTCTGGATTTAAAAAAATTGTTTAAGATTTTATTCATTTATTTATTTGACAGAGAGAGAGCATGCATGAGCAGGGAGAGAAGAGCAGAGAGAGCAGCACAGGGAGAGAGGGAGAAGCAGACCCCCTGCTGAATATGGAGCCTGACGCGGGGCTCGATCTCACAGCCCTGAGATCATGACCTGAGCTGGTATCAAGAGTTGGCCGCTTAACTGAATGAGCTACCCAGGCGCCCCCGGGTTTAAAATTTGTCAGTAATTTTTTTTAAGTTAAAGTTCATTTATTGTTTTTAGTCATCTCTACACCCAATCTCTCACGACCCTGAGATCAAGAGTTGCATGCTCTTCCAACTGAGCCTGCCAGGTGCCCCTAAAATTTTTCAATAATGTCTATTTATCTTTAGTAAGTAACCAAGTGCTTTTCCAAACTTCATCTCATTTTCCAACAGGACTTCCTCCTGGTTCAACTCTATTGTGAGAGAACCTACCACCATCTGAGAGGCAGAGTGAAAGGTTAGAAAGGCTTCTCACACTGGGGCCCCCTGGCCGCAGGGCTGGGCAGACACACAGCAAACAGCATGGAGCAGTGAGGTTTCTTGCTCTTCTTTTCCTTCTTTTTAAGGGTTTAAGATAAAACCCTCTTTGCAGTGGGTTTTATCACCGCTGAAAGTAAACTCCAAACACCTGTGTGTTCAAGGACTGTCAGTATCATCCTGAATCAAACACACAGGATTCTTCTGCCCCCATTACCTGCTCTAGTCCACATGTGTCGCCCACAGAATTCAGGTGGTTCATCATGAAGCTTAAAGGGTCAGATGATGTTTCCCGGGAAAACAGGAGTTGAAAAAGACTGGGAATGACCTTGTTAGTCTTCATTTGTTCATAAACTTCAGTGACTTGATATAGCATGATAAACTTTAAAGCTTCATACAGTTTATATTCCAGAAGAACATCAGAAAAAAGGATGTTGCACATACTTCCTCTCTTGTGATAATCTTTAATTCCACTAAATTCAGTCCACTAAAAATACAGATGTAAAAGGGAAATTAACAGGGGAAAGGTGAATTCCTACACCATGGCATAATTTTTCAAAGTACTTCTAAAAATAAACCAAAGATTAATAGAGGGGAACTTTAACTTTTCATTTTATAGCTTTTGACCCTGATTTTTTTTAACCACAAGTATGTATTACTTTTACAATCACAAACTAGTTAAAATGAAACATTTTTCAAAAAAGCACCACCAACTAGGTAAAATGCCATGCAAGTTAGTTTCCTAAGACATCTTAAGATAGTTGGGTCACACAGAAGATAATCCAGAGACAAACAGTACTAACTAGCATTCCTTCATACTAACTCACCAAGCACAGATTAAAGCACTCCACGTGTATTAACTCACTGAATCCTCACAATGACTATTTACATATCAGTTTTACATGAGACTATGGCACAGAAATGTTATGGTATTTACCATGGAGGATTCATTTCAACAATCAAAAATCTGCGTCTATTAAAAGGCAGGAAAGACTCTTAGTTCAAATTATAGCATCTGTGCTGTGCCCAAGTTATTAATAGGGCACATCCCAGAAGTGCATTTCTGAGTGCGCTGTGTGCACCTTGCACCCCATCTTTTTTTTTTTTTTAAGATTTTATTTATTTATTTGACAGAGACAGACACAGTGAGAGAGGGAACACAAGCAGTGGGAGTGAGAGAGGGAGAAGCAGGCCTCCCGCGGAGCATGGAGCCCGATGTGGGGCTCGATCCCAGGACCCTGGGATCATGACCTGAGCTGAAGGCAGACGCTTAACGACTGAGCCACCCAGACGCCCCCCATCTTTTGAGGGGAAACAGGTACGTGATTGTTAAGGTTTCCCAGAGAGCCCACAAAGGTCTCCTTAACCCATATTGGACCTAATTGTCTGTACGACATTGCTCGTTCATTACTTGGAAGGTGAACAAAGAATAGGAAAGCCAATCGTCAGTTCCTAGAAGAGATGCTCCTGGCCACGTGTCCTCCTTATGTGGCATCAAGTGACATGCCTGACAGAGAAGAGTCGCTACATCTGGGGTGTGCGCTTTCATTCTTAGTCTTTTCTTCTCCCAAACACTCACCTGTGTTTTCAATAATTCCACACATTTACGTAATTTTCCAAACACATTGGAACCTGTATACTTCTCAGGACCAAAACTGTATTGCTGGATCCAATTACAACCTTGTGAAAAGAGCAGTTTTTCAGGAAGCTTGAAAAGGAAGTAGATGCCAACCATGATTAGTACCTCAACATTTATGACACACAATTTAGAGTACGTCATCACGGTGCATGATCTTATCTCACTTAGCAATCTCTGTTTAAAAACATGATAACAACAGTTAAATAAAAGCATATAGTTCCTTTTAGATTTGTGGATTAAGTGATTTGGATCGGATTTTTAATTTATTATTTTACAACTGACGAAAACCTACATGAAGATTATGTCTATGGAAACAATCTTTCTGCATAAAACACTTCCCAAACGGCCTGGGTATATCCCTTTAGAAATTATTTTTACCCAAACAATGTTAGAATACCATAGTACGTCAGGGAGCACGCAGGCTTTAGAATGAGGCACTCTGGGGTCCAACCCTCACTCTGTCACTTACCAGCTGAGAGGCTGCTCAACCAGTGCAGATTATTTACCCTCTTAGCCTCATCTGCCACCATAAATCAAGGACGATACTATCCATTCTACAGGACCCTTGTTGGGATTTAATAAGATTACAGAATACTTAAGCCTCTGATCCAGTGAAGGGATCTAATCCATTTTCCTGCCCCGCTGAGCTTGGGGAGCCCAGAGGCTCGGTTGTATTCTCTGTCCTCAGCAAGTAGCAGCAGGCCTAGCACACCTCACACACTTGACAAGTACTTGCTAGGTAAAATGAAACTAATAAAAACAAGTGTAATTTAAAAAATGGTAAGGAAATAGACCATGTATAGCTATATATATACATATACTTTGTATTTCCTTGCTCCTCCATCCTTAAATGTATATCCTAGATTAAATATCCTACATTCAAAATAAAAATTCAGGTTGTTCATCAAGAATGTTCTGCCTTAAAAAAAAAAAAAAAAGAAAGAGAAAAAGAATGTACTACCTTACACTCTTAAAATGAAAAAAAAAAAAAACAAGGCACAGACTGGGAGAAAATATTTGCAAATCACTATCTGATAAAGCACTTGTACTCGGAATATATAAAGAACTCTCAAAATTCAGTCAATAATAAAATAAAACAAAAAATAATAATTTAAAAATAAACAAATAAATAAAAATGGGCAAAAGACTTGAACAGACACTTCTCTAAGAAGATAACATGGATGGCAAATAAACACATGGAAAGACACTCATCCTTCCATACTAGGGGAATGCCAACTAAAAGCAGAGTGATACCAGGGCACATCTATCAGAATGGCTACAAATAACCCCAAATCAATCCTGGTTAGAATGTGCAACAACTGGAACTCTTACACATTACTGGTACAAATGCAAAATGGCGGAGCCACACTGGAAAACAGATGACAGGTTCTTATGAACTTAGACCTACACCTACCACATGACCCAACAATCTCATTCCCAGGCATTTGCCCAAAAGGACAAAATCCTGTATGGAAATATTTATAACAGCTTTATTCGTACTTGTCAAAAACTGGAAATAATCCAGATGTCCTTCAAGTGATGAACGGATAAACAAACTGCATCATACTCACGTCAAGGAAGACCACTCAACAATAAAAAGGAATGAACTACAAATTCACAGAACATGGATGAATGGCAATGCATTTTGCTAAATGAAAGAAGTCAGATTCAAAAGGCTACACACTGGATACTTCCATGATTGGACATTCTGGAAAAGGCAAAATGATAGGGATGTAAGACCTATCAATGGTGACCCAGGGCTAGGAGTGAGAGAGGGTTGGCTATAAAGGAATAGGGGGGATCTCTGGAGCACTCTATGTGTTTGTCAAAACTTGAGTAAGTGTAGAGTAAAAAAGTGAATTTTAGTAGACCACTTTGCCTATGAAGGACAGATGCCCTTCTTGAGAAAAGATGGTGACATTAAAAACAAACAATACTGAGTAGGACGGCCTCTCTGAGATGGACGGGGTATGTAGGGCCTTTGAAGGCGCCTTCCATCTCAGAGCCGCCCACGGAAGACCCAGCCATCTGCACTGCAATGCTTGTCGACGCGTTGTTCCCCCACGTTTCCAGTGTGTGGACGTACCTTAACAATGTCTTTCTCTTTCATCCAGGATGGAAAGGAGAGGCCCTGGCTGAATATCTGGAACAGCACTGACCTCAGAGCGTCATAGTTATCTCTCTTTACTAGTCGGACACATTTAATGTGATGCCGCCAAAATAGCTCTTCGTAAGCCTGTCCGCACAAAAAGAAGAATTTGGTTTTGAACTCCTCTGGATGAGAGAATAAGCAAAATGAATTCACTGCACTGCCACTGAGGTGTGACTCCCAAATAAAGTGGACAACAAAAATGAAAACAATTCTAAATTATGAATGCAACCACAAGTCATTTTAAAGTGACTTCGGTGTGTAGTGAGTCCAAGTCCTGCTCTTTCATTTGATGAATTCCTGGAAGCTCAGGGCCAGGGAATGTCATTTAGGGAAGATGATGGTATAACTTGACCACAGTGGAAAAAAAAAAAAATACTATATACATTTAAGACCATGCTAAAAAGTACTTGCAACAAAACTTTCTCGCTGCTGACAAGGTTGGATAGCACTGCTGGAAATATTTACCAAGACTGGTCCAATGGGCAATTCTAAAAATCCTCAAAATCTTTTACATCCAGGTGCCTAATCCCTCCAAGGACAGAAGTCTCCCCTGCATGTGGAGATGGGCCATAGGCCTGGCAGGAGGAGCTGAAAAGAGTGCCCCCCTCAAATTTCTTGAAATTACAGCCCCATTTACGTCCTCGTCCAGGTCCTCAAAGGCCCTCGCTCTATCTAGGTGACAGCCCAAAGCCAGTGTGTGGCAGCTGCTTGGCTCTATCATGAGAGCCACAATTGTTCCTCGTGGCAGTTCTGGTGTTAGCGGATCTCTGGGCTTCGTAAAGCAGAGTGCAATGTTTGCTTCCTGATTTTCACACATGCATTCTGCACCATCCATGACCTGTATCAGCAGACTCACCTTCCTCATCAGCTTGGCACGTGGTGTCTCTCCTTTCCACTCTCTCGCACAGTAACTGAGCAGATCAACCTCCGCCTCCACGCTGAGGTTCCCTGGACCAAATCAAATAGAAAAGGTAGTTAATTTTCCCTTTCCTCACCTTTCTCAAACCCTCTCTGCACCTTAGAAATAACATATGAAAATATTTACTTTTGAATTTTCTCTGCAGATATCCAATCCACCTAAAAGATAAAGGGAACAATGATATAAAAAATATACTTTGAACAGCAAGGGTCTCTTCGTGAAACTGGAAGCTGATCTGACCACCTACCATTTCAGCCAGTGCCCGAAATTGCAGTGCATCCTCCTGAAGTAGCAGAGGGCGGCCACCAGACATGAAGCTGCCAACATCACTGACCCCTTTGCTATTCTCCACACGGTACCTAAAGCTTGGCTGGTGACTAGCATCCAGGAGTGAACTTGGTCACTTCCTACAAGAAATTAATAATTTAAAAAAAGGCACATCACAATTACACAAGTCTGCTTTGTTTAAGGGGGGAAAATATATTGGCTAATTTTACCTGCAAAGTGTCTATCATTGATGACATAAATAGTTTTTATTTTTTATATATTTATTTTTTAAAAGATTTTATTTATTTATTTGTCAGAGGGAGAGAGTGAGAGAGCACAAGCAGAGGGAGAAGCAGGCTCTCTGCTGAACGAGGAGCCCGATGCAGGACTCAATCCCAGGACCCTGGGATCGTGACCAGGGCCGAAGGCAGATGCTTAACCGGCTGAGCCACCCAGGAGTCCCTGATTACATAAACAGTTTTTATTTTTTTTTTTTTATTTTTATTTTTTTTTAAAGATTTTATTTATTTATTTGACAGAGAGACACAGCGAGAGCAGGAACACAAGCAGGGAGAGTGGGAGAGGGAGAAGCAGGCTTCCCGCAGAGCAGGGAGCCCGATGTGGGGCTCGATCCCAGGACCCTGGGATCATGACCTGAGCCGAAGGCAGACGCTTAACGACTGAGCCACCCAGGCGCCCACATAAACAGTTTTTAAAGCATTCAAAAATTCAATCTGAAAGTTAAAGAAACCCCCGGTTCTCCTATAATCAACGTTCTACGTAAGAATATCTTTGTTCCACAGAATTGACCAGCAATAACCATAAAGAGTATCGGTTTCAGAATCCCTGGGACCTGTTCAAAACCTGCCTCTACTACCGTGGCTGTGTGACCGTGGGAAACCTGACTGCTCTCCTCTGAATTGTCTTGACTGTAATATTGGGGAAAACGCGGACCTCACTGGGGCAAGATGGAATGAGATGATTTCAGAACCAGCACGGTGCATGCGTGCACTGTGCTGTGTATCTGTTGAAGCCAAGAACGGTTCCAGGAATTCTGCTCGGCACCAGGGGGCCTCCAGCAATGCCACCACCAGGCGCTTCTGCCCACTGGGACATTCTTAGATCATTATGAGCCATAGCAGATGGCATCACCTTCACACACACAATGAGTGACCCAAACAGCAGGCTGGACACCCCTTAGAAGAGCAGTGAGGTGGGGACAGGTGTGCTGCCTATGGCATACGTTCCCATCCTGATGTGACCAGGGAGAACGAACAGGCCAGAGGGCTCCAACTGTATACTTACAGTATTTTACTATGTGCAGCAGATTCCCAATTGTATTATGCTTGAGCATGTAAAATGCTGACGTACAAATGAGGAAGAGAACTTTGGAATAGTGGCCAAACCTCCCGGGGTTCATTGTGAAATCATTCCCTCCTTGGCACAAGGTTTAGTAAAATTCCAGTGGTTAACTGCAGTAAAAGCCTCAGCAATTCAGGATCTGCAATTGTAGCATTTTTTTTTTTTTAAGTCGGCTCCACACCCAATGTGGGGCTTGAACTCACGACCCCAAGATCGAGTCACGTGCTCCACCACCTAAGCCAGCCAGGCACCCCAATTTTAGCATTTTTGACCATATGGATATTTGATATACATTTAAACTCTCATAAGGAAAGAATTTACCAGCAAATAAAGTTAACCAAAAAAGAAAAAAAGAAAGTTACCAGTAAATAAGAATAGACATACTTACAATGACTTAAAAGGGCATTTTCAAAAACAGGTACTCATCTGTTTAGAACAGTTCATTAGCTGTTCATTACATATTTAGCCCTGCCTAGCTATTTAGTAAAACTTTTCGGGAGCTGTTTAAAAATGTAAAGCTCTACTGCCTTTACATCTATAATTTAGATTTTTATTAATTCAGAGTGATTTCCCAACTGTGACAATTCTGACCTATGCAAATACTTTTAGTAAATCCTTAAACTCAGCAAGAACTAGAATTTTGTCTAGGTGATACATAATTTCTTTTCATGTATTTATAAACATTTTCTAGAAAAATGGAATATTACACATGATTTTACAGTTTGCTCTTTCTCTTCATACAAAGTAGACATCTTTTCATATCACTACATATAGATCTACATTCTTCTTTTTAAAGAACGCATAATATTTCAGTATAAAGACAGACCATCACATATGTACGTAGTGATAAACCATTTGGATTGTTTTCCATTTCTCACTCTTACAAACATTGCCGAGACAGACATTATCCTCCAACGGTCCCTGTGGGCTCAGGGTAGCTTTTAGGATAATTTCAAAACAGGAAACTCTGGATCAAGAGGTGTGTACATTTTTAGTTTTGACAGCTATGGCCAAAGTGCCTTCCAGAACAAACCATCAATTAACCCCCCATCACATGTCCCAGCACCTGCGTTTTCCCTCCACCCCGATCCTGAGTCCTGGTTGTGATTTCTCTCTGTAGTCTGCATTTCTGTAGGAACACATTCACATTTCTTCTTCCAGGAAGAGACTTGTAGAGCATCTGCCCATTTCCCACTGGCTGGTGCTCATTTTTGTGTGGACTTGGAGGGCTTGAAGTCACTGAGGTGGGGCTGCTGCCTCCTCCATGGGGCACCCTGCTCTCATTTGTCCCAGACTCTAACCCCTGGCATCCTTTGAGTTCCTGGCAGGCCCCTTGGGGCACTTGATTTGAGACCCCCTAAACCAGCACCTTCTCCTGAGCATGAGCCTCTCTGGCAGCTGCCTGGGGCCTCCACGGGGTCCCCTACAGATTATGGCTCATCTGACACCCCACCCCACATGTACAACACACTTCCCTGGCCCTACTGCCTTTACCCTGAAATTAAACCCCGCCTCCAACCCAAGAAAGGGAGATAGGATCAACTTATCAGAAAACAAACAAACACATGAGGGCTCAGTATGCCTCTCGCGTGCAAACCTAGAATACAAGCTTACACTCCTGGCCTCCCTCTACCTAACTGGCACAGTTTTTGGTCAAGTGGCTTAACCCAACAAGGGCCCGGGAGCATAATCATGGGGGCTGGTGTGGGCGCCAGGGAGCAATCTGGGGGCGGGACCCCAGAAGTCCCACGGGAGCAGGTGCAGCTCATAGACAACCCTGAGGGGTTCATACAAGATACGATGACATTACGAGGAGTGGGGTTTCTTCATCTAAGGAGAGGAAGTGCAGTGCTTTAGTAGGAAAGTGTATGGCTTCATTGGTCGCTGAAACAGCTACAGTTTGAGTGTGGCTATCTGCCAGAGCCATGCTATGTGCTCCATAGGAATTCATTCCCTCATGCACCTGAAGACGTTCCTCCACCCAGGGCCGCAACCCAGCCCTGCTCATGCCCTGGTGACTTCACCTCCCTAAGCTTCTGTTTCTCAGCCTGGGGATGGCAACAGTGCGTGGCACCCACGGAGTGCTGACCGCACGCCAGTTCCCACGGAGTAACATGGGGGATGGAGCAGGTTCTGCCTCAGGAGCCATTGGGGGAGGGGTGGAAATGTTAGGGAAGTGCTGAGCATGCCATCTGGCAAACCCTGAGTCTCCAAGTCCATGTTCATTATTATTTTTATTGCTATTAGTCCAACCACCCTTCTTTTGCAGATGAGGAAGCCGCACAGGAGAGAAAGATTGAAACATAAGCGATAAAGCTGAGATTCAAAGCCAGGGCAATGTGGAGCCCGAGTGGCAGGCCCAATCCCTTGGCTCTCCTGCCTATGAAGTATGCCCCTGAGTCAATCTTCAAATCGGCTTTGCTACAGCAAGTGGAATTAAGACTCTTAAAAAAGAGACTTAAAATCCATCTCCCCGCCTCCCCCCACGTGTCAATAACTGGATTATAACTCAAAAAAACAGCCATAGACGAGAACACCACAAATGAGGTGCCTCGCGGAAAACTCATCATCACAACTTGGATGATCTCATGAGTCAAATCTCATTTCCCCAAATACAGCAGAGAGGGGATAAAATTTCCCATGTCAGGACCTTCACTGGGGTCCCCCATCCGCCAGCCCACCAGGGAGGATTCAGCAGTGACCCGCCCAGCCTCCCCTCCCCTGTCGCTGGGGCGATGCTGACCCCGGCAACCAGCGGGAAAAGATACAAAGAGGGTCAAGGACAAGGACAAGCAACATGGGAGTGGCGGGGGGGTGGGGGGCCGGGTTTGGTAATGAAGCCTCTCCTGCCAGAATTATGGATTTGGTCCTCACCCATGTTAGTCAAGAGAGAAAAAACAAAATTTCATTTTAGTACTTTTGGAATGGACCACTTGGGTGGTGGCTGAAATTAGGCCACCGTGCACATCTGTCCTATTGGAAAGTGGATTAACTAGGTCTCACTGCTCCCCACCCCCCAGTCTTCAGTGCGAAGACATGCGAGAGACCCCAACCCACACAGTCGAAAGAACTAGCACTTAAGTTGCTCAGATGCCCTGGAGGAATGGCACCAGAATCTCCCGAAGTCAACAAGGAGGCTATCTGAAAGTCAAATCTCATCTGCCACCACTCAAACTATATATGGCAGATAGAGACCAGGACTAGAAGTGAAAAAAAAAAGAGAGAGAGAGAGAGAAAGCCACTTTTTTGCGGTAAAATTCTACTTAGAATTTTTTCCATTCTCTAAAATGTACCAAAGCTGAAATAATTCAAACAGGAAACCAAAAGGGAAAAAAAAAAAAAACAAAAAACCCCGAAAACAAAACCAAAAGACACTGCAGGGCCAGAAGCAGGGTGATTATGCAGATGGCAGTCCCAGTGGGGAGCCCTGGGCTCCTTCTCATGGAAACTCCTCAGTGTCTCCTTTGCCCCCAAAACTTCCAGGGGTGTCCCGGGCCCAGAGAGCCCATCCCTTCCTGCCTCTACTTCTCTCCCAACCCCTTCTTCCTACACACGTCTGTCTACACAGCCAGCTGCGTCTGGCTGATGACTTTCTCCTGAAGCAGATCAGGGGCTCCCCAGTGGGCCATGGAGGGGGGACATTAGGCCTGAGCCAAAAGATGTAAAAGGCAATTTAATTCAGATGCCTGAGAGCAGAGGGAGTGTAGAAATATACGCATTAAAATCATCTTGTTAAAATTTAAGGTAAAAGATACTAAATTGAATTTAATGCCTACAACGGCTCTTCCACCTGCGTGCATCCCGTGTTACGGTTACTCAGCAGGACCCGGGAGACAGAGTGCCCGAGAGAGACTTACGGACGGATTAGGATGCAGAGGGACCCGTGGGAAAGGTCCCAGGACAGCTGCACACTCTGTGTCGAGGGCAGTGAAGGGCTAGGGGCAGCTGTGACCAAGCAAGGGACACAGCCATTTCAGAGGTGTTGGTAAACTTCTCACACTTTTCTGAGCTGAGTCCTGGAACACTGCCCCCTTCAAAAAAGTGAATGTGGCTTTCGGGGGTCTTCTCAGCAAGGGCGGGAAATGCTGCAGAGAGGTGCGATCAGAAGCCAAACGGTACAGCAGACAGGCTGGGAAGGCCTCCCAGCCTCAGCAGGGTCTGGGAAGGCCTCCCCCCGCGCCACCCCCCCTCGCCGCCAGGCCCTCCTCGGTTGTCCTTCTTCCCCCCACGCTGGGCTGGGCGCTGGGCTGGCAGGATGTGAAGTGGAAAGACATCTGCTCTATCCTCAAGGAGATGGTGGATGGGTGGCACGATGCCCTCCTGTCAGGGAAGGCTACTGGTCGGCTTGTCCAGGCCCACGGTGCCTCGGCCTGCACTACCCGGGTTCAGCACACCCTGGTGTGTGTGTGTGGGGGGGGGTCTCTCTGCAGGGACGAAGAATGACACAAGGCCCAGAGGGCCTGGGTGGCTCAGTCAGTGAAGCGTCTGCCTTCGGCTTAGGTCATGATCTCAGGGTCCTGGGATCGAGCCCCATGGCGGGCTCCCTGCTCAGCAGGGAGTCTGCTTCTCCCTCTCCCTCTGCTTTTCCCCCCACCCCGTTCATGCTCTCTCTCTCTTTTTCTCTCTCTCTCAAATAAATGAATAAAATCTTAAAAAAAAAAAAAAAAAGAATAACACGAGGCTCTCTGAGCTGGATGCCCGCATGGCAGGCAGACCTCCATCCTCCAGGGGGTCACCTCTCTCAGAACTTAGCTCTGAGAAATTCAGAGACCCGAGAATCAAGCAAAATAATACACGTTAGTCTAAATAAATGAAATAAACAGTATGCAAGCAGAATGACAAACATACAGAACAAACCCCCTGAGGCCATCGAGGTTTCTAAGTAATGCGGAGTACGGAGCAGACGACTAGAGAATTTTTAAAAGTTAGCATGTGGGGCGCCTGGGTGGCTCAGATGGTTAAGCGTCTGCCTTCAGCTCAGGTCATGATCCTGGGGTCCTGGGATCCAACCCGGCATCGGGCTCCCTGCTCAGCGGGGGGCCCGCTCCTCCCTCTCCCCCTGCTCATGCTCTCTCTCTGTATCTGTGTCTCAAATGAATAAATAAAATTAAAAAAAAAAAAAAAAGCCAGCATGGCAGTGTGAAAGACTGGATTTTAACGGTCTTGGTTCTTGAAAATTCACAGGTTAGCTGTTTGTTTTTATATCAGTTATGGAGGAAATATTCAGGAAAAAAAAAAAGTCCTCTTAACCAATCTTTGAAATGTGAGGTCAAAAGTCTTTGTATGCTTTTGTGTTTCAGGTATTAAGTCTGCTCCACTAAGAAAGGACAGACTTCCACTCAGTAAAGTGCTATAACCCAAAAGTGCAAGATCAGTATCGCTGAGGAAGAGAGCCACCAAGCGAAAGGTTTTTATCTCGAAAGCCATGACCAGTAAGACATTCAGCTGTAGCCCTGTGAGGCAACCCACTCGGGCTTCTAGCACAATCCCCGCAGGACTGGGCATGCTGTCCCCAAGGCTCCTGTTCAACTGAGTGTGAGGAAGGACAGTAGCACACCGCTTCTTGCCAAACCCCGACAGGACTGTGCGTGTGTGTGTGTTTAATAGTGTCATAGTTCTGAGACTTTTTTCACTTACTGGACACAAGTTTAGGGGTGTTAACTGCAACCCATCACTTTAAAAGATAAGTGTAATTTTCTAATCACGGGTAGGGGATTTTGAAACCCCCCAACTCTAAAAACACAAGAGCTGAGGGTGGGCGAGGCTTCCAGGTCCTAGCGAGTTGGAACACCGTCTCTGAGAAATCTCAGCACTCCAGGATCAACTTAGCCAGCCAGGCAGGCTCCCTGGCCTGGGAGAGACCAAAGACTCAGCCGAACAAGCCGGGGACTCTGTCTTTACTTTGCCATAGCCTAGCTGCTGGATGTCAGCCAAATCACGTAGCTTCGGGGATCCCAAAGGTCTCCCCAATGGAGAAGACCATCCATCAGTGATAACAGAGGGTCAGAACGAAATTACACCCAAGCCACACACGGGTGCTCGTAAGGGCCAAGGCACTAGGCACCTGGAAACTCCCTGGCTGAGTTCCCGCTGCAATTTCCCCTCCACCTCTGGGGGTGGGGACGCACTCCCATGTGTGGGAGACCATTTCCTTTTCTGGAATATTTCTCTCTTTATTGATCCAAGTCTACCATTAGTCTATGAATAGAGTAAGCTCCTCCTGTGGGCTGAGCCCTGGGCCAAGAGCTGATGGTACCGTTGCGAACATAATGTCACTGTGGACCTGGGCATGTGATGGGCTGTCGCCTGCGCCCTTCATCCTGGGGTGAAGAACCTGAAGCCCAAGAAACCCGAGTAGAAGTCCGAACTTGAACCAACACGTTCTGACTCAAGGTCAGTGCCCTTTGAATTAACCTCCAAGCTGCCTCCCTGGAGCAGTTCTCTTCCAAGAATTCAAAACAATCCTCCTGTGGGCTGAGCTGATGCTACTGTTGCGAACACAAGGCTGGCCCCTCCTCCTGTGTTTGCTCCAAAGAAACATGGCTCCAGCAACAGAGGTCACATCGGTACCTGACCTCGGCCAGCATGAGTCAGAGTGGAGGCCCAGGGGACGGACGAGAGTCCGCAAGGCAAGGGAAGCAAGGGAAGGATGGCCAGGCTCAGAGCAGCAGGGCCTTTAGATCCTGTTAGAGATGCTGATGTTACCTGTGTGGTCGGGTCTGAAAGGGTATCACTTGGAGTCCTGAGGAACCTGTGGGATTGCCCTCCTACACGACACCTTTTAAGTCTTTCACGGAATCACAGAATGCTTTGGGTGAAGGGGCTGGAGTTCCTACTTGTTCTCCGAGGTCCGATGCACACCGGCCCCCAGTGAATCCCTCCCCTTGGCGCTCCCTCTGCACTCCATCCAAGCTGCACGTCGGTGAGGTGTCTGCATGACCGTGTCCCCTGCCGGCCGGAAGACACCTCTGAGGTGAAAGCTGAACCTTAAGTCACTGTGGACCTGGACGCGGGATGGGCTGTCGCCTGCACCCTTCATCTCTGGGGTGAAGAACCTGAAGCCCAGGGAACGCGAGTAGAAGTCCGAACTTGAACCAACACGTTCTGACTCAAGGTCAGGGCCCTTTGAATTAACCTCCAAGCTGCCTTCCTGGAGCAATTTTCTTCCAAGAATTCAAAACAATCAACAAGCAGGGACATAAAAGGCAGCCCTCATTTGCACTGTGCCTGCTTTTCCCCTAGATTAAACATTCCTGTGGTCTCAACCAGTCCTCATAGGACACAGTCTCGGGGTGGGGGGGGGGTGTCTCTTCATCGTCAGGGTCACCCTCCTCTGAATCCACTCCACACTTACAGTGAGGCCACGGGGCGGAACACACTGTCCTGAGTGTGACCCACCCAGGAGACAATGCAAACCCTTGACCAGCCCTTCATTCTTGGTCAGGGCTCAGCAAGCTCTCTGTGCAGGGTCAGAGAGAAAGTATGTTAGGCTCCCCAGCCATCTGGTCTCTGTCCCAAGTTCTCAAATTGGCCCTGACTAAAAGCAAGCATGAGACAGTGTGCAGCGGGGCTGTGTTCCAAGAAAACTTATTTACAGACACTGAAGTCCAAATTTCATATAAGTTTCACATGTGAGGAAATGGTATTCTTTTGATTTTTTCCCCCCCAACCATTAAAAAAATGTCAAAACCATTCTTAGGTGGCCGGCCATCTAAACACTGAGTGGTGCCAGATTCAGCCCAGGGACTGTGCTTTGCCAAACCCTGTTCTAGATGATTCACTCAAAGGATGCAGACAGCCTGAGACTGTATTAGTTAGTATTGCATACCTGCGAAAGAAAAAGCCGTCAGCTCGCCTTAAGCCTGCCATCAACGTAAAGCCCTTTAGACCTGTTGCTGGAGTATGTCTCCCCAGCCTCTGAAGGGAGAGACACAGACCGGCGCTTTCATCCCACCCTTCTCGGATTTCCAGCTGGAAGGGCTTTCCTGGAGACTTGGCTCAGGCCTCGGCCCCAGCCCTCTCTCACTTGACTCTTTCCCGAGGGAAAGCGGCTGGTCTGAGGGCAGGTTTGGAAGAACCCGCTCAGCTTGGCCCCTCCTCCCTTGCTGGCAGAGAGGTGCCCTTGGGCCTAACCTTTTAGAGGTGAGCTCACTTCGGGCATTGCTCAGCAAGCCCATCTGGCCACACAGCTAGGACGTGTGGGTGTTTTCACTGAGCTGACATTTAAAAAGTCTCTGACTCTGGGGCACCCGGGTGGTGCAGTCAGACGCTCGACTCTTGATTTCAGCTCAGGTGGTGATCTCGGGGTTGTGAGGTCGAGCCCCACGTGGGGCTCTGTGCTGGGCGTGGCGCCTGCTTGAGATTCTCTCTCCCTCTCCCTCTGCCCCTCCTGCTCGTGCACGTGCTCGCTCGCTCTCTCTCTCTCAAATAAATAAATCTTTTAAAAAATTAAAAAAATAAAAATAAAATTCTCTGACTCCCGTGGCTACCTTTCAGGTTCAGAACCTGGGAAGGGAAGCAAGGAGGTCATCACGCGTGCAGGCTCTGTGCTTGAGACCCTGGAGCTGACACGAGTCCCCGCTAAACTTCGCGTTCTTGGACCTGGTTCACTGCCCGCCAGGACTTTGGTGGCGCTCTCTCAACTCTTAGACCTTTAAAGATTAAGCCTGTCTTCCACCTCCCAATACAAATCATTTATGAAATGTGACCGAGAGAGAACTAAGGGTACACTCAGATGAACCACTCTTCGTTTCTGCCCTGCGGTGATTTTTCCATTAATCAGACCCATTTGGGCTCTGTCACTAATGGTTACTAATCCTTCTAATTGGCTTCCCTTCCCCAAACCATTTCCCACTCTGTAGCCAGTGGTATTTTTTCTTTGTTTGTTTGGGTTTTTTTGTTTTTGTTTTTGTTGCTTTTTTACATTCAATGGGTGTATCATCTATTTAAAAATCTTTCTGGCTTTTCTTATTATTTTTGGTTTTCTTTTTTTTTTTTTTTTAAGATTTCATTTATTTATTTGGCACAGAGAGCAGAGGCAGGGGAGCGGCAGGCAGAGGGAGAAGCAGGCTCCCTGCTGAGTAAGGAGCCCGATGCGGGGCTCGATCCCAGGACCCTGGGGTCATGACCTGGGCGGAAGGCAGACGCTTCACCGACTGAGCCACGCAGGTGCCCCTGGTTTTCTTACTTGTAGGAAAGACTCAAATCCTAGCAGCCAGTGAAGTGAGCTGGAAAAGCCTCTCAACAAGGTGTGAGAGAGGTAATGGTGCATCACCTTCCTATTGCCCCATCCTAGCCAGAAACCACGGAGAGCCGGTTCTTCTGGAACCAGGAACCAGCCACATCATATAACCCACAGCTCCTAGGAACCAACTGAGAAGTTGAGGTGGGCCCACCCCTGATGGCGGCACAAAGCGGAGCCTCCCTGGGCTCCTGGCGTCTTCCTCCTCTCTCCTCTCACGGACCCATGCACCTCTATGTGGTCCTTTAGCTCTGCTCTCCGGGAAAAGAAACCAGTGGCTTCCAAAACACTCATCAAACACTGCAGACACTGTACTCGAGGTCTCTGGACAGCAGCATCACTACCGCCTGGGCACTTAGGAATATAGGTCCGCGGGCCCCACGGAAGCAGCGTCTGTGTTCTGCAAGATCCCCAGCCACCCACTCGCATGCCCACGCCTGAGGGGCCCTGGGATGGAGCCGATCTCCCTTGCCCTGGGTCCACCTGTGCATTTTCTGATTTACTGGTTAAGTTCCCAGGTGATTCCGATGTACCGGCAGCGCTGAGACAGGCCACCGCGGAGTATGGGTTTCCTCTGCCCTGGGCCCTTTTGTTATCTCAAATAATATACCATCACATGCCAAGTAATTTCCGAAATTCCTCTCAGGAGAAATCATGCCAGCTAAAGTCTCACTGGTCACGCCCTCCAACCACAGGGAGTGTTGCCTGTGTTTTGTGCCTCTTTCCCTTCGGCCAGTAGGAGGGGCGACGTTTACCAGCCAGTGGTGTCTCGGCGGCTAAGGGCTATGTCTAAGAAGGGACTTGGCTGAAGTTCATATGAAAGGAATCCAAGTATTCCTGTGGCCTCCAGCAAGGGTGACCAAGCAATCCTGGCCTGCCTGGGACTCTCCCAGTTTTAGCAGTAAAAGTTCCATGTCCCGGGACAATCTCGTGCCAGACAGGCCGACGACGAAGGTCACCCTCCCTCCAGAGCCCCACGCGGGCTGACCCTAATTCTTCCCTCTTCTCTCCCCGCTGCCTCTTGCTCAAGAGGACTGGCTGTCAGTTCCTCCCTGAGCACCCACACCGGCCTCCCGCCTGAGCTCTTTCTTCTGCCCGTAACACCCTCCACTCTACTCAGTCTCCAGCTGTCAGCTCCAAGGTCACTTCCTGGGGCAAAGCCTCTGACCCGTTCCCCCCCCCCCCCCCCCCCCGCCCCCAGGCTTGCTCAAGTCCCTGTTACTCGCTGGGCACACCGTGTCCCTTCCCTTCACAGCACTTAGCACAGTTTACACAACCGTGTTTGTGTTTGATCAGGGTCTGTCTCCCCACATAGGTATACGTCTTAAGGACTGGGATTGTGTCTGTTTGCGCTCGGCTTCCTCGGTGCCTAGGCACAGAGTAGACGGTTAATAAATATTTGTTGAATAAGTAAAATGAATCCACGTAATCAGGATCCAGGCCTTGTGTCTCCAAGACAGACACTGCCGGCTTCCCTCAGTATCCATTCTCTCTTCTTCCAGAGAACTAGAGTCCTGACTTTACCGGCATGCATGGCTACCCGAACAAAGGCTACGTTCCATCCTCCCTAGGTGCTGGGTGGAGCTGCACGAGTGAATTCGGAGTAAGCAGCATTATGTGCAATTTTCAGAGCGGGGTGTCTTCCCTGTTCTTCTTCCTCCCTGCTTGCTAGAATGTGAGTGCGGTAACTGATGTCCGGCAGCCATCTTGAACCACGAAGGAGCTAGTCATGGGAGCCACGCATGGTGGACATGAAGTAAGGAGCTGGACCCCTGACACCATGGAGCCCATCCCAGCCCTGGAGAGCCACCTTTGAGCTGGAACATGAGAGAAATAAACTTGATTCACTTATTTGGGGTTGTTCTGTTATTCCGCCATACGGAATCCTAACTAAGAGCCTCTACCTTGGTGGTCACCCTTCTCACTTGGAACACCACACCTATGTCAGAAACAGTGAGCCACCAGTGTTTTCTCTTCCCTTAATGACACTCATGTACACACAAAGCAGGAAATGAGAACGTGAAGTGGTCACCTAGTGGGATGGCTTCAAGGTAGAGGAATGAGCCAGCACCAGGGGCTCAGGGACCCACAGTCTGGTCCTAGAGAGCTGAGCGACTCTGGACCTCAGCTTCCTCCCCTAGCAACAGGCATAAGGAGGCCAGGCCCTCAGCTGCAAGGTCCCTTCCTCCACTAAAGGCCTCTTTATGGTAACTGGTTTCTGCGTTGTGTCAAAGGAGTTGTCACACTGAGGCACAAGGCACAGGATTTTAAGTAGTTGTGAAACAACTGAAGTTCAACTACACTTAAAACATTACCCACAACTTGCACCACAGGAAAGATGCCCTGAACACACGCAGCAGTCACATGAGGCCGTGACAAGTGCCAGCAACAACTCCCACCCTTAGAAGTCCACGCTCACTTCTACAGATCTCTCACAGCGGGGCTTCCGTGGAGGGCGACCAGCTTCCAAAAACAGCAAGAATTTTTTTTTTTAAAAAGGGACGGTGGAGGAGGAGCCTGGGAGGGAGGGAGGAGAACCGTACCTTCAGAGGTTACAAGCTCCACATTTTGAATGAATCAACCGATGAGGCATAAATGGGAGAATACACTGGAATATTAAAGCATGAAGAACAAGACAGTGCAGGTCAACAGCAGCCTTGGCCGCACAATTCCCCTACCCTACCAGCCAGCTGAGTTTAACAAAAGTGACTTCAGCCAATACTTAGCAACCAAAGCAGAGGGAGACACCGTGGAGAACACTGGTCTCATAAACCCTCTCTCAGTTCGAGTGGCTTTTCTCTCTACTTCAGACTGCAGGGGAAGGAAGCGATACGCCCAAGTCTGACACGGCTTCAGGCGCAGGGCCGAGGGACCCCGCGGTATTACCCTAATATCACCACTGGCTACAGCTGCTTTTCAAGGGAAGTGGTCAACTGCATCCTTAGCGACAAACTGAACTCCCAGCTCATTTTTAAAACACCAAGTGAAATGCCAAAGAGCTGATCTGTCTGCTGGCATCAGTACTGTCCGGTCCCCTGTATCAGGATGGCGGCCGATTAGACGCGGCCCACGCCGCACGGGCTGGTCACCTCTTCCGCGTCTCTTTCCTGTCGGCTGTCCTGCTTCCTCTGGGGCATTTCGACCTGGCCCAGTGGCCTGGGACACACGACTTGGAAGACACAGAGCACTCACTTTTCCTGTCACTCTAGAGACCTCACGGGAAAGGTGAGGTCTTCCTGTCACAGGTCCACAGGTATGGCCATGGTGCACCAGGCGTTATGCGAAGACCTAGGGGACAGGTCTCTCTTTACCAGGCAAGAAGGAATTTAGTTCACTTCTCCTAAATTTGGGGGACTACGGACTCCAGGGCTGAGAGGAGAGACACAAGGTGTTCAAAGACCACTGCCTGATGAGCTCCCACCACCAGCTCCCTCGCCCACCTCCGCTGCGTTTGAACCCCCTGCAGCTGTCCCAGGCCTGGAGAGAGCAGGGCGTTCGAGTCCGCTGTACCCGGAACAAGAGAGGATGGTGGGCTTCCCTCCTTTCGACAGTTAACCCTTGATGTGGAATCAGATTCCACCTCTCTCTGGATTGGAGGGGAGGGGGTCTCTTGAGGAACCAAATTCCAATTACATTACTCTTCCCTCTGCTAGAAGGCTAACCCTAATATTCATAAAAGCCAACTACAGGGCAAGCAGAGAGAGAGCTAATACGGTATTTTAAATTACCATATATCTGCCATCCAACAATCCCACATAGCCTCAAAGTCATCCATACCTGGTTAAATCAACAACAAAAGGCTAACTGCTAAATCTTAATTCAGAGATTCATGGAGCATAGCATTTTACGTGCTACGGTTTCTAAGATTTTTTTTTGTAAGATTTTATTTATTTATCTAACAGAGAGAAAAGAGAGAGACAGAGAGAGAGCACAAGCAGGGGGAGCAGCAGAGGGAGAGGGAGAAGCAGGCTTTCTGCTGAGCAGGGAGCCCGAAGCGGGACTTGATCCCAGGACCCTGGGATCATGACCTGAGCCAAAGGCAGACGCTTAACCAACTGAGCCACCCAAGTGCCCTGGTTTCTAAGATTTTTGCTTATTACTTGAGAATCCCAGCAACAGTGACACCAGACAACAGTCCTTAGTCTCCTAGAAATGAACATAAGCATTTTATCATCCTCTTATTTTAAACATGATGCCACCTGTCTCTTCTGGTTCCAACGAAATGAGAAAGTAGTAAATGGGGTATAACCAGAACAAAAGATTACTGGCAAAAAAGCGCATAAACAAAACCTTTTCTCTGTTGATTTATTGTGAAATAACACTTATCTGTTCTTCCATTAAGTTAATTGCAAATCAATAAACATGTAAGCAACCTCGATTCTGAGAGCATGCTGTTTTAAGTAACTGCACATTTACCAGAGATTTCAAGTGGACAGAAGAAAAAGGTCAAATCCACGGGCCCAATAACTCACTCACTCCTCTCAAGATGACGCAGGGGCTTTCATAGCTAAGAAAAAGCAACCATGTATGTTGGAAGTTTTAGCTCGATCATGAAGACTTTCTCACAATCTCACTTCTTCTGTCCCCCAGACCTGTGAGTTACGTGGAGCAACAGCGGGGTATTGAAATGATAACCCAACTTTAGTTGGGAAGAACTGAAATGTGGGGAGGGAACCCGGACACTAGAGTGCTCTCGGGTATAATCCTGAACCGAGTTTCAGGAGACAGAAGAGGTGGACGGTGAAGAATCGGTTTTGGATGGAGCCACGCTGCCAGGCTTGAATCCTGGCCACCACTTCCTAGCTGGAAACTTGGAGCAAATTCCGTCAGAGTGGTGGTTGTGAAGATTACCTAAGACTATCCGTGGGCTGTGTCTCCAGCAAATGCCCACTGTTTTCCGTGGCAAGGACAACTGTGGTGCTGGAGACTCAGGAGACAGCACCCACCCACGCCAGGAAGCCAGGTGAAAGGTCATTTTCAAGTGCATAACTGTGCCCATCTAGGATTTCGACTCAGCTAAAGCACCTGCTACTAAACTTACATTGTGTTTGGCATCAAATCCATCTCACAGAAATGTAAAAGTATCAAAGTGGGGCGAACGGGCTGGCAAAAAATACCAACTACAGACCATTTGGTTTTAAACATTCTGTTGTGCATGTTTTTAATTGCAGCGTTGGGGTTTTGCTTATTTGTTTTTGTTCCTAAGCCCTCAAACTATCTTTTAAAGATGGAAAATATTTCTCTTGAAGATTACAACTAGCACACAAAGAACCCCAGCTACTCACTCCTCTCCTCCTTGGCACCCACTGACCACTGCTAGCACCCCCTCCACCCATTGTTCAGGTCCTGGAGAGCAGAGTCTTTGACAGCACTGGTTCTAGAATAAGATCACAACTGGAAGCACCTCTTAGCAGTCCGTGTTGAGGAGGGAATGTATGAGCCCCACAATCCTCATCATTCTTCTTGCCATGGACCAGCTCTCTGGTCCTTAGCCATTCTGATTTGCCCACACTCCCTTTAAACACAGAAGTGCTCACCAGGTAAACTCACCTGTTTACCCAGTGTGGTACCTAGGATTGCCCAAGGGAATGGGGCAAAGACTGCATTTGGTGGATCAGAAACATCTGCTTTGTACATAAAGTCATCCTTGAACAGCTTTGGAATAATGTATTCCATGGTTTTGAGGAACACATCTTTTAATTAGTAGAAAAGTCTACGTGGGAAGTGGGAAAACTTGTACAAGTTGTATGTGACTTGGTAGCAATAAAATAGAGATAAAAATAACAACCACCTCACGGTGTAAGGAAATGATGAATGTCCACAATAGCCAAACTGTGGAAGGAGCCGAGATGCCCTTTAACAGATGAATGTATAAAGAAGATATGGTCCATATATACAATGGAATATTACTCAGCCATCAGAAAGGATGAATACCCACCATTTGCATCAACATGGATGGAACTGGAAGGGACTGTGATAAGTGAAATAAGCAGAGAAAGACAATTATCATATGGTTTCACTCATATGGGGAACATAAGCAATAGCACAGAGGACCATAGGAGAAGGGAGGGAAAACTGAAGGGGGGAAAATCAGAGAGGCAGACAAACCATGAGAGACTATGGACTCCAGGTAACAAACTGAGGGTTTCAGAGGGGACGGGGCTGGGGTAGCCAAGTGATGGGTATTAAGGATGGCACGTGTTGTGAGGAGCACTGGGTGTTATACACAACTAATAAATCATTGAACACTACATCAAAAACTAATGATGTACTGGGTGCCTGGGTGGCTCAGTTGGTTAAGCAACTGCCTTCAGCTCAGGTCATGATCCTGGAGTCCCTGGATCGAGTCCCGCACCGGGCTCCCTGCTCAGCAGGGAGTCTGCTTCTCCCTCTGACCCTTCCCCCTCTCATGCTCTCTCTCTCATTCTCTCTCTCAAATAAATAAATAAAATCTTTAAAAAAAAAAAAACTAATGTACTATATGGTGGCTAACTGAACTAAATAAATAAAATTTTTCAAAAAAAGGAAAGTATGAAGATAATGATGATAATAATGACTGCTTACTGTGGGCCAGGCATGGTTCTAAGCTCTTTCCATGGAATAAAGCCAACAGCAAAATTCCAAAAATATTGGCCATTACCATGATTTCTAAACTTTCTGTTTAGCATTAGACTCTTTTCCCCAAACAAAATCTTACTCAGAACAGCATATAAGGGGGGGAGGCAAAAGCAGAGCTGCTCTATGTGTAGCTGGAAGGAGGGGACCTGGCTGCTGGGTCCCCCATTCCACACTGGGCATTCCTGCCACCCCCGGCTAGCCCCTAGGGACCACCCCGGGGTCCTGCAGCTCCTGAGGACATGGCTGCAAACTTGCAGTCTTTTTGGTGAAGAACCACAGCAGAGTGTGAACTAATCATAACAGTTAATGACCCGGAGGCTGGCCAGAGGCAAGATGAGCCAGGAAGCACATGCCCTCCTCAAGCGCCCCGACTGCCAAAGGTATGCTGAGGATTTTGAGTTTCTCCTCCAGTGGGCGGGTCTCCCCTGCTTCCTCTTTCCTCCCCAGTCTTGGGGCCTCGGAGCATTGCACCAAATCATCTTGGGTGCCACTTCCCTGTCTAAATATTCCAATTCTGACAGTGTCTTTCCCATCATATTGTGCACAGATGTTTAGTTCATGATTCTCAATATCCAAA
Organism: Phoca vitulina; assembly: GCF_004348235.1. Taxonomy (NCBI): domain Eukaryota; kingdom Metazoa; phylum Chordata; class Mammalia; order Carnivora; family Phocidae; genus Phoca; species Phoca vitulina. The sequence goes on along the minus strand of NW_022589720.1, from coordinate 11,579,199 downwards.
CACTTACAAAGAGTAAAAATGGCTACCAGAAAATTCTTTCCATCCCTACCCGCTCTGTGGGCTTCCTCCGGCTGCTGTCCATTTGGTTTTTATTGTCAAGTGTGACTTGTTAGCACTTGCAATTACCTCAGAAGTGAACCTTGGTCTCTCTCTTACCAAAAGAGGGGTAGGTAAAAATAACTTGCCCCCATCCTACCTTTGGCAACTGCCTTAAAAATCCCCCCGCCCCAACACCACCTGTAAAGAAGGAAAACTATGCTCCTTAGTCCTCAGAAGTTATGGGTTATGTTTTGGAGGAAAAAAAAAAAAGTTTTCCATAACCTGATCCTTGAATCACATTTTTCCACTACAGCACACCATCTGCAGTCCCCACAGGCTGGAGCTGAGGAAAGAATTTTCTGGGCTCACAGGGCTGGCACACCTTGAACTTGATGCATTGGAAGGAAAAATTCCTGGCCATTAGGTTAAGCCCAGAGTAGGTATCTTTCTGCCTCCCAAACCAGCTTTCTCCTTCTCAGGCCTACCTCCATTCCCAGCTTTGCTTTTCCTCCCAAAATACGGCAAAGGGGAAGGGGCGGGGGGGGGGGGGGGGGGGGGGGTGGCTTATGGATCAGCTACCCCAACGTCCCCATCCATGAGAAGTCCAGAGTGACTGTGCCTTCTAGACACACAGTGCTGGGCAGAATGAGGTCGAGAACTCATGTCCTGACTCCCAGAACGGCACTGTTTCCACCACACCCAACAGCTCAAGTGTGAATCAAAAGTTCCTGCTGGGACCAAGAACCCCAATTAATAAGCAGTCCTGGCACCTGCCAACTTCCCATACACGCTGCAGTACCTCGAGCCCCAGCTCTCTGTTGGTGAACAGGCACGCTCCCCCAAAATCACCAGTAGGCTCACACCCCGGCGGGGGCCACCAGACAAACACGCAACGGGAATGCGCTCAAAACCGAGAAGCTGCTACGTCCACCTTCCTCGGAGCTGGGACTGCCAGCCGAAGGCGGGGGAGGAAAACAGCCTTCACCTCTACCCCAGCTACCGACGCGGGGAGCGAGACTCCTAGACACCGGGCGGGGGGCGCCCCCACCTCAGCGCCCATACTTGAGCGCGCGACCCGTGCCATTCTGTGCGGCAGCTCCTGTCCTTGGTGACATTCTTGTTCAAAAGCCAGTTTTCTCTGTTGTTCAGAAGTCTTGACTGCTGCGAAGGTGTGGGCCACATCCTCCACCAGCAAAGCGCGAAACCCGTCAACTTCCCCCCGCCCCGCAACTCCCCGACAACAATCAGGTTCTCAGAGAGGACACCGAGAAGGGGACACTGCCTCTCCTCGGCGGCAGGGCCCGGCCCCCCAGCGGCTGCCTGTGCCCCCCACCCCGTTCCAGCCCGCAAGACGGGCTCCCTCCTCCCAGGAGCCTGCCCTCCCCGCCTCGGCAGGTGGCTCGCAGCCACGACCCAAACAGCTCTGCCTCCCGAGGGCATAGTTCCTATTCAGCTGCGATGCGACCCTCGTCCCCGACTGCAGCTCAAACCCTACCGGGGGTGTTTGGGGGTGCAGCTCGGTCCCCCCCTTGCCCTGGGGCGCCCCCGGACCTTCCAACCCTCAGCGCACGGGCGTCGCACCCCAAACCCGCGGACTGCGCCGACGGCCAGCGGAGGAGAGCGCGCCCCGGGCTGCCCGCCGGCCCCCGCCCGCTCCGCCCTGCCCCGCCCCGCCCCGTCCCCAGCCCGGGGCCCACCTGCGGCGGGGGCGCGAGGACCCTCCCGCTCCCGCGCCCCCGGGGGGCTTCTCCGCGCCGCCATGCCGGCCGCGCGCTGCGGACGGGCGCGGAGCCTCCCCCGTCGGTCAGTCAGACGCCGCGGCCGCCCCCCCGGCGCCGGGGATCGCTTCCCCGCGGCTGGCAGGCTCGCAAGGCGCCGGGTGTGGACGGCGGTCCCCGCTCCCGCCCCGGGAGCCCGGGGGCCGACTGACGCGCTGGGCCGCCAATGAGAGGCCGCGACGGAGCTGGGCGGGGCCTGGGGCAGAGATGGGCGGGGCCTCCGCGCACCCACCGGGTCCGCCGCGGCTCCGCGTGCAGAACGGGGCGTGGGAAGCCGCTCCTCCGGAGACGTCTTGGGAATTCCACCTGGACGGATCCCGCGATCTCCCTAGCACTTTACATCGAAAGTCCATTGAGTGGGAAGCAAAGAAACCTGGTGGGTGGGATGATGAGGGAGAGGGACCCGTGCCTTTTTCCTCTGCACGGCGAGGGTACGGAAGGATTCCTATCCCTGGCCCGGACAGTAAGCCGCTGGTGGGTCACGGCCATGGGAGGGCGAGGCTGGATCCAGATGTAGCTCCCGGCCCAGGGCCTCTTCCACTAGATTGGGCAAATTTTTTGATCTTTATTTTCCCCTAGGTCAGCAGAACGGGGTTATGCTTACTCAGAAGTCACTCACAGTTTACTTTAGGAGCCGGAATCCGTGCGTTATTGACAAAATTAATCCTCTGATAAAATTGTTTATCAAAAGGAAAAAATAAACAGACCAACAATAAAAAGGCGCTCACAACAAGGTTCTTTGGCCCCTGATTTTCTATTCAGCGGGACCCTTTTTCAGAAAAAAAAAGGGGGGGGGAGAAAACGAAAGTCGTGGTGAACACTTCCTTTTTCTCCAATATACACAGTTCCAGAGAGAAACAGACTTGCATGTGGCAAGTTTGGACACCTTTTGAAACAAATCCCGTAACTAAAGAAAGATGTGGAAAACACCGGAATTTTAGGTGGCTCCAGTATAGTTAGGGCAATGTCAGGGATGGAATCAGCTTCTCTTTTTCTGAATCTCAGAGCAAAGGATCGTAGGTCTTTGGCAACTCCAGTAAAATTCCAACGGCAACAGCAACTAATTTACTGCTGGGCGTTTACGGACAGCTGACATCAGGCCAGGCACTCTGAGAATTCTTTTATGTTTTACTTTGCATATTATTTCATTTAATCCTCACACGTGCCCATGATGTAGGCACTGCTACTATCTCCAGTGTGCAGATAAGGAAACTGAGGCTCAGGAAATGCTAATGCAGAAGTTGAAACAAGATCTGATCTCTCCACCACCCCACCACTCTGCAACCCATGATTCACAAAAGATAATAAAAATGTTCCCAAACTCTGCTGCATGTTTAGAAAAAAAATCCCTTTTATCCAAATCATATGTGAACATAGAGGGGTAGTTTTCTGCAGCCATAAACCATGACTTGCGTGTTTTGAGCCATGTTACTCATACAAAGTAAATGGCTTAAAATTGCTGTGCCTAATTAAACCTAAACAAGGTTATGAGCAGTGATGAGTAAAATTGTCTATTCTAGAAGCTGAAAAGACCAGGACTAATTTCTTGTGGTATGATAAAATAAAATGTACTGAAGTCCTTCAACCACGAAACAAATTAGCCAGTAGCCTTGCCCCCCTCCGACAAGATAATATTTATGAACACAGCTGTTTGGACTCAGCCTGAAATCCTTTCAAATAATTCATGGTCAGGGTTTTGTGGTTTGCTGTAATGTTCATTGTTACTCTAACAGCTGAGTGGGAGGCCTCTTAAAATGGTACTGTACTTATAGTCCTAGACCTTGGAGCCAGACTGCCTGGCTTGGCTCCCTACTAGCCACACAGTCTTGTACAATTATTTAAACTTTCCATGCCTCAGTTTCCTTATCTGTAAAATGGAGCTCCTATGAGTACCTTTCCCACGGGATTGTTGTGGGGATGAAGTGATTAAATATGTCTAAAACCCTTAGAGTAATGCTTGGCACATCATAAACACTATATAAATATTAGTCAAATAAAGGATATGACTACATATCGAGATTCGGGCTTTTCTGGTCTACCCATGTGTGATTTACTGCAAGTCCTAACAAAACAAACCAAAAATGCCCCATAAATACAATCATAACTCCCCATTCTTACCCTTTCCTGATCCTCAGCTCCTAACAACCATCATTCTACTTTCCGTCTTTGACTACTTTCTGAACTTGACTACACTTGCTACCTCATATAAGTAGAATCGTACGGTATTTGTCTTTTTGTGACTGGCTTGTTTCACTTAGCATAATACTGTCTTTATAATTCATCCATGTTGTAGCCTGTGTCAGAATTTCCTTCTTTTCAAGGCTGAATTATATTCCATTCCACAGACATATGTATATCTCACATTTTGTTTTTCCATTCATTGATCAATGGACACTTGGGTTGCCCCCAAGTTATGGCTATTGTAAATAATGCTGCTATGAACATAGGTCTACAAATAACTATTTCTGAGTTTCTACTTTCAGTTCTTTGGGGTATAAACCTAGAAGTAGAATTGCTGGATCATATGGTAATTCTGTGTTTAACTTTTTGAAGAACAGCCACACTTTTCCACAGCAGAAAACACTCTTCCCAACAGTGCATAGGATTCCAATTTCTCCACATCCTTGCCAACACATCATTTTCTATTCTTCTAATGATAGCCATCCTAATGGGTGTGAGGTGATTAGGGATGCTGAGTATCTTTTTATGTGCTTATTAGGCATTTGTATATCTTCTTTGGAGAAATGTCATTTAAGTTCTCTGGCTAGTCATTGTCATTGCAAACATTACGCCATCATTGTTGATATCCATAAAAATTAAAACCTGAGAAACCCTTATCTCTTTCTACTTCCCTTCTGCATTGTATCTGAGCATATGTTGCTTCTTATTTATATGAAGTCCCTGAATTTCTACAGATTTTTATTCCAAAATCAAGTAGGTTTAGTTTGGTGGTTTTTTTTAGATTTTATTTATTTATTTGTCAGAGGGAGAGAGAGAGAGAGCACAAGCCGGGGGAGTGACAGGCAGAGGGAGAAGCAGTCTCCCCCGCTGAGCAGGGATCCTGATGCCTGACTCGATCCCAGGATCCTGAGATCATGACCTGAGCCAAAGGCAGGCGCTTAACCGACTGAGCCACCCAGGTGTCCCATGGGTCAGTATTTTTAACAGAGGAAATGTGAAGAGGTTTCTAGGTGGTCGTGATGGTAATGATGATGATGATGTTGGCAGAGCTTAATTGAGCACTTATGAAGTGCTCTGTTCAGTGCTCTTTATGTATTAATTAATTCAACCCTCATTTGAGATATATACTATTATTATTACCAATGTACAGAAAAAGGCACTGAGTCACAGAGGGTTTAAACTATCTAGCACTAGGTCATTCAGTTAGTAAATGGCAGCCTGGCATTTGAACCCAGCCTCCAGGGCCATATGGAAAGTATCCCCCCCCCCCCCAAAAAAAAAAATCACTTCCCCTGAACTCAGTGATTCCCTGAAAGCCATATCTGATCTTTTTCCTGAATGAGCTGAGCCTAGAACAATGGTCTATCCTGCAACCTGCTACCCTGGGGCCTGGTGAGATGCCCCATGTCCCGTCCCCCATCACAGCACGGGAGTGAGTAAATGTGAGGACAGACACTAGTGTGAGCCAAGGCCCAAGCTGTCATTGCACAATCCGTGCTAAGAAATCCAGAGGGTCAAGGCAGGAATGGGGAAGCCAAGGTGTGACGTTTAATCAGGCAGAGAAGCCAGGAGAGTCCTTGAGGGAGGGGCCAACACGGCGGGAGCAGAAGCAGGCCTCAGGAGCCCAGAACCTATCCAGGAGTCCTGTGACTCCCCTCAACTGGGGTCTTTAAGCTGTCCAAGCTGGGGCCTCTGCTGTTAGTTCGCAAACTGACCCCCTACACAGAAGGCAGGGAGAGACCAAAGGAAGAGGGAGGCCACTCCAGCTTGGTAGGTGGCACTTTTAATAGGCAAGGGAACTCACTTATGAGGCTTGTCTTGGGTGGCCACAAGACGATTAGATTTCTGCACGCCCCTGCCAAATCTTAAAAATGTATAAAGAGGCCTTAATTGGGTTCAGTCACGCATATGATCCAGATGGTATCAACAACACCTTCCTCTCTCCAGGCTATGTCCTGGGAACAGCTCCCACTATGGGACTGGTGGTCAGAACACACATTCCAAGGACTGGATGTGGGGTGGGTGAGGAGCCTCCGACTGCCCAGGTCAACCAGCAGTTACATTCTCTTGATGACCTCCTCTAACAAATGGTACAATTCAACATGTGTTCCTTGGTCTGGGATTTTGTCCACTGTGAAAATAATATCAATCAACTCAATTACAACACGATCCTATCAGTCATTTACACCTTAGTATCGGTAAACCTGGGATCTTTCGAAGAGCAGATGTTGAGAAGGAGAGTGCCAAGAGAGCCTACGAGCTGGTTAATGGGATAAAGGAGGTCAGCTGAGAGCTGTAAAGGGAACTGAAAGATGAGGGGTGGTGTGCGTGGAAAAGAACTTCATGATTTTGTCTAGGTCCAGAACTTAGCATTTCCTTATTTTATTATTGTCAGCAAATTCGATGACTTCACTCTTCCCCAAATCTCTGACACCTGTCCTGCTGCAGTCTGTATACAGCTGTGTTTGCTTACCACCTCTGGCCTTTTACCTAGGTGTTTGCACTACCTGGGTGGGCTTTCTCTCTCCCTTCACCGGGCTGACTGGAGTGGTCTTTCCCAACCCTGCTGCAGCCTGCTCTCGTTGGGAAGCAATTCCAGACCACCCACAAGGAGTTAGCAACCCAGCTCCACCCTCCTGTGCATTCCTGCTCTTCCCACAGGACCCAGTGTGCTGCAAGCTACTTGTCTGAGTCCTCATCTCTCTCCACACTTGACTGTGAGCTCCCAAGGACGTAGATCCGTGTTCTCTGGGTCTTCTGCTCAATGTCTGGCGAACACTGAATGAGTGCTTGCAGAATGCAGCATATGGGAATCCTGCCTTTCTTCAAGGGCTCATCACCTCTTGCTGCTTCATCACCAGGCTCAGAGTCTGCAGCCACATTCCTTCTCTTCCTCTACAAACAGGCTCTGAGCACTCAGATGTCTTTGTCCATGAATGTGCTTCCGACCATGGCCCTTCCTCCTTTGTGCCTGCTAAGCTTTTTAAGATTGCAGGGACAACAAGAGCCTTGCCACATGAAAATACAAATGAAAAAACAGTCTCTGTATAATTTGAAGATTAAGTAAAAATACATGGAGAGTCACAATCTCTAAAACTTTTGGATATTTTACTGGGCCTGCAGCTCTGATTAACCAACAAAGCATTTTTTTTATATTTAGTTAAAGAGGAACAAACAAACTACAGCCTTTGTGGCGTTGTCTACCCCAACCTATCCCCATCTTTAGAAGCAAATCAAGGAGTAGGGGGAAAAATTCAGAATGCTCTTTTTCTCGGATTCATTTATTTTTCAAGATATCTGGGCAGACTTGAGGCTTTTCTAGCCTCAAATTTTGCTTCAGGGGTGACATCTAAGAGAGAACAGCTAGTGGAAGAGAGTGAATCTTAGAACCATCTAGATCTGGCTCCTCACCGTTGATTACTTGAATGATATAATGAGTAATCACTTATCCTTTCTGCGTCTCAATTTTCTTTACTGTAAAAGGAATAGAATGTACTGGACGATTTCTCAGACCCCATCTAATCCTACAATTATGATTCTGAGATGAGCATTTCCTCAAACAGGTTGGTTTAAAAATCTGTGGTGCATCTAAATAATTATGTATCGGGCAGCAAATAAAACTCATGGTGTCAAAAATATTGGATGACACTAGAAAGACTCTTATTTGTTTTGGGGGGAGGTGGAGAAATGCTCTTTCCTCCTGGAGGGAGTTTCTGTTACATGGATTAGAATTACAATGGGAACTTCTGCAGCCTTTATGTCATTATGAGGAAAGCTCTCCTGATACTGAGATGTATATGGAGGAAGTGGAAACAAGAGATGAAGAAAGAGCCCTATTACATTAAGCTCTGGATTTAGCCATACCCAAAGCAGTAATACTCCTGTGAGCCAAGAAACTCCTCCTCCCCCCTCCCAACGTTTTTAGCTTAAGCCTATTTAAGATAAATTTCCCATCAGTTGCAAGTGAAATAACACCAAGATAGTGTATGCAGCCAAGTTTTGTAGAAAAAAATACTTATTCACAGAAAAGTATTGGAAGAATAAACCCCAAAATATTAATAGTTGTTATCATGGGTAATAAGATTAAAAACTATTCTTCTTTTCTCCTGCATACTTTTCAGTATCTTCTAAATTTTCCAAAATTATATATTACTGGTATAATTGTTAAACCTTATTTTAACACATGATCCCTTAAGAAACTGAGACTTTTCTGTGTTATAGAGAATCTTGCTCCTTGCTTTGACCCTTTTATCTGAGGTTGAGTTTTGATACACCATTGATGTTTCTTGTGGAATAGGTCACTGCTCACGCCCTAAATTCTGTAATGGGGTGGGCAAACTTTCTGTAAAGGGCCAGATAGTAAACATTTGAGGTTTGTGAGCTACAGACTCTTCATGGCAACCACTCGACTCTGCCATTGTGTCATGGAAGCAGCCCTAGATAACTCATAAATGAATGAGCATGGCTGTGTTCCAATAAAACTTTATTTAGGAACACTGAAATTCACATTTTATATGATGTTCGCAGGTCACACGATATTATGCTTCTTTTTATTACTTTCCAACCTCTTTTTTTCTTGAGAGAGAGAGAACAAGCGTAAGCACACGTGAGCGGGGAGAGGGAGAGGGAGTGAAAATCACAAGTAGACTCTCTGCTGAGCAGGGAGCCCCACACGGGGCTCGACCACGGGACACTGAGATCATGACCTGAGCTCAAGTCAAGAGTCGGAGGCTTAACCAACTGAACCACCCAGGTGCCCAGTTTTCAACCACTTATAAATGTAAAAACCACTCTCAACTCACAGACCTTACAAGGACATGTGCCAGGCCACATTTGGTCTGTGGGATGCAGCTTGCTGACTCCCTGCTCAGTAATATTGGGATTTCTGTCATCACACGAGCTTTTGCTGCAATTTGAATTTCTGTGACCTTCCGGATTGAGTTTCCATTAGGAATGATAATCCCGCAATGTCTGGCATGATTTCTCAGCAAGCCTCATGGGTTTGGGAGTTGATAATGATGTCTGTGTGTCGGCAGACCTTGGTGTTCTTCTCTTTCGCCGAGATGCTTAGTGGCGTCTTCCTGCTTCCTCATCCTATGTTAGAGGCGGCACTCCTCTCCTCTGCTCAAGGAAGCAGCCAGGTGGGGGTTTTGTTGTTGTCAAGCCCTCTTTTGGAATCTGAGCTTGAAGCTGACAGAACTTTAAAGGATTTTTTGCTGCCACATTGGCTTTCTACCCCATAAAAGCCCCTAAGTGGGAGAAGTTTATGTCAAAGATATTAAGTAACAACCAGCCAGTGGCCATTTAAATGTTGAAAGGAATATTCCACTTGGGAACCTTTGTGAAGTTTCGTTTTAAGAAGGAAAGGAGAAGTATAGGGGTTTACATTGATTGCGATCTTGGTGTGTCAGTTCAGAATGTTTCCAGCTATGATTAACAACAAACTTAAATTACAGTAGATAAAATGAATAAGAGGGTCAGGTCACAGGAAGTCCAGAAGCAGGCATTGTTGTGTGGTCCTTCCGACGTGAAAGCTGTTGAAGCTCTAAGCATTGTTCAGATTCAGGGAAGGAGGAAAGGGAAGAGGCAGCACCAGCTATATGTATCCTTCCCAGAAGCCCTCAGCAGACAACTGGGGCTTGTGACATTGTATAGAATGGTGTCAAGCAACCACCCTGAGTGCAGGAGAAGCTGGGAAAGCACGATTTAGCTTTTTCAGCCTCTATGCTATGGCGGGGGAAGGGGGAAAGGGGTGCCTGAGGGGAAGGATGGCAATAGAGAAGGGAGTTAGGAAGAGCATAACATATATGTTATGTTGGTATATGTTAATATATGTTAAGATGGCGAAACATATATATGGTGCTGAAAATAATTCCCAATGGCAGGGAAAGCTATTTTACCCTACACCAGTGGAACAGGCCACTCAAGGAAGCATGGACTTCAAGTGTCCCCCGCAATCTGGTATCCCCAGCTCCTAGCACATTGCAATCACTCAGTGGATATTTGCAGAATGAATGAATGAACGAGCCAATGACAAGAGCTCTTGGAAACTCATTGTTGGTATAATTTATCCTCTTTTGGACCACACACCAACAAAGAATCCTTTGGTTCACTCATGCCCTGCAATCTTCAACCATGGTTGCAAGCTGCACCATCTGATAGAAGGGCCTTACACGTAGCTCCACCAGCTGTCTGCCCATAATTTAAACCCTGATGAAATTCTACCTGTTCACGGACAAAGTGAGAGGAGGTGCACTGCTTCTACCATCTTGCCCAGTTCAGAATGGAGCTTACGTCTGGCTACCGGAGCCAGAAATCATGAGACGTATTAAGATAAAGATGATAAGGTAAGGGCAGGGGTGGCACCACAAATCTTTATTCAGTCCTTCTTCCTATGTCCCAGACACTATGCCGGGGATTTGACATATGATTATTCACGCTTTATGATGAGTAAGAGAAAGCTCACACAATTAAGTGGAAGCTTTTGAGAAACATCGTGGGTTAAATAAAAAAAGATTTAAAGAAAAAGAAAAAAATTAAATTACCAAAATCCAAAAACTCATAGACAGCAGTTAACAGTGGCAGATTGCCTGAGTGCATTAACACTTCTACTCTAAAGTGACCAGAGGAATTAAAAAAGAAGGACACAAAATCAAAGCTGAAATACCAGTAGGCAAAAAATTGCATCACATTTTTGGATGAGAGAAGGTAGATGAAGTAGGGATAACTGAACAGAGAAAGGTTCCCCCTAAATGCCCGCTATAGAGAAAACCAACAAGAAGAATAGCTAATAATAATCTTGATAATATGTATTGATTGATTACTATTTTTCTGCCACTTCTTGGTGCTTTATGTGCTTCATCTCATTTAATCCTCACCAAACCCTCACAAAGTAGGTGAGGTTATTATCCCTCTTTTACAGATGAGGAATCTCATCACAGAGATAACAAGATGCTTTGAAATTGGATCAGTCAGAGAATAAGAAAGAATTCTTGGAAATTAAAAATGTGATAATCCAAAGAAAATGTTCAACAATACCTGGCCCATAGTAAAAATTTAATAAATGTTTAATTATTGTTTTGGACCATTTGCTTTCTGGTTTCCATTATTGTTTTGTGATCTATACCTAGGTCCAAGCCAGAGCACCTTTTATAATATACGCTCTTATTGGACATACGCTCTTATAGGATTTCAGAACCTTGGATTACATCACAAACTCTAATCTAGATCTCTCCTTTGAAGGGAATGGACACTGAAGTGGAGAGAGGCAAATCAATTTTTCTTAGGTCATATACTCAGTAGGTACAACCAAGAATGGAGCTCTATTCCTCTGGCTCCCAAGTTAATGGCCCTCTCTCTGCTTTTTCTTGGTTCAGCACTACAGTGGATACTGGGGTGGGTAGGCTGAGCTCCTTCTTTCAGGAATGTCCACCTCTCCCCTGCTCCATGTTGTCTTAAACAAGACATCCATCACAAAGGCAATTAGAGCACCCGCATCTCTTCTGGTCGAGAAGGGGCCAATGACCAACACAAAGCCAACTGAAGCCTTCCCTGGGTTTGGAATATGGACATTAAATAAAGAAGTCAGGGGGGAAATTTTTTTCCTTTACTTGTCTTATGTTCTCTAGCTGGGGTCCCGTAAATTAGACAGGCAAAAGGCAGATTTTTTTTTTTTTAAGATTTTATTTATTTATTTGACAGAGAGAGACATAGAGAGAGAGCACACAAGCAGGGGGAGTGGGAGAGGGAGAAGCAGGCTTCCCGCCGAGCAGGGAGCCCGATGCGGGGCTCAATCCCAGGACCCTGGGATCATGAGCTGAGCCGAAGGCAGACGCTTAACGACTGAGCCACCCAGGTGCCCCAAAAGGCAGATTAACATGAGAAAAAAACCCGTTTATTCACATATGCATTGCGAGCACACATGGGAGCACCCAGTGATAAGTAACCCAAGTGGAATTTGGGCTTATATACCATCTGAGGCTAAACAAAGGGAAAAGGGTTTGGGGCTTCTGGGCAAAGGAGGCAAGTTATGGAAAGGTGACCAGGAAAAGTATGGCAAAAAAGAGTGGTTTAGTAAGGTTTGTTATGCAGATTTAAGTTGGCGCCTTCTTTACTGTTAGAGTTAAGATCCACTTCCTCCTGGTACAGGAGAGGGATACATCCTGACAAATAGAAATTTCCCTTATAAATGTAAATCTCCTTTACATTTTGTGCCCTGTTTTTAGAGCTTTTCCTACATTGGCTGACTCTCAAAGGTCTTTAGCTCAAAATAATCCATATGCCAAAGAGGCATATTTTGGGGTGGCATATTCTGGTACCTTCATTTTAGGTTAGGATCTGTGTCAAGGGTGGCCTTATATAGCCATCCTTCTGTATGAAGCCTGATGCCAGGTCAACCCGGGCGATGGAACGAGAGACAGAGAGCCTTGATAACACCAAGGGAATTCCCCAGATTACAGCTATGCTGCTGGTCTAGAGATCGATCCGTTTAGCGGGGACAGGAAGCCGGAGGATTCCAGAAGGGAGGACTTCAGGGAGAAAAAAGGATTGGTTATATATGAACGCATTTGAGCTTCTGGAAAATAATATGGTAGGCACCTGGCAGAGCTGATGGTACACTTGGCGACAAATGACATATGGTATGTAGTCAAGCGAACAAAGTAAGGCAGTGAACACCAGGAAGAACAAACAGGTGTACGAGAAGGGAAGCATCTCTCATCGTCACACTTCTTGGCTCCGCAGTGAACAATATTGACATAGTTATAATAAGGTTGAAAAAATCGTGACATACCATACTGGTGGGATGGGAGGAGATAAAAATGTGGGAAAGAGTAACAGACAGAAATTTTCATCTATGGTAGCAGGAAGTCAAAAGATAGTGTCTAAAATGATAAACAGCAGAAAAGGCATCTTATTTAGAAATGTGAGAAGAAATACCAGAAGCACTAGGATAAGAGTTGAAATTTTAGAGCAAGAAGCTTGGGAGTTTTGCTGTTGTTACAGGCTTTTAAAAATGATGTGGTCTTTAAAACCATATGTGCTCACTATTAATATATATAGTACGTGGTGTAGTACAATATATACACAGTGAATACATATATTGTGTTAAAAAGGAAATCATAGACTGAAAGTGGAGTCACTTATGTTAGGCCATGTCATGAAGCTGGGGCTTAATACCTAATTACAGTTTCAACCTTCCCCAGAAATGTAGTTTTCACTGGTCAGTCAGGAATTTTCTGGTCAGCACCTTAATAAGCTAACCTGTCACATGGGCCCTCTCCATCTCCCAAAGGAAGATGAGGTCATCCATGTAATAAGACCCTTTTGTCCCCAAAGGAAGGTGACCTCACCCAAAATAATCCTTTTTTCTGTTTACAACGTCCTTGTCCTGCCTTTCCCTTTCTGTAGCCCTTTGAAGCTACTTGCTAGATAAGATGCTGCCTGATTCATGAAATGAAAATAAAGTCATTACATCTTCAAATTTACTCAGTTAAATTTGTTTTTTTAACAGAAAAAGTGTATATTTATATATACCATATGTACTACTATTTTACATATGTAGGAAATATATATAAATGTATTTTTATTAGAAATACAAGTTTCAGGGGCTCCTGGCTGGCTCAGTTGGTAAAGCATGCAACTCTTGATCTCAGGGTCATGAGTTCAAGCTCCAAGTTGGGTGCGGAGTCTACTTAAAAAAATAAAAAAATAAAAATAAATAAATAAGTAAATAAACATATATTTAATATAAGCCTACATAAAAATATGTGTGTGTGTATATATTTGTGTGTATACATATATATGTATTTGAAAAATTATGTATTTTGTAAAAATATAACATAATCAGTAGTCTCTGAGAAACCACTACTGTGGGTTGTATTGTGACCTTCAAAATAAATCAATTATCTTATTGCCTTAAAATGAGTCAGCACATAAACTCAAGAAACAAAATACATATGCCTCCTTCAAACATAAGTCTCCATGAATATAGAGAAAGTTAACACTATAGAAGGAAGAAAAGGCAAGAAAAAAGAGTTTTTATTAAAAGCAACCTCTCTGCAACAGTACAGTGCAAAGGGCGGTCTTTATCCTGATAGTGGGGCTAAAGGGGAGGCAGCCCATGAGCTGGCAGGACCCAGGCTCTGGCCTCGAGCCCTTTAGCACATCATGTTCAAGGCCAGGGCTGAGATCTCAGTACATAACATTTTAAACATCTTAAAAATAATAGCTATGAATATGTGTGCATGAATTTGTGCCAGGGAAAAACAAAGAGTTTCCATTTTTCAAGAACTCGATATTCTCAGGCCTTCTTTTCTTGCTGCATGCAATCTTGGGACTGACTCCCTAACCCTTTCTCTTTGATCTCGGCCCTCCACAGTCCTGCCAATGATGCATGGGGTATCTGTGATGTTATCAGTTCCGCCTGAAGGCCAAAAAAATATTCCTGAGTTGTGTGAACCACCAGAAAGGATCGCTGCTTGCCTTTCTGCCCAAGCTGAACTTCAGAACCATGAAGGGGATAATCTGGGAACCCTCTGGTCTAGATCACCATCTCTAACTACACCCGGGAGACCATATGAGGAGAACAAAAGATCTGGACGAGAAAGGCGGACCCACACCATGCAGTGTTGCCTGTCCTCTAATGTATCAGTCAGGACCTTGTGGTTGTAGGGGACAGAATTCCAATCAGAACTAGCATGTGTTAAAAATGGAATTTATTCCCTCCATTAAGTGGGAGGCCCAAGGGATAGCTCTGGATCCAAGCATAACTGTTTCCCAACATTCAGACAATGTCATATCATTATTCTCTGTCTATGTCTGTCTCTCCACATCCAGCCTCATGTGATCTTTAGCACACACAGTCAAAAAAGAAGAGTCTCTCTTTCCCAGAAGCCACGGAAATCCTAGAGAACGGGTTGTGGTCCCACAGGAGACACCACACGCACGCAGGGACGCACACACTCTCCTGAGACAGTCACTGCATGCATCACTGCGTGGGGCCATCCTAGATCATGAGCCCAGGGGAGAGATGGTGGGGGCTCTGGATTTATCAGCCCCACCAGGTCGGAGAGCAACAGTTCCCAATGTGGACCGGCCCATCTGTTACCAGAGGAGGAGCAAGGAATCATGGACAGGCAAAAACTACAAAAATACCTGTTCCTAAAAACAACATATGTATATATATATAACTTAAGCTTAACTATGACTTAAGCATAATTAGATATTTAATAGAGCGTTATGCTTGTATTAAGTAATCATCACTGCTTACCAGGGCATCCATGAAATCCATTGCCAGGAACAAGCCTCTGTCTTGAGCTCTTCAAATTTTCCCCTTTTGTCATTCTAATCCTGCAGGCTTCGCTAATGTCCTGTTCATCCTCATGAAAGCATATTCCAGGCCATCCACTGAACTCTCTGCCCTAATACTGTGGCCGGAGATTTCTCAGTCCCTCTGCCTGCAGTTACTTAAAGCACATAGTTTGGCTTCATTAACCGCATTTCCTTAGCTCTCTATTCTCGTGAGCTTTCACGGAGGAACCAGCAAATGCTGGAATATAGGAAAAGCCAGCTTTTCTTCAAAGATTTTATTTTTATTTATTCATTTATTTTGGGTAGTGAGGTCATTGGTTTTCTTTTAAGGCAAGTCGATCCTGTGATTTCCCCTTTCTGTTCTTGGACCCGTTATGGCAGATTTCCAGCAGTGACCGCACAGCGCCCCCGCCCCCGGGGCCATTCCTCAATGCCACCCTCCCATGATGAGGCGGCATCTTAGCCCTCTTCTTGAATCTGAGTGGCTTGTGACTTTGTTGACAACCCACCACTCAGTGTTGTGGGAGTGATGCGGCGTGACTTCCTAGGTTGTCATGAAAGGCGATGCATGCGGCTTGCCCCTCGTTCTCTGGAATAGTCGCACCTGGATGGCCGAGCCGCCCTGTTAGCGGTCCGAGCAGCTGTGCAGCCACGCCGGGAGGAGTCCTGTTACGTGCAGAGCCCCCTGTGAGCCCTCTGGTCCGCAGGCCTCCGTCCGTGCTGCTCCCAGCCTGTGCCACGTTCCAGAATGAATGTGCCTTGAGATGCCGTCAGCCCCCAGCCGCCAAGCCACCTCCACCTGTGAGCCTTCTCGGCTGAGGCCTCATACGTCGTCGTGGAGCAGAGAAAGGTCCCTGCTATGCCTTTTCCAAATTCCTGGCTCACGAAATCCACGAACATAATAACATGGTGGAGTTTTCAAATCACTGAGTTTGGGGTCGTATGTTGGGCAGCGGTGGTAACTGGACCACCGGGCAAACCCTCTAAGGGCAGACCAAGAACCAATAGTGCCACAAAACTGTCCCGTGGCTCTGCCATATCACAAGGAATCCTTGTGGAGAGTCACCAGAGACACGGCTTG
The DNA here is from genome assembly GCF_004348235.1 of Phoca vitulina. Lineage (NCBI taxonomy): Eukaryota > Metazoa > Chordata > Mammalia > Carnivora > Phocidae > Phoca > Phoca vitulina. Next base: position 11,562,810 of record NW_022589720.1, on the reverse strand, counting down.
TGAACGCCTGGGACGCCAGGGCACGGGGCTCTGGAAGTCCTCTCATTTTACACGCAAAGTAGCCGGGGCTGCGACCTCTGAAGCTAAGTCAAACGACAACTTTTCTTTAGGGCTACATGGGGTAGCCTCGTGGTCTAAATAAGATGTCAGTCCAGGTCAGCTGGAATCTTGTAGAGGCAGGTGCATTTCATCAATGCCTTCATCAAAGGACAACTAGAAAGTTCGTGAACCATCTCTGTCCATGCTTCTATTCTAGTATGTTCAAGAGCCATGTTAGGTAATGCTTTATGCCTGGGGCAGCCTGGGCCAGAGTCATGAGTTTGCTCTGTGCAGGCCGTTTGAATTCCTGGGGCCCGAGATGAGAAATACAATGCATACCCCACAGGCTGACTGTCTTGGAAATACATTTGTCGGTGCAGAAAACAGGCTGATCAGGGAGGCCTTGAGGCCTGGGCACCCTGTTAGCTTCATCAGTAGGTCCCGAGACTCCGGGGCTCAGTCTCTGAGTGTGAACCCTGTTCTCTGGCACCTGGGGCAAATCCCTCAGCCTCCCTGAGTCCCAAGGTCTCATCAGGAGCAGCAGGATCACAATAGTACCTGTCTTGCTGACGTGTTAGCAGGATGGAGCGAGGTGGTGTAGGTAAAGGATTGAAAGGCAGCCTGGCACCTGGCACCCGGCAAGCATTCAGCAATGCGGCTATAATCACAGGATGTGATAACTGTATTGTCGATAGAACCATGTTCTCATTCAAATTGCAGGGACGTCATGGTGAAGAGAGGAATGCTTTGGATCCAGAGCACCTGGGTTCAAAGCCTGACTCTACCACTTAGTAGCTAGGAGACCTTGGTTAGGTCACTCACCCTCTTTATTGCCTCAGTTTCTAACTCTGCAAAATGGGGATGAGAGCAGTAGCTCCTCACAGTGTTGTTGGGGGCTAACCCATGCCAGACCAGTGACCATCACCCAGTGAATGTTAGCTGTTTGTACTATGACCAGTCCTATGTTTTATAGTTTGAAGATTTTCCTTACTGTTCATAGCTCAGATATTGCTGTTAGATCTGAAGGGCTTACATTTAAGACCATAGATGAGGGGAGGAGGGTGTGGCTTTGGCGTCCATCCTCTACAGGTTTGAGGGTGCGAGGCTCCAGAAATACTTTGTGTCCTCCCAGACACTGTGTCTAAAATCTGTATGCACCCGTTCCAGACTCCACAAGCAGCTAGTTTGCTCTCATCCGCTCTGTAGCCCGTAGAAGCCACACCTTTGGCCCCAACCAGCTGCCCTTTGCCACCAGAGCAGCTTGGGCGAACACAGAGGTGGACGGGTGGGTGGGGCAGGAAAGAGCCTTAATTACCCCCCACTAAAAACAGGGCACAGATAAAGAGTCTGGGGCTGGGTTTATAGCCCGGTAGGAGTGCCCACTGCTGGAGTCTCACCCGGCAGGGCCCACAGGAAACCAGAGAGGAACTGAGTTCACCACACCAGACACCCCATTGGCTCTAACTGGGTTGCTCTGCAGCAAAGTCTTAGAAAACACTTCAGCAGCCAAAGAGAAGAAAAGCATGGACCATAAACCACGTCTGTCCTGTTGCTGGCTATCCTTACAGTGAAGCATGGAGATTTTTCTTTCCTTTCCGTTCTGAAAAAAAAAGAACAGGCAGCCAGCCGTCAGTTGAATACTCTCTTTGGGGTTAATTCACTCTCCTTGGAGGTAAACACTGAGTTCATCTGAAGTTCTCATTTCCACCAGGGGTGTTTCTTCAAGAGGCTTCTTTTTCCCTTCTCTCTTTCAAGATGGCGGCCCCACCCCAAGCTACAGGCACTAAGGGGTGAACACTTGCTCCGTGTTCTCCCGTGTCCCCTCTGCGGGGTGGTTGCTAGCTCGATGCCTTCATGCCCACACCTGCCTGGTGTTTGGGGTGGTGGTGTGGGCATTGTCCACAGTCCTGGTCCCCGCCTCTTGCCCCGCATTCTGCAGCCTCCTGTCCTGCTTGCTTGCCCGCCCAGAGCTCCCCCGGTCAGCCCCTGCGTCCTCCCGCATGACAAGCACAAGTGCCTACGTTGACATAGGGTTTGGGACCCTACTGGAGACTCTATGTCCAGACAGACACTTCCCGCCACCCTCCCAGCTGCGCCCTTTCTGTGCCATGTTGAATGTGGCAGGAAGTGGGGCACGGGCCTCGCCGGGTCTGGCTTTCCCTCATCCGTCTGCAGGAGGAGACACCGCATGCACACCTCAGCCACGATCAGCAGTTGCTAATTGGGCTGGATGGATGCGGGCTGTGGCCTGAGGCCCCCTGAGGCTTCCGCTCTGAGAGGCATTCAGTCCTTTCCTCAGGCTGCACCTGGGGAAGCTGGCACTTGCTCAAGCTTTCTGCTCAGGGATTTCCTGCTCCGCTTTTATCCCCTGCCTTGCTGTTTCTCCTTGTCCTCCTGCCCATGGGGTTCTGATCCCAAGAAGCTGCGACGTCTCTTCCACACACACCCCACCCACCCCCTCCATCCCCGCCTTCTCCTCCCCCAGTCTGTTGACACTTCCCCATTTTGGACTCAAGGGATGTTTTTTTTCCTTCAGGAGGAAAGACTGCCAGAAAGAGGGGGAGAAGGAGAAACAACCCAGGGGACTGAAAGGAAAATTCTTCACTAGGCATTTCATGAATAGCTTCCTCCTTACATCACAATGATGGAAACTTTCCCGGTTTTCCAGTTGCTGAGGGAGATGTCAGTAAGCAAGGAGTGACTGGAGCCCTGAGCTGCTTGTGTCTTTCTCGAAAGCTGGGTGGGCAGCTCAGTTGGGAGATCAAGCCATCAGCCATTCTGACCTCCCCCACATAACTATGGGGTACCTATGGCTCCCCACTCCCCACACCTGGAAGACTCAGCCGCAGGGACCCCTCTGTAACCTGAGTCCCAGATGGAGGTGTGGAATTCCAACCATACCATGGTGTGCTTAAATAAGGAGAGGGAAGTCATTTAATCCAGATCTTTCCCTTTCAGCCAATGATCAAAAGTAGCTTTTGTGTGAAGCTTCAAAAATTGTAGATAATAAAGAATCATCACTCTGTCCTCATCCTGCTCTGCACCCTGGCCCGCCCCCCCGCCCCCGCCACCCCCACGCAAGCTTCTGGTTTATTCCTGTTGTCAGGACAAGCTGTCTCTCTGGAATTTCTTTCTTTCTTTCTTTCTTTTTTTTTTAAAGATTTTATTTATTTATTTGAGAGCGAGCGAGAGAGAAATAGCATGAGAAGGCAGAGGGTCAGAGGGAGAAGCAGGCTCCCTGCTGAGCTGGGAGCCCAATGCGGGACTCGATCCCAGGACTCTGGGTTCATGACCTGAGCCGAAGGCAGTGGCTTAACCGACTGAGCCACCCAGGCGTCCCTCTCTGGAATTTCTAGGACATTCCCCATTCCCAGTCTTCTGGCAAGTGACCCACCAGAAGAAAATTCGTAAGTAATTATGTAATGTCTGTTAAATTTCCTCTTTGAGGGGCTGCCTTTTGGTAAGCAGTTACAAGACCAGGAGGGGCTCCCTGGTATTGTTCAGAGCTTTTCAAGTGTCCCTACCTAAGTAGAAAAGCTGAATGGGATTGAGTTGGTTGGCATTGTCCAAAGTGGCACTGCTATTCTGCCATAAAATGTCCATGGACGGGGCCAGAATATACAATTCCTAGCTATGAGAAAGCATCCCTAGGGTGTTCATCTCTAGTTTAAATATGACCATGATTCATTTCTGATGGGCAAAATGCATTTGTCATTTTATATAATATTGTAGCCCATAAAATACTTGGCACGTGGCAATGAATGTTGACATCCTTGGCCATGCCCTGTGCCCCCACCACTGAGAGGATGCTTCTAGGTGTCACCTCGGCTGTGACACAGAACCACCCAATTCCCATTCAGGTGTCAAAGGGGGAAGAGGTCCTGCGAACAGACAGGGTCTGGAGCAGAGAGAAGAAAGTACAGGATGGACCATACTTTTTCTGGGCATCCTGGTTGCCATCAACCTCCAGTTTGATTTATAATGGAATCCCACTAAATAATTTGTGCAAGTTATTGTTTATGTATGCAGGAAATATTCAGGACTCTTGCAGCTGTGAATGGACAGAGATATAACTCTGACTGCCATAAACAGAAAAGGGAATTCGTGGCTCATGTTACTAACGTGACTAACATGTCTGGAGGCGGGCGGGGCTTCCAGCTTTAGATATGGCTGGATCTGGTCTTTCCACCATACCAACATCATCCTTTCTCTTTCTCTGTAAATCTCTCTTTCTCTCTCTCTCTCTCTCTCTCTCTCTCTGTTTCTCATCTGCACATGTCTCTCTACTTGGCCTCAGGTTTCAAACAGTTGGGAGTTCTCCATGTGAGTGCTCCAGACTTACTCTTCCTGGCTAGCAACCGCATAGAAAGACACACGTGGCTTTGCCCAGGAAGGTGCAGGCCTGGCTGACTTGACACATTCGGTGGTACAAGGATGGAGTATTCTTGTTGGCTTAGAATCAGTCACCTGCCCACCACTGTCATCCAGGTGGAGGAGAAGGCAGGGCCAGGTCTATGGAGTGGATTTGCCATGGGAATGAAGAATTCTGTTGCCAGAATAGGTAGACAAAGCAAGAGATGCCCACTGCAAACGTCTACAGAAAAATGTATCTGTTTCTAATTTTAGGTTCTGGGTTCAGATGTTCTCAACCAATCCTTCTTGTGTGTGTGTGTGCATTCTTCATAAAGAACCCATTAAAAATGATTATAAAAAAACACTGGACTCTGTCTGAACAGCAGAGTCAGGATTTTAGAAGGATGTTAGAGGATATTATGCTGGACGTTCCAGCAGAGACGCCCAGATAAATAAACATCAGATACCAAAGTGAATGCAATGGTATCGAGGGGCAGATTTTCTAAGGAAATGTCTGAGAACTAGCTCAGGATTCTTGGATCCCGGGGGATAATAGAAAATATGTATATTGGTCTCTGACCCTGCTTCCTGGCACAGAGCTCCTAGGTCCCTTGTAATTTCCTAAGTGATAAGAGCATCAGGAACATCTTTTGTTCTAATGTTTGGTCTTTGTACCTGGTTCTTGACACGGGGTACCAAATCCTTAGGAATTTTTTGGGTGGTAGGAGTGCCTTTTGTTCTCATGACACGACTCTGGTGGGCTCTTGGACAGCTCCTGGATGGGGGCTGGTCACCAGAAAGACCATGATTAGAAGCTTGGAATTTTCAGCTCTGTGCTCCATTCTCTAGAGAGAAGAGAGGGGCTGGAGATGGTGTTAATATTGGTCATTCCTATGCGAGGAAGCCTCCATAAAAATCCCAATAGCTTTGGGTTCAGGGAGCTTCCAGGTCAGTGAACACATCCACACTGGGAGGGTGACGCACCCCAACTCCACAGGGACAGAAGCTGCTTGTGCTCAGGACCCTCCCAGACCTCACCCTCTATATTTCCTCATCTGGCTGTTCATGTATATCCTTGATCATATCCTCTCATAAACTGGTAAGCATACGTGTTTCCTTGAGTTCTGTGAGCTGTTCTAGCAAATAATCGAATCCAAGGGGAGGAGGTCATGGAACTTCTGATTTGTAGCTAAGATGGACAGAAGTTGTGGGTAAATGAAGACCCACTATTGTGATTGGCATCAGAAGTGGGGGCAGTCTTGTGGGACTGAGACTTCAACCTGTGGGATATGACGCTATGTGCAGGTAGACAGGGTCAGCCTTAGGACACCCAGCTGGGGTCGCAGAATTACTTGGTGTAGAGAAAACCCCCATGTCTGGGGTCAGAAGTGCTCTCAATGTGGTGGTCATGGGAGAGTAAAAAGAAACATATCCACACTTAAATCCACGCTCAGGGGATAAACATGGTGGGGGTGTTGGAAACTGAGGGGGCACTTTGTGAGGATTTCCTTGGAGCCTGATCCCCCCCACCCATGAGAGTTCCAATCTAATGGTTCTGACAGAGGAGGGGGAGGGGAGGGCACTGCATAGGGTGCGGCTTACACCCTGCAGTTTATCAGGACAAAGTTCACACGAGTGTTTCCGTCTGGGCCAGATGCGAGCCATACAGGAGAAAGAACCAATCTGGAACAATTTTTTTTTTTAATATTTTATTTATTTATTTGACAGAGGGAGACACAGCGAGAGAGGGAACACAAGCAGGGGGAGTGGGAGAGGGAGAAGCAGGCTTCCCGCAGAGCAGGGAGCCCGATGCGGGGCTCGATCCCAGGACCCTGGGATCATGACCGGAGCCGGAGGCAGACGCTTAACGACTGAGCCGCCCAGGCGCCCCCAAATCTGGAACAATTTTTGAAAAATAAACTTTTTAAATAAAATATCCCATTCATTCCCAAAAATGCATGAATCTTAAGTATACAACTTGATAAATTATTACAATAATAATAATGAGTGGGGCACCTGGGTGGCTCAGGCAGTTAAGCTGCTGGCTCTTGATTTCGTTCGGCTCAGGTCATGATCTCAAGGTTCTGGGATCAAGACCCGAGTCGGGCTCCGCGCTCAGCAGGGAGTTTGCTTAAAAGGATTCTTTCTCTCTCTCCCTCTGCCCCTCCCCCAGCCCATGTTCTTTCTCTCTCTCTCAAATAAATAAACAAATACATCTTTTTTAAAAAAGGCTACCCCAAGTCTTAAAAAATAATAATGAGCCTACCCATGAAACCACCCCCGAATCCAGAAACAGAACATCACCATACTCAAGAAGTGTCCCTCATCCTCTTTCCAAATCCCTACCACCATTCCCCAAAAGTACTTCTATCCCGTCTTCTGACAACAGATTAGTTTGACTCATTTTAAATCTTTCATAAATTCATACAGTGGACTCTTTTGTATTTGGTTTCTTTCCCTTGTGTAACGTTGTTTTTTTTAAAATCATTTCTGTGCCCAATGTGGGGCTCAAACTCATGACCCCGAGATCAAGAGTCACACACTCTATAGATTGAGCCAGCCAGGCGCACTTGCATAATGTTTTTGAGATTGTCATGCCATTGCATATATCAGTGGTTTGTTTTTTTTTATTGATGAGTAGTATTCCACTGTAGAAATAAACCACAATTTGTTTATCCATTTTACTGTTGAATGGCACATGGATTGTTTCTAGCTTTTGGTAATTATATATATGGTTTTTGTAGATATTCTTTTTTTAGAATTTCCTTATTTTTAAGAAATTTTTTAAAATTTTAATTCCAGTATAATTAACAGAGTGTTCTGTTAGTTTCAGGTATATGATCGGGTGACTCTCTGTGGATATTCTTTTACATGTATGCACTTCTATCGGGTAAATTCCTAGAAATGACATTGTCGAGCCACAGGGTATGAACTTATACAATTTTAGTAAATACTGACAGTTCTCCAAAATTGTTGTGTAGGATATAATAAAGAGAAGAAATCAATAACATTGAGAACAGAAAAAAAAAAAATCATTAGCTAGAAGTCAATGAAACCAGCACCTAGATCTTTGTTTCCAAATACGATTCTTTAATAAAAGAGTGGTTATGCTGGTGATGGAATTCTTTCCTAGTTTCCATAATATTATATCACTTTGACATAATTTTTATAAAGATTAAATTCCTAATGCAGCTAATCACTGTCTAACGTTTATGAAGCAGATTTTCCTGTCTGAGATTGACTTTAACACATGTTTATCTATAATCTCTCCATGCTGCAGACTCTGAAGTTTATTTTGTGAGTTCAGACACATCAAGGAACTCCAGGAGAATTTGGTATCGCTCCTGAAAAAAAGATTGCGTTCTTTGTAACCATGCAGATGGGCACTACTCAACCCGGAGGGTGTACGTATCATGAATAATCTTGGGAAGTGAGGAAAATGTGAGAAGAATGCAGTGAGCAGCTGAATGGAAGCAGGGTCCTGAAGCACAGGGAGAGGGGACAGGAGTTGTGACTTGTCGCCCGTAGGAGACAAGCATGGTCAAGTGTTGCCAGGAACAGTAAGGAAGGTTCCTTCCATGTTGCCCAGCGAGAAGCATAACCCTGAGGGTTTCCCTTTTATGTCAAATGCCAAGAAACAAAGACCACATAAAATATCTCGTTGACATTAGTAGGTGAGGGGAAATCAAGTTCAGTGCATTATGTTAATGAGAAATCACCGTGAACAACACACAACCCATGACCTTTGGGGTTTGGCTAGAAGAGTCTGGGCTCTTTCAGCCACCAGAGCACCACAGGAAATGCAAACCAATATTTAAAAAGTCCAGTGGGATGAGGGAGGTCCCTAGCCTGCAAACTTACCAATGCGGGACGTCTGACATCTGCGTACATTTTACCAGAGAATTCATGTGGTGAACAGCAGTGGGGTCCCAGGCTGCCCACGGAAGTCGACCTAACCCCCTGCGAGCTGAGCCCTGGCCAGGATGTCCTCGTCCCGGAAGAGAGCAAAAGCCCGGATAGTTATCTTCATTCCTCCCTCTAGAATTCACATGGTTGCTAACAGTGCGTTGAATTAATGGAGAATGAGGGAGTAGGTGATGTCTTTCTTTCCTTTCCATCTCTGAAGAGAACTCGCGGGCCCTGCATGGACCTAGTAACTGAAGACTGATTCTTTGCAATGAAGGAGGCGTGTGTGTTTGTGTGTGTGTGTGTGTGTGTATGTGAGTGGCATGCTGTGCATACGTGTGAGAACGCGTATGAGTGTGTGTGTGAGTGCTGTGTGTATGTGTGAGAGTGTGTGTGTGAGTATATGTGTGTGTGAGTGGCTTGTGTGTACGTGTGAGAGTATGGATGTGTGTGTGAGTCTGTAGGGGAGGCTTGTGCGTATGTGTGAGTATGGATGTGAGTGTGTGTGTGAGTGTGTGGGGGGCTTGTGCATACGTGTGAGTATGGATGTGAGTGTGTGTGAGTGTGTGTGGGGGCTTGTGCGTACATGAGAGTATGGATGTGAGTGTGTGTGTGAGTGTGGGGGGGCTTGTGCGTATGTGTGAGAGTATGGATGTGTGTGTGTGAGTTGGGGGGGCTTGTTGTGCGTACGTGCGTGCACACATGTTAAATACATACAGTTGTATATATGCCCGGCTGTGCCCGATGCCACCTTCTTCACCTTCCATCACACAGCTCAGCCGGCCCACTCCTAAAGGAGAAGTGACGAGAGAATCTATTCCACTTACTGGGGGAGGCCTGTCCACGCCAGGGGCTTATGTAGAAACCCCTGGAACTGACGCTGAGAATTACGGGGTGAGCGTCCAGCGCTTGCACAAATACTAGCGCAGCGGCAGCAGCAGTGATGTGCGCCCGTGTTCTAGAGCGTCACACGTGGTGACGCATTTCACTCACACAGCAGGGGGGAAGGGTCCTCATGGCCCCAGGGAAGGGGCTGCCTCCACAGGCCAGACTTGGATCCCCCGCTTCTCTGGCCCAAGTTCAGCCCGGGCTGTGGCTGGATGTGCAAAGATGTGGGGGGTGTGAAATGACCAAACGAAAGCAATTCAGTAACAAGGTTGATGTCTGTTCAGGCAAAGCAATCCATGGATGGACTGTGTGCCTCCCAAGCGGGGGAGCACGGTTCCCAGAGGATCTGGGGCGAGAGCAAGGGTGTGGAGCGTGAGAAGAGGAAACAGGGCACGACTGGCCAGGAGGTCGGCCGTTTCCTCCTGCGGCGGCAGGTCCTCGGGTCCAGGCTGAGGGGAGCTAGCGACGCCGGAGCACCGGTGTGTGTTAGGGTCCTTGGCAGGCGCCCCCGTGAGTGCGGCTGACTTAGGTTTGGATGTGTGATGGGGGGCTGGACCTCGGGGGGCAGCCTCCGCCTTGTGGGCCCCCACACACCCATCAGCTTTCTTAGGGGTCAACCACATTCTCTCTCCCTTGGGAACTTGACTGGGGGGAATGTCAGGAGAACGAGGCAGTCAGAGGTGGGAATAGAAACTTCTAAAGCCAGCCTGGAAGGTCTGGGCGGAACTGACTTTCCGTGCGCAGCCGAGAGCGTGCAGGCATCATGGGCTACAGAAAAGGGAGGACGCAGCTGAGGGAGTACGGCTGTGGCACTCCAGGCCCCTCTAGGAGGCGGTCCCGCCAGGGGACACCCTGGCAGAAGCCGACCCCCCCGCAGCCCAGGCTCCTGACAGAGGAGACAGATGTCACTGTGGGCCACTGGTCTTCCCGGAAAGCCTGGTGACCGTGGCGTGGAGGCACGGACCCTTTCTTGCTCGCGCCTCTGTGACGGTGGCCTCCGGCCTGGCCGCGGTGGTTACAGGAGTCCCGAGTCTGGCCAGGAGGAGGCAGGCCGCTCTCCGTCCTGTGCCGTGCCCTGGAGTAGGGGGAGGCCGCACGCTGTGCTGCCGGTGGGGGCCCAGGGAGAAGGTCCCGGGCTCTGGCCCTGAGCCCCAAGCGGCTCCCAACTGCTTGGCATGGTCTGCGAGACGGCGGGTCACAATAAGAAGTATATATCGGGTCTTCCTCCTGTGGCCCTCTCGGCGCTTCTAAAGGCCTCGGGACTTTCAGAGAGGGGAGCCATAAGGGCATCTTCCGTTAGGTTATGAGGTGACTTTTGGAAAGCCCCCCCGGCAGCCAAGGAGGGGAACCGGTTGCCCAGAGACAACGTTCCTTGTGATTCGTGTTGGAACTTCCGGTCCCTTCCCTCCTTCCCTCTGGTGGTGGGGAGGGACTGGAGGTTGACTCGGGCACCCAGGTCACCCACGGCCCAGGACTTAATCCCCGAGCCTCCACGGCATGAAATCTCCATAGAAATCCTGACGGACGATTAAGACAGCGACGGGTTGGTGAACCACATGGGAATCCTGGGACGGTGGTGATGGAAGCTCTGAGCCCTTCCCACCGCCCCCTCCAACCTTGCTCCGTGCATCTCGTCCACCTGGCTGTTCCTGAGTTCTATCCTTTTACAACAATTCGGTGATCTAGTAAGTAAGAATTTTCTTTGCGTTTTGTGAGCCCCTCCAGCAAATTAATGGGACCCAAGGAGGGGGCTGCGGAAACCCCCAGCCTATCGCCGGTTCCTCAGAAGCACAGGGGACACCCCGGCTTGACGACCGGAGTCTGAGGCCCGGGGGGAGGGGACGCTGAGGATCATGGGGGGCAGTCCTGTGGGACCGAGCCCTCAACCTGTGGGATCTGACATCATTTCCAGGTCGACAGTGGAGGCGTCCTGTAGGGGCGTCCAGCTGGGGTCTGAGAATCGCTTGGTGGTGCGGCTGCTGAGGTGTCCCAGTGCAGGTGGTTCAGATTCCCAGACAGGTGCACCCACACTCAGAGCCGCTGTTCCTTGCAGCCCAGAGTGTGCGGCTTGCACAACACTACGTGGGTGTCTTTGCTCAGACGGGGAGGGACCAGACCGCCAGCCGGCGTGCAGCATGGCGCTAGGCGTGAGCTTCCTCTGTGTCTTGGTGGCGGTCTCACGCCGGCCCCGTGAAGGCCACCTGCAGCACAGGGGTGGACGTCTCTGTCTTTGCCTTTGTTTCAGGTTTAAGGTGGTGTGAGGAGGAAGAATGAAACCTGAACTAAAATAAGGCACAATGAGAGGCCATGGAAATGTTCCAGGGATCTTCTTAATTAAAAACAGGAAGCATTTTCAAGGATTTTTCAAGAAGCCTGCTCCAAATAAAAGCCTGGTTTTAAAAATACCACCTTTGTTGGAAGAGCTTCCATGGGGGACTAGCAGGCCTGTGCTTGGAAATGACAGCCCTGCTTTTTTCCCCTCCCCAGCAGGCGCCCCAGCCCTGCTGACTCACCCAGGCCCCCTGCCCCTGCTGTTCTGGACGCAGCCCCATTATCCCGGGCTTAGGCATAACAGGGGGACTAGTCGTCCTGGTTTGTTCAGGACTGAAGGGTCTCCCAGGGTCTAAAACTGGGAAGCTCCCAGACAACTGGGACAAATTGGTCCCCCTCATTTGAAACTGAGACAGAATGACTCTCCCCCATTTGGGCTTGTCCATCTCATCCTCCCATGACTCCCTCTAGAACACAGACGCCTCTTTGGACAGAATGATCTCTCTTTGGCCATCTCCGCTCTAACCAACTTCTGGTGAACTTCCTAGGCTGTGTTATACCTTACTGCTCGGAGGACTCCTGGCCAAATAACATAAAGTTCAAATTCTAATTTTACCTTCTTTACAATAATTTTTTTTTAATTACAACTCAAGTGGAGGAATGGGATATTCAAGCTTTAAATGTTTTAATTTATTAGGCACTGTGCCTTTATCATCAGGCATTTAACTGCAATTTGATCACTAAGTCAACAGAGAAGGTATACAGAAAGAGAGGGGCTGGGACGGCCTTCGCTGTGTCTCGGGATGTGAATGCACCTTATTTATTGCTCCCAAGGCCCTACTGTCTTGTGTATTCTGGAACGTGTCTCTTGAGAGTCTTGTCCCTGACCGAAGGCCTTGATTTCCTTCCAAGCTCTTGCTGTAATTTATGGATTAAAAGTTTTTCCTCTTGTTTTGTTTCCATTGTTTGGTGTGTGCTGTGTGCAAGTGCTCAGCTTGGTTTATCATGCAAAGACTAACAAAGCCTGGCATGTTTACCTCCCTTGAAGAAACATGGCTGCTTCCACAAACTCAGACTTTGTTCTCTTCCTAAGTCCTGCTTCAGAAAGCCCCAGCTATTTACCTCAGGGTAAACATATGCCAGGGGTGCTTTGTGTCCTTCCCCCCGCCCCCCACCCACCCCGGACTTTCCACCCTTTTCTTTGTCATTTTAAAGACTCTACACTGAGGAGTGAGAAGTGAGGTTTCATCTCGGTCTGTGTGTTGTTGATGATAACGCTCTGAGTCTGGAGAACTTAAGCAGCAGAGCCATCTAAATGTCTTCCAGCCAAACTGGGCCCTTCTCAGACTACTGAGCAGATTCAGCCCCAGGGGATCTTGCTAAAATGCAGATTTTAGGTCTGGATGGGGGCTGACATTCTTTTTTTTTTTTTTTTTCAGGCTGAACTATATTTTATTTAATTCCTTATTCACTATAGATATGCATGGACAGAACAGGAAGTCTGGGCCATGAATGAAGTAATGAGAAGTCAGGAGGTAATGAGAAGACTTAAGATCAGTCTTCCTTTTGTGTATAGGTCTCTCTGGTCACTTCTAAGTCCATAGGTTTACACGCTTTCATGTGGCAATGCATTGCACATCTTGGGCACAATGCAATCCTCAATTCTTTTTCACCACATGGATTTTTACATTGACCATGAAACGTTACATGTGCGTTACACAGGTTAAAAACAACATGGAGCCCATTACTTGGTTGAAAGAAGGAAAGAATGGCTGTGTTGATAATCCAGGTAGGAACGGACATGCTGCATTTCTAACCAGCAGCCTGGTGATGCTGATTCTGCTGGCCCAGGGGCCACATCTTGAGCAGTGATAGAGTCCGGAGGCCAGATACCTGGGACTGAGGGGCCAGGATGAAGTTAACCAACACATTCTTCATAAGATGCCAGTAGAATGAAATGCCCATAACCATTCTTCAGACCACAGATTCTACACCTTGTGAACTTCCATGATAGGATTAGTTATATGTGGTTATGAGGACTGAATGAAAATAACGTTTGAATTCCTTCCCCACATTGCAAGACACTGTGTTTTTTAAATTACTTTAATAATTTTTTTCTGAATCTACACAGAGAGATGACCTTATTGATTTAATAAATAGTATCTCCTTGTATGAACGTACCTTAATTTATTCAACAGATCCTTTTGTTTGCTTTAGCTTTATCTTAAGAGGTTTTCAGAATGCCTTGAATATTAGTATTATTAATGCCCCCAAAAAGTGACAGTGAGACCATTCGTGTGTGTCTGGCAGCCTATGCAACATTTGAGTGTTGGACTGGTCACACAAATCAACGCTAATCTAGTCAGTTGGCCTAAACCATACATTTCCCAAGAGGAAGTTAATGAAAGGGGAATTTAGAAAAAATGTTCTTAAAGGAACAGTGGTATCACTTTCTGAATAACCAACTTAGAGCTTCAGCCGTCTGTCTTCTTCACTCACCTACCACGCTGGCTTCTTTACAAGACAGTCTAAGTACCTCTAGATTCACCATTCTGATGATGCTCTGACCTGAGTGTCCAGCCCAGGCCTTCCTCTTAAGTACCAGCCATTTAAGTCCAGGCTCTTCTCCCAAGCACTCATGGTCTCTGAATTCTGGCACAACCTAGAAGCACCAGAGACAACTTGGGCTGCCCATGGGTGCCCAATTCCACAGGGTCCTGATTGCTGGAGTTTTAGAATCGGTCTTGTTGTTTGGTCATAGAAGGGCTCCCGCTTCGTTGTTCTTCTTCAGGATTATTTTGGCTTTTCGTGGCCCTTTGCATTTCTATATGAATTTTAGAATCAGCTTGCCAATTTCCACATAACCATGGGGACAAAACCCATTTGTGGAAGACAAAGCCAGGGCGGGAAGGTTATGACTCGGCAAATGTACACGCACAATGGTTAAGTCATCCCGTCCCCTCAGCTTCTCGAATCTCTTAGAAATTATTCTAGAGAAACATTCTTAGATTTGCCTGCTATCCACACTTGGAAGCACTTTAGGATGCGAGGTGCTGGTGGGTATTCAGTGGTGTGGAATTGGAAATTCTTGCCTAGGGCTAGGACTTTATTTTTTATTTTTTTTAAGTAATCTCTACACCCGACGTGGGGCTCAAACTCACAATCCCAAGATCAAGAGTCCCACACTCTACTGACTGAGCCAGCCAGGTGCCCCTGGAGCTAGCACTTTAATACCACTTTGCTCAACATCCAGCCCAGAACCTGTGAATTTTAATCACGGGGCAGAGAGGATGGTAATTTTGGCTAGGTGAAGTGAGACCAGGCTAAGTGAAGAAGTGGGGCAGCCAAACTTTTCACAGATGGAACCTCTTTCCAGGTCTCTAATTTAGAGACCGCAGCTTTTGGTTGAACCCTTTTTCTTGTAATTACTTTGCTTATCTCCCAGCTATTAAAAGGAAAGGGAATAACCGCCAAGCTTTCTAGCAAAAGACCAAACTCCATCTAAAGCCAATACATGGACAGATTATTTCTCCTTCATGTCATTTAAAAGTGAAGGGCAGTGTTTCATAGTAAAATGGCGTAGGGGACCCACAGCAAAAGGTGGTCTTTTCCACTTACCGTTACAGATCTTATCTTTTTTTTTTTTTAAGTTAATAAACCTATGCTCTCATTTTCCTGGCATCTGCGAAATGACATATAGCTCTATGAAAGTCTTCTTTCGAGCGTGGCAGAATTGTAAGCAAAGATTTAAGAATTGCAGGTTAACTGTGGAGGCAAGCCGTCTTGTGAACACACACACACAATGTGGTGTCCACACAGTCAACGTGGCAGTCGCGGTGGAAGCCACCCTGACATTTGGCAAATAGTTTAAGGAGGTTTACTCACGGGGTTTGTGTTGGGGTAAGGACGGCCTGGAATTTTCCACCTCAGCAGAACAGAGCAGGTCCCACCTTCTTAGCTGGATTGTAGCCCCAAAGGAATCAGGGGTTCTGAATAAAATTTCCTACACAAGTAACAGCCTATAGACAGAGGTGAGCTTTCCCGGGCAGCCTGCAGCCGCAGAAACAATGAAGTACCTGGAATTCCCTTGCCAACTAGCCACAGGAAGGCGACATGCTTGCCCACCGGAAGTTTGAACTCAGCCCGAGGAAGCTGGCTTCTCTTTCCATTGAGAAATTTGTCCCGGTTGCCGCTCTGGGATTGGGCCTGGCTCTGGCCGACGGGGTATGGGGCCTGGGGCTGAGGCTGGTTGGCGTGTGCTGGGCCGCAGGGCGGAGGGGGCCCTGAGGATGGACCCCCCGTGCCCCCACTACTGACCCCGTCCTGGCCTCGCACCAGCCTAGCAGGGAGGAGGTAAGAGGCAGGCAGGAAGTGGGGCAAGAGCGGGGTTGGGCAGGGGCTCTGCACGCAGGGAGCCCCCAGGGGCAAGGGGAGGCCTTCTGGCTACTGAACCGGGAGGGAAGGGTGTTCTTGGGGCCGTGACGTTCGGATGTCCATCAGTCCGGGAGACTATCCCGTGGTGGTCTGGGGAGGTAGGGGCTGGTCACGCCGAAGCCGGAGTCTTGGGCCTGCTGTGCGGCTAGCTGGCTGGCTGGGAGAAGGTCAAGGGCTGTGTTTTGTTTTTGTTGTTTTTGTGATTTTTAATTTGAAATAATTATAAATTCACAGAAAGTTGCAAAGATAGTACAGGCAAGTCCCGTATACCCTTCAGCAAGTTTGGTCCCATTTTAAGTAAGTACCGTGTGACAGCAAGCCCAGCAAACTGACATTGGTACGGTGCATGTGTTTAGTTCCATGCTTTGAATTTGGCTTTTTCCACCCGGCATAATTGCCTTGAGATCCATCCAGACTGCTGAGTGTATCAGTAGTCTGTTACTTCCGATGAGGAAGCAGAATGCCACGGTGCGGACCTCCCGGCTCACCTCCCGCAGGAGGCCGTAGCTGTTTCTAGTCTGGGGTTATTACACATACAGGCGCTAAGAACAACTGTGTTCAGGTCTATCTGTGGAGGTAAGTTTTCATTTCTCTGGAGTAAATGCCCAGGAGTATGATTGCTGACTTAAATGGTAAGTGTATGTTCAATTTCTTGAAATGCCGAACTGTTTTCCAGCGTAACTGTATCATTTTATGTCCAAACAGCAACATACGAGTGATCCAGTTTCTTCTCCGCCTCCCCTGTATTTGGTGTTGACGCTACTTTTCATTTTGGCTACTGTAATGGGGGTAGTGCTCAGCAGGGTCTCAATCCTCAGCTTGCTTTTCCCCAACGGCTAGTGTGATCTGACACATCCTTCATGTGTTATTTCTCAACCAGGTACCTTCTTTGGCTTTGGATTGCAGTCCTTGGCCCACCATTTCTGGGAGCCAATGCCCTCATGCTTGCATTAAAAAAAAACAAAAACCAAAAAACCCCCCCGAAACAAAAACAAAACCCCCAAATCCCCCAAAAGCCAGAAAGGAAATCCTTATTTTTTAAAAGCAGTCTGAGGTTCACAGCAAAGTGGAGCATAAAGTACCGAGATTCCTCATATACCCCTGTCCCCAAGCATGCACAGCCTCGTCACTATTAATATCCCCCCAGAGTGGAGTAGTTGTTACCATTAATGAACCCACACTGACACATCATGATTATCCAAGGTCCGGAGTTTACATTAGGGCTCACACTTGGTGGTGTACACTCTGTGGGTCTGGGTAAACGTATGCGGCCATGTACCCCCCATTACAGTATCATACAGGGTACATCTGACCCTTGAACAGTGTGGGGGTTGGGGTGCTAGGCCCCCATGCAGTTGAAAACCCATGTATAACTTTTGATTCCTCCAAAACTTAACTACTGATAGCCTGTTAACCAGAAGCCTTACCAGTAACATAGTCGATTAATACCTATTTTGTATGTTATATGCATTATATACTGTATTCTTACAATAAAGCTAAAGAAAATGTTAAGAAAATCATAAGAGAAAATATATATGCAGCCTGGTACTGCATTTATTGAAAAGAAACAAAACAAAACAACTCCGCATAGAAGTGGACCCATGCAGTTCAAACCTGTGTTATTCGAGGGTCAACTATTTTCACTGCCCTATAAATCCTGTGCTCTGCCTATTCATCCCTCTCTCTTCTTTAACTTCTGGCGAATCACTGATCTTTTTACTGGCTCCAAAAGTTTGCCTTTTCCAGAATGTCATAGGGTTAGAATCATACAGTATGTGATAAGCCTTTTCATATCGACATCTTTCACTTAGTAAAAAGCACTTAACTTCCCTCCATGTCTTTTTCCGGCTTGACAGTTCGTTTCTTTTTAGCACTGAATAATATTCCGTTGACTGGATGGGCCACAGTTTATGTATCCACTCACCTACTGGTGAGGACATCTTTGCTGCTTCCAAGTTTTGGCAATTATGAATAAAGCTGCTATAAAAATGCGTGCGTGGGTTTTTGTGTGGACATGTTTTCAACTCCTTTGGGTAAATACTGAGGAACATGATTGCTGGATTTGATAGTGAGAATAGGGTTAGTTTTGTAAGAAACTGCTAAACTGCCTTCCCAAGTGGCTGTAGTTTTGCATTCCCGCCAGCAATGACTGGGAGCCCCTGCTGTTCCACATCCTCGCCAGGATTTGGTGGTGGGTAGATTTGGGTTGTTGTAAGAGGTGTGTCATCCTTGTATGTTGTCTGCTCTTTCCTCCTTCCCTGGCGACCCTCAGATGCATGCAGTCCTCGCAACTCACCCTGTCCTGGAGGCTGAAACCTATGCCGTCTGGCTTCTGGTGGGAATCAGCCCCGGGAGAGCACCAGCAGGAGGCAGAGGGAGGAAGGATGATGCCTTCCTGTGGCATTGCCTCAGGCCGGCTGCTTCGGTCCCCAAGAGGCCTCCGCCCCTGTGGAGGGTACCCTGTCCACGGAGGGACCGGTCCTGACCCTCCCTGCCTGCACCCTTCAATAACCCTGTTAAAACATCAATTTCTCCAGGTGCCCGGGGGGCTCAGTCAGTTTCTCCAACAGGACTGTCAGTCTCTGTCTTTCCGTCTGACCCAGGTCAGAACTTCTTCTGCAGTCTACCTCCATGCAACTAAACTCCTGTTTGCTTGTGGAGACTCTCATGTACATGGATCATGGCCAAGGCCATGCACCCCGTGAAGAGTGTTTGGGGCCTTTCTCCCCACACCACAGACCCCCTCCCTTGAGCTTCTCAGTCACCACTGTTCCGACACTTCATGAAGCCCCCTCTGCTCACTATACCTCTGTAGGATCCTTCTGAGTTCACCCGGGACAGCTCCCGTAGGGTCCCCTTTCCTCGTCGCAAGGTGTCCCCAGCTATGCTGTCCAGAATAGGAACTGTTTACATCTAAAATACCTAATACTAAACAAAAGCAAAATTCACTTCCTTACTTGCATTAGCCACATTTCAAGCGCTCAATAGCCAAGCGTGGCTAGGGCCTACTATACTGGACGGCACGGATGTAGAACATTCTCCATCACTGCAGAAAGCTCTTTTGGATGACCCTGATCTAGATAAAACTTGGTTGGGGCGTGTAGAGCCTACCAGATTGTTGGAAAGAAACAAACACCTGACCATGTGCGCAGACTTCCTGCCCTGATTCATTGAGCAGTTCGGAGTGTACAACACTGTAATTCATCAGGCTGGCAAACAAACAATGCCCACACTTCAGAACCAAAGTGCAGAACCCTTCGTGTGGGCTTTGCTGAGATGAATGAAGGAAAAAAATCTTCCGAGAACTCACAAAGCTTGAGCCCGGGACTTCTAAAGGCTGTCCCTCGGTGTTTCATCCCTCCAGTCTGTCAGGTAAAAGCCCCCAGCGGAAGCAGAGACCGTCCTGGAAGGGTTTGCAGGACACGTCTTGATGTTATGAGTGGGGACGACTTACTGTGCACAGACCGAGCGCTTGGAAACGGTGATGAAGGCAGACAAGCTCCCTGCCCTCACGGAACTTACCATCTGGGGTGAAACACAGAAACAAAGCACATCAGTTCATGCAGGGACATGCAATGTGGGAAAGAACAGGGCCTGAGAGATTGGAATAGGCCATCCCTCAGGCGTCGGGAAGGCTTATCTCCAAGGACACCTAACCCGAGTTAGAGGATGAGGAAGCAGTCACATCAAGACAGGGTGTCAGCAAGGGGGTGCAGAGTGCCCAGGGAGGGACAGGATGGTGTAAAGGGCCCGCGGAGTGGGGATGGCAGCATGTTCCAGGCCTGAACAAAGGCAAGTGGTCAGAACAGAGGCAGCGAGGAGATTGGTGGGTAGTGGGGAGAGACACGGCGGGGGCTGGACATTTCCTCACAGCACTGGGAAGCCCCCTGAGGGCTTAGGCAGGGAAGACACAGGCATCTCCCCAGGCTGACTCTGCTCGGAGGGGGTCACCGACTGAAAGTGTGTAGAACTGGAAGCAGGAGTCTGATTAGGAGGCCTCAGTGGGATGCATGGGGGCCTGGCGTGAGGTGGTGGAGAGAGGAGGGGGCTGAAGGGCATGTGTTTGGAGGTAGAGGAAATGCGAGGGGCAGGGGAGAGGCAGGGCCAAGATCGGCTTTGAAATATCTGGCCCAACATCTGGGTAAATGGCCATGGCTTGGCGGTTAGATGAGAGGTGAATTTCAACGTCTAAGTAGAGGGTTGGATATGGGGGAGGAAAACTGATTTTCCCCTCTATCCTTCTGGGCTCTTGGCTCAGCCCCCTGCAATAAAAGGCAAATTAACAAGAGAAAAGAAACAGAAGTTTATTAACATGTAAATGTCATCTATACATGGGAGATGATACACAGGGGGAAATAACTCAAGGAGGTGGCTTAGAACTCTGACTTAAATGGCACCTTCAAATGACCACAAGAAGGAAAGCAGTTTTAGGTTTCCGAGTGGAGGTAAAGGCTAATTAGCAAAGTTTGTTACGTAGATTCCTTTGGTACCGACTCTAGGCTGACGGGGTCTAGAGTTGTCTCTGGTGATTAACTGTTGTCCTTCCGGGTAGAGGGGAGAGGCTCCTTTGAAGATTTATGTCCTGCATTTAGGCAAATGGGGAGGGAAGGAAGCTTTTCTTCTATCTATTTCAATTGCCTTCCTCTGAAAATAATCCAAAGTGGTACGTTTTGGGGTGGTACATCCTGATACCCTTCATGGGTACGTCATGTGGAGCAAAGGGAACTTTGCTGGAGACACGAAGTTAGGGTTGTTGGCACAGAGATGACATGGTATGTTGAAAAATGGCCCTTTAGAAGAGATCTATGTCCTAATCCCTGGAAGCTATGAATGTTACCTGATATGGCAAGGATGTGATTAAGGTACGTATCTTGAGCTAGGGAGATTTCCTGGATTATCCGTGTGGGCCCTAAATGCTATCACAAGTGTGCCCATAGGAGCCTGGCACCAGGGTTTTTTGCACACACAGAGGAGAAGGGAATGTGAGGATGGAGCAGCGAGCGATTTCAAGACGCTGGCCTTTGAGACTGGAGTGATGTGGCCACCAGCCAAGGAATGCCGGAAGCTACCAGATGCCAGAGGGGAAAGGAACAGACCCTTCCCTGGAGCCCACGGAGGGAACGCAGCCCTGCTAACACCTTGATTTCAGCCCAGTGATGCAGATGTTGGGCTATTCACCTCCAGAACCGTGACAGAAGGCACTTCCTTTGTGTCAGGCCACCACGTTTGTGGCAATTTGTTAAAAAGCCACAGGCAACTAACACAATGTCATACAAAGGGACGAGATCAGTTGAGGTCAGCTAGGGAAGGAGCCTGTGGGTCAGAGAAGGCGCCCCCAACCGCGGCCTGAGGAAGTCCCCCAGAGCGAGAGGTGGCCTCAAAGAAAAATCGGATGGTCCACAAGAGCCCAGGGGAGTGAATTTAACATCTGCCCTGTTGTAGTGCCTGCTCTCATTCATATGTCCTATTTCACCCAGTTGGCCATAACACTGAAAAGGAAAATAAAAGAACAATGACTTCTCACCTTAGGTGAGTCTACTATTGTAACTCCTGGCGTGGGGGAGCTTGGCGCTGGGAGGTCATTTCCATGTTTGCAAAAAGTCAGTGCTTTGCATCTTTTCCCTTTTGGTGTAAAAATAAATATGGAAACCAGGTCATTACCATATCTTAACAATACAGCAGTGTAGGCAGTTCTCAAATGATCATGAGGGTGTGTCTTGAAAATTGGTTTTTATGTTATTCATTTTCAAATATACTTTTCTGTGTAAGTACATTAACATGAGATAAATTTAGTTCTAAAGAAATGGATGGACCGGGTAAGACTGAGTAAAAGAGGTTTTTAATCTTCAAAAATGAAGCAGAGATGTATGTTTCCTATAAGCAGCAATTATAAATGAGGTGATTCGTTTTAAAGTCTCTGCTTTTCTTGGGCCTTCACAAGGACTCTGCCCAGCACAGGCTTTAACTGTCGTATTCTCGGGACAGAGAAAGCCGGGACACCCCCGACAGACTCAGTGGGCCTGTGAAGAGGCCCCTGAGCTGCACTTTCAATAGGATGACAGCCACATAGTGAAAGATCAACCCCGACAATTTTTTTGAATTGTAAATAAGAAATGGCCGTTCATGGAAGCAGAGATATTGGAGGAGGCAAATGTTGGGTTGTGTCAGAGTCCATCAGAATGGCACCCTGCCCCTGCGGGAGCCACCTGACGCCGCTGCCTAGAAACCCAGCTCCCCCCACGAGGGGAGAAATACCACAACTGAAACAAAGTCAGTGTATGGGTTCAATGGCAGACTAGAGTGGACAGAGGAAAGACTCCATGTATGTGCAGACAGAAAAACAGAATTTACCCAATCTCAACACAAAGCAAGTGGCTTAAGGCTGGGGTCAGAGATTGGTGGGGATACTGCCTCAAAAGCTTATGGAACCAAAACAAAAATGCCATTAATGTCTTTGAAGAAGGAAAAAGAAGTACTTGAAGAAATGGCTGAAAACAAATTTGGTAAGAGACCTAAACATATAGATTTAAGAATCTTAGTCTCAGACAGAATAAACACAAATAAATCCAATGCTAAGACACTCACAGTCAAACTTCTGAAAACTAAAGACAAAGAAAAAAATCTTGAGAGAGGAAAACAGCTTACTTATAAGGAGGAAATTAAAAAAATATATATATATTTATTTGAGAGACAGCATGTGCGAGCAGGACAGGCAGAGGGAGAGGAAGAGGGAGAGAATCTCAAGCAGATTCCCCACTGAGTGCGGAGCCTAATGCAGGGCTCGATTCCATGACCCTGGTATCATGACCTGAGCTGAAATCAAGAGTCGGAAGCTTAACCAACTAAGCCACCCAGGCGCCCTGTAGGGGAAAAATTTGAACGACTGTAGATTTCCAGAAACCATGAAGTGACACAATGTTTTTCAAGTGCTGAAAGAAAAGAACTGTCAACTCAGAATTCTACTCCAGGGAAAATATCATCAGGAATGAAGGGGCAAATCAAGGCATCTAAATTGTTTGATGGGGGCGCCTGGGTGCCTCAGTCGGTTAAGCATCCCACTCTTGGTTTTGGCTTAGGTCATGATCTCAGGGTCATGAGATTGAGGCCTGCATGGGGCTCTGCATTCAGCACAAGTATGCTTGAGATTCTTTCCCTCTCCCTCCCCCCCTCCCTCCTGGTTATGCTCTCTCTAAAATAAATGAATAAAATCTTAAAAAAAAAAAATTATGTTTGATGGTTGAAGCAAAAATCACCACATTGTGTGATGTGATTCTAAATTTAAGTGGAGGAAATATTTAAAATAATTATAAACTGGAGAAGGTAATGAGACATAAAGACAGGTGAGGTTTCTGTATTTCACTCAAATTGGTAAAATGATGACACCAGCAGACTGTGATGACTTACACACACACACACACACACACACACACACACACACTGTAATATCTAGAACAACCACTAAAGCCATACAAAGAGATACATTCAAAATCAGTATAGAGCAAAATGGGATTCTAAAAGTGTTCAAGCAACCCATAGGAAGGCAGGCAAAAGAAAACACAGAGAAATGAAAACCAGAGAGAAGAACAGTAAACTGAAAAATAAAAGGGCAGGCTTAGGCCTTAAGTTTATTAGTAATTACATTAAATGTATATGATCTAAATACACTAACTAAAGATAGAGATGGGTGGGTACAGTGGATTAAAAAACATGACCCAACTATATGCTGTTGATAAGCAATCTACTTACATATAAGGGTGTAGGTGTATTGACAGTTAAAGGATGGAAAAAGGTGTATCATGCAAACATTAATCAGAAAAAAAGAGTAGGAGTGACTACACTAATGTCAGATAAAGTAGATGTTGGAGTAAAGAAAATTACTAGAGAGAAGAATGGGATAAAAAATAAACATTCAAAAATCAGTTTCAATTTCTATATAATAGCAATAAATTCATGGACACCAAAATTAAAAGTATGATATAAGTTTATAATTGCTTTAAAAAAGTAAATACTTGGGTATAATTCTAGCCATCACATATAAGAACTTGTAAAACTATAAAATGCTGATGAAAAAAATCAAAGATCTACAGAAATGGAGAACCATATTGTATTCATGGGAGTCTCAACATAGTGAAGATACCAATTCTCCCCAAATTGATAAACAAATTTAATGCAATGCCTATAAAAATCTGAGTAAGATGTATTTAGATGTAGACAAGACTATTTTAAAATTTATATGGAAATGCAAAGGAACTAGAATAGCTAAAACCAATTTTGAAAAGGAAAAATAAGGTGGGAGGAGCAGTGTAGTCTACCTGATTTCAAGACTTCCTGCACAGCTACAGTAATCGAGACTGTGTGGTAATGGTGGAGAAAGAGAATTAGATCAACAGAATAGAGAACCCAGAAAAAACTCACATAAACAGGCCCAATTGATTTTTCACAAAATCACAAAAGAGTAGCCTTTCCAACAAATGGTGCTAAAAAAAAAAAATTGGTCTTCAATCTGCAAAATGTGAACAAAAACAAGAAAACAAGAAGGCAAAAAATACCCCAAAAAACCTTCAACCTAAATTTTATACCTAATACAGAAATTAACTCAAAATGGATCATGGGCTTAAATGTAAAATATAAAACTTAAAACGTTTAGGGAAAAAAAAAATGCTTAGGTTAAAAAAGCTCACTCTGGGGCTAAGTAAAAAAAAAAAAAAGTTCTTTTATTTGACACCAACAAGCTTGATCCACAAAAAAGAATTAATAGGACTTCATCAAAATTAAAATATATTTCTCTGTGAAAGATCCTGTTAAGAAGATGAAATGGGAGAAAATATTTGCATGCCACATCTCTGACAAAGGACTAGTATCTAGAATGTATAAAGAATTCTTAAAACCCATTTAATGAGAAAATGGGTAAAAGACATGAAGGGATGTTTTATGGAACAGAGTAAGCAGATGGCAAATAAGCAAATGGAAAGATGTGCAAAATCATTAACTACGAGGGAAATAAAACTTAAAACCACAATAACATCACTATACACTCGTCAAAATAGCTAAATAAAAAAATAGTGACAAAACCAAATGCTGGCAGAGTTGAAGAAACCGGATTACTCAGACTTTGCCAGTGGGAATGTAAAATGCTAGTCTGGAGAAGTTTGGCTGTCCCTTAAAAAATGAAATTTGTAACTGCCATGTGATCTTCCAATTGTCTGACATTCCAGAGAAACAGAGACTTATGTTCATATAAAAATCTGCACACAAATGTTCTTAGAAGTATTTGTAATAGCCAAAAGCCAGAAAAAATCCAGATGTCCTTCCGTGGGCGAACAGCTAAGCATGGTACATCCATGCCATTGGAATACTACTCAGTAATAAAAAGGAAAACTATTGATATATACAACCTGGATGAATTTCCACAGAATTATGCTCAGCTAAAAAATCCATCTCAAACGGTTACATACTGTATGATTCCATTTATTTAAAGTTCTCGGAATGACAAAATTATAGAAACGGAGAACAGAGTAGTGGTTGACAGAGATTAAGGGAGGGTTAAGGAGCGGGTGGGCATGGCTACAAAGGGGCTGGGGGGATTCTGGCAGCAATGGGATGCCCTGCATCTTGACTGCATCGATGTCAATATCCTGGCTGTGATATATGGTATGTTTTCAAGACATTATCACAGGGGAGAACAGGGGAAAGGGGACATCCCCTACCACTGCTTGTACATCTACGGTGATCTCACAATAAAGTTTAGCTTGATTTTAAAAAGTACATTCTGTATGATTCTACTTATATGAATTCAAAGCATGATCCTAACCTAAGCATGATCGAAATCAGAACAGCAATCACCCTTGGCAGGGAAGGGGCATGAGGAATCTGGGGGATAATGGAAATGCTTTGTATTTTGTTTTGGGCAGTGATCACAAATTCATGTCTCAGAAACGTACATTTGAAAGGATCTCTCCTTCCAAAGATTTAAGATGGTCTAATATCCTTGGATTAAGATAGTGCCATCATGTGTTCTGCTGAAATACTGATTTTTCTTCCCTTTAGAGCTAAAAGGAATCTGAGTTTTAAAGAATTTATAAATGGTGGGGTGCCTGGGTGGCTCAGTCATTAAGCGTCTGCCTTCAGCTCAGGTCATGATCCCAGGGTCCTGGGATCGAGCCCCGCATCGGGCTCCCTGCTCCATGGGAAGCCTGCTTCTCCCTCTCCCTCTCCCCCTGCTTGTGTTCCCTCTCTCGCTCTGTCAAATAAGTAAATAAAATCTTAAAAAAAAGAATTTATAAATGGTAACATGCAGAATACAAAGCATCATGATTTTTGAGGAATAAAAATTTAGGTAAGTGATCACGATAGGCCATTTTTCACTTGGGAGAATGCTTTGCTAGTCCTACAGGCATAACGACTTCATTCAGCAAGTGTCCAATGACAAGAAAAGTCATGCAGACAGACCCCTTGCCCCACTCTTGCTATTGGGGTCTGCACTGTGGTGGGCAGGCCACTCCCTCTGGGGCCCAGCCCTGTGTTTCTGGCCCTCTGGAGCCTCCCAAACCCTGGGCGTCGCTGAGACCGAGGCGGGACCCATCTCTGGGAGAGTGAGCTTCTCGTGCCCTCTGACTTAGGGACTCAGCGCAAACATTGTCCTTTCCCACCAGTCCTACCTTCAGGATGTCGGCAAACAGAGGAATAATAAAGCCTGTTCTACCAGTGCCCTAGGACCCCACAGCTCCCAGGGCGGGTGCTGAGGGCCCGCCACCACTGGGAGGTCTCTGCAGGTGCATATCGTGGGTCTGCTCGTAACACCGATGCTTGAACCCAAGTGCTTCATGGTCTTTGATCCATCTGGACGTTAAGCTTGCTTTTCTGTGGCCAGAGGCAACAGCTCTTCCCTTTGCTCCGATTCGTGTGTCCATCAAGAAGTGGGGTACCTTAGAGATTCTAACCAGGACGAGGTGCAGCCCCACCGTAAGCAGCTGAAATCTGGTTTATGCACCAGTGTCTTTGGAGTCTGGGTTCTGGGAACCAATCTGCAGGCACCTGACCAACTCCCGTTTCTGGCCTTGTACAGCGGATTCCCACTCCGGAACATTCTCCCCTCCAACTCCCCGCCAGACCTAGGAGAGGCCAGTCTTTCAGTCTCCCTCAGTGATGTCTCTCTTTTCGATTCCACAGTGATCAATTTAAATAAAAGGCCTAACGCAAAAATCAGGCAAATATGTTTAATTTTTTAAAATAACTGATGGCAAAATAAAATATTTACATCACATCATACTGTGTAAACATGTAAGGTCTCTGTACAAAGAAATATACATGCAAAATAATGTAAAAATTTAACTGAAATAATAAAAGAAACAATACACAAATGAACGTTGTGAGGTTACGAATACACATCCAGTTTTGAATCCAATTTCTTTTAAAAAGTTTCTGTACAATTTTACAAGAAACAAACAAAAACCCAACAAAAGAATAAATAAAATACATTGGAAGCGGCAAAGCTTAACTACGCCAGTTTATGGCTCAAGACCCAGGTGTCTGGCCGGCTGGGGATGCGGGCTGGTCTCCCTATTAGTGTATTTCACACCACGAAGGTAACAAGACATCCCGAATAACTCAAGCGTGCCCAGAAAGCCCGCGGCGTGTTCCCAGGCCTCCCCACCCCGGCGTGATTCTGCCACAGTGACGCAGACATCGGGTGACAGCCTCAAGGCGGCTAGTGTTTCATTGGCTTTTATTTCTTACCAAAAGCTCAAAATCCAGCCAATTTTTGTACAGAAAGTTGAACGTCAAAAAGTCTAAAAAGTAGTAAATGTCCAGACTGATTTTGGGAAAAAAATAATACTTTGGCATTCTGAATAATAGCATAATAAATTTTAAAACATTACCCTATTATCCAGTTTTATATTCAGAGTATGAAACCACTTTTTACAGTCCTCAAAACTGACAAATTCCACGAAGAGTTCAATCTCCTTGAACTGATGGCACAGGGCTACAACCCCCTCCCCCCCGCCCCACCCCTGACACACGCACAAAACCATAAAGCTCACTGTACGAAGTATGTGCTTTTTCTATATATTTATTACAGGTACAACAGAGGTCTTCATAAATAGTTGCATAAAATGTTAAAGCCACAACATTGCACATGATATGAAATAAAACCAAAAAAACCCCAATGAGTGCATTTACAGTATTTTCATCTGACTGTATACTGCTCAACAATCTGACTGACGGCTGGGGGGTGGGTGGGGAGCACGGGGAGGCCACCCCTAGGGCTCGGGGTGGGACCCAACTTGATGTCCTCGGTAGATGGGCAGAGCCCTCTGACCTCCCCCAGAGGAAGCCCTGGGCAGCGGGTGGGGAGCAGGAGGGGAAAGGACAGACCGAAGGCAGGACCAGTCTTATATACAAGTAAGGCCTACATTTCATCAGAGCAGAACGATTCATTCTATTTTTATGCAAAAGTCTGAGGTTGAATGCACGTTTCAGGAGCCCAGTCTGGCGTCCCTGCGAGACGCACGCAGACCCGGCAGCTGGAAGAGCTCAGAGCCAGGTGGACCCTGAGCTCTGGACGAGGCCGTGGGGATGGCCACCGCGAGGGTGAGTCCTCCCCAGAGGGGTCCAGTATCTCTGTTTTGTTCGTGAAGACCAGTGGTTGAACATAGGCATTTCGTTTCCTTGAATAAATCTTGGAAAATGTTAAATTTGCAAAATTCTATTCATGTTCATTTAAAAAAGTTTCTTTTTATTTTTTGCAGAAACCTGAATAAAAGACTGTGATACAGCAATGCTGTGTCCGCTCACGAAGAGTGTATGAGAAGGTCCTCCACCCCAGCACAGCGTGCTCCCGAGGCCCAGGCACCGCCGAGCTCAGCTCACTCGGAGCCCCATGGCACACGACGAACATACGGCAGCTGATCAGTTCTGTTGGTGTGTGTTTCTCTTCAAAGTTCAAATTAACAGCTGATTGGCAGGTGAAAGAGAATGAGAAAGAACTTCAAGATAGGTCAAGCTCTAGGCAAAAGCCTGCTCTGTAAGAAGTTTTGAACGCTACGGATAGGTCGAACATCGTTCTGGTGTTTGCGCCGCTCAATGAAGGAAGTCAGTCTGGACGTGTCGAGGACGCCCGCCCCCTTGCCACTGCCGTGGCCCACCTGCAGCCACTGCTCCTGGAGGGCTAGTGCAGCCGAGGGACGCTTGGCAGGGTCCTCTTGCAGGAGGGAACACACGAACTCCTTGGCCTTCTGGCTCACTCCTTTAAAGCAGTCCTCTGGGAAACTAAAGTCTAGTCGGCAAATGTTCAGGCAGGTCTCCTCCACGCTGTCGTCGAGGAAGGGGGACACGCCGCTGAGAAGCACATATGTGAGCACTCCGACACTCCATGTATCCGAGGTCAGGGAGATGGGGTTCCCAAGGATGATTTCGGGGGCTGCAAACTCGGGGTTCCCCAGTAACTGGTGGATGTAGTAGGTCGTGTTGAGCTGGACAGCATCTCCAAAATCAGCCAGTTTAATCGTTGGCTTGGCCAAACTCTGATCCACCAGAATGTTTTCAGGCTAGAAGACAGGATAAGACAACGGTCATTTCCATCGATCCCCATCTCAAGCTTACTTGGGATGCTCACCAGGAATCAACGAAGTCGACTGGAAGAAACCGTTCCCACGCAAGAAGGGATGCAGTTCTGAGCACGCAGGCCCACGGAGGAGAAGGCGGCCCCGACACAGAGGGGACGCCGCCCCTCCCTGCAGACAGCTCTCCTGCTGAGTGAGCATGAGGCGCCGTGCCGAAGAACGCTGCCTTAGCAAGCCGGGTGTTGGTCTTCACGCCCAGCACTAATAGTAATATTCACCTTCCTTTCTCAGCTACCACTGACCCAGTCCCACACCAGCCTTGCAAAGCTCTCAGGAACTTTCTGGAGCCTCATGAAATGTGTGAAGATCTCAAATGTTTATCTAGTACTTCACTGACTTTATATCATTGAGAGCAAAATCTTAAAAACAGAGATTAGAAATCAGGGTTCCCATTACCCACCTCCTCCTGCTTGTCCCCGGTCCCCCCAGGCCTCCTGCAGTGGACACGTTGGGAGGAAGCCCCCACGTGCCAGGTGGCTGGGCCTCGGTCAGACATGATGGCTTTGGCCCCAGGGGCCCCACTCACCTTTAGGTCCAGGTGTGCTATCCTGCAGTTGTGAAGGTATCGGACGGCTTCCAGAACCTCCCCCAGATACGCCCTGATCTTCCCTTCGGTGAGGTTTCCCCATCGCACCACACAGTCCAGGAGACGCCCCTGGTCAGCCCTGTGGAGGCAAGAACGTGGGCAACACTTGTCATGGTGCTGGGTCACTTTAGAGGAAACAAAGAGCTTATCTGTGCCCACTGTTAATGTCCTACCGGTCTGGTGTTTCAGGAGCACAGCTCCACCTCCAGGCACGACTCTATCAAGAGGGTGATTTCTTTTCAACCTCGTTATGGATGCGAGTGGGGAACAAGGGCGCCCAGCCCTGAGAGGGAGCGGGGAAGGGGAGGGGAGCACGAGCTCCCGCCCAGCAGGCTCGCACGTGAGCCCGGCCTCTCGGATGCCGAGGGGATGCAAGCCATCCGGCCACGGTGGGCGCTCGGCAGGGGCTCTGCAGGCCTCTGCTGTAGGCTGCAACGAGGTGATACACCTCCCCAAGCCTTCGTTTTGTCATCTGTAAGATGGGCAACGGGAAGGCCACAGAGCTAATGTAAGTAAAGAGGCAGACCTCGAGGTGTGCTGAGAAAACAGCCAGCACGACAGGCTGCCCCCTGCACCCCCCGCCCCCGTTCCCACTGCGCTTTTCCTGGGTGCCTTTGAAAACAACACTCAGAGGTGAGCCGTGACACTTAGTGACCTCTGCCCAGCCACCTCATAACACGGGCTGCCCCTGCTCTCACTCGTGACCTGGGATGCAGGACTGCCCTTCCCCCAGCTCGCTGTCCCCAGTTCTGGGATCTGTAATCTGAAACTGTGCCTTCCATCAAAATGCCCCCAGAGTTCCCATTTCCCTGAAGTGGGAGCAGGGATGCTGAGGGAACTACCTGCCGACCCGCACCTCTGGTTTCATCCTGCACTCAAAAGGCTTCCTACTACGGTGAATTACTTTGATATTTAAAAACCATGGATGCAGCGCTGCCCATGGGCCAGGGACTAAAGGCTTACTGTCAATTCACTAAATGCTCACGCCACCTTCCCAAGGTCATACAGCTCGCCAGGGAAGGCCAGACCTGCAGTGAGGTGGTCTGGCCCAGGCTCTCGGAGCACCTCGCTCGCTCCCCGCTCTGTCTGCACAACAGACACTTAATGGAAAACCAGCCACTTGCCCGGTAACAAGGGGTAATCGAGGAGACCTTGGTAGTAATCTGTTAGGAAAATAAATCCTAGTAACAGTACGGTGAGACCAAACCATTCAGTTTTCCACTAAAAAGAAACGACAGCTGAACACACTTAAATTTTAAGCCAGAAATGGAAGTCTTGTTGATTTTTGATGAGGACTTTAGGATAGTTCTCGTTAAAAAATCCCCAGATGAGCAGAAGCTCTTGGACACCCAGCATCTCCAGCCAGAATAGGATAGAATTTAAAAACAGCTAAATGCCAAGATATTTCAGAGAGGGTGGGCTTCCCAACCCTGGTACTGCTAACACTGGGGGACCGCGGAGCGTCTGCCGCGGGGCCGTCTGGGCTCTGCGGGATGATGAGCAGCATCCCTGGCCTGTACCCTCTAGATGCCAATGGCACCCCCAACCCGAGCTGTGATGGCCAAAAAAGTCTCCAGACATGGCCATAATGTCCCCTGGGGGGCAAAACTGCCCCCAACTGAGGACCACTGCTCTTCGGTCAGTTTTCACACTCTCTCCTTAGATGACTATGCCATTTACTGGGGTGGTGCACAGAGCTCACTGAACACCATGGGACTGGGGGCTCCTCTGGCCGTGGAGGCCCACCTGCTTTCCCAAGGACGTCCTCTAGGTGAGGTGCATCTCACTCTCCCATTCTGACCACCCTGTGGTGGGCCGGAGCTCTAGCAGGCAGAACTGCAGGCCCAAAGCAGTGGCCAGGAGCAAGATCTTAGGGGGCCCACTCAGCACTCACGAGGCTCCCCGGCCCCCAGCAGCCGTGCGGTGCCACTAGCAGGGGCAGGAGTCTTCAGAGGCCTGGCCCCTTGGGGATCCTGGCAAGCAGGTGGCACCTCCAGGTTGGCTGAGACCCAGAGGGAACCCGGGTGGTGCTGAGGTGTTTTGATGCCAGGCCCGTGGCTCCCTCATTGGGACAGCATGTGCTAAAGACTATACTTCTTTCTACCGTTACTGGAAAGCTCTAGAACTGTGGTCTCTGACAGCAGGCGCACACGCACACCCACACCCACACACACACATTACAAGTTGTATGGATCCTGATATCCTGATTTCTGTCCTTCTTAGAGAACAAACAACAGTAAAATCACTTTAAGTTGAGGCTGAGGCTCACGAACTGGGGAGAGCAGTACGCACATTTCTAACACCAGGACGTAGCTGGTGGGGGTCTCGAAGGTATCGAGGAGGCCAACAAGCAGCGGGTGCTGGAGGTTCTGCAGGATTCCAAGCTCACGGGTGACCTGGTCACGTTTCATCAGCTTCTTGTTCACAAACTTAGTGGCCACTGCTCGTTTGGTTCCTTTCTGATCACATTTCTTGACGACAGAGAATCTGCCCCTGGAAAACAGGTCGAGAAGATCATTTTCAGAGGACTCCGAGTACGTCACGGAGAAAAGACTCTGTTAACCTAAATGGACTGGAGGCCTGTCCGCAGGCTCTGCTCTCCCTGGCCACTCGTGGAGGGGCAGTGGCTCACAATGACCCGGGGAAGCTGGCCAGTCTCCGAGCCCCTCAGCCATGGGATGTCTCTTCTCCCTCCTAGAAGCAGGCTCCATTTCCTCACCCTGCATCTGGGTAGGCCACGTGACCTCCTGACCTCTGGATGTGGCAGAGGTGACACCTTGGGACTTACCAGGTAGCCTCCACCTTTGCTCTCATGGAAAACCTTCCTTACCACGTCAAGAAGCTTGAGCTGTACGTGGTGGCTCAGGCACCCCGCGTGCCCCCTCCTTTTGGAAAAGGGTATCTACTGCCATCACCATGCCTGTGGCTTGCCACTCGGGATGCACGTGTGGGGCTGGTCACCCATTGGTAACCCACGGCCTCTGAAGCAGTACCCGGTGAACCACACCCAAGAAGTGTCAGCGGCACCTTGACCTGACCTGGATGATAGGGTCTTGGACCTCAAGTCTGAGCCCACTACCATATGATGGGGTGAGACCTGGGGAGCACCAGGGACCGTGAGGAATAGAGATAAATCTGTGGTGGGCTGAAATGGCCACACCACCTCGCCACGCCTCCCACAGAGAGGTGCGGTCTATTTCTCCGGCCTTGAATCTGGCCTGGCTGGTACGGTTTCTGGCCCACGCAATGCAGGGGAAGCGTGGCTGTGGATTTCTGAGGCTGAGCCTTAAGAGGCCTCACAGCTTCTGCTTTTGCTGTCTTGAAATGTTTCTGCCATCATGTGAGGAAGCCCAGTGTGAAAGTCTATGTGGAGAGAGGCCCGGTGTCCCAGCCAACTGAGCCCAGGAGAAACCAACAGAAGACCTGCCCGATCATCCCCACATTGTCAGACGTGATAGCAAGTGGTGTGTCTGGTGCAGCAGGGGCTAAGTGAGGATACGTCGGCCTGACACATACCAGTGTGTGAACAGGTACCTGGAGCCACACGGCCCGGTACGGCCACTGGACTGTAAGAGGACTGGACTGCTGCCGGCGGAGTTTCTTGGAAAGCTTTTTAGAAGGGACAAGCTCAGCTGTTGTGCCTTTGACCTCCTTCTTGCCCACATGGGTCATGACCCCAGATGTGGAAGAGTGCTGTGTGGACAGGCAGCAGAGGCAAGTCAGGAGGAGCCTGCCTGGGGGCCTGAGGGCACTGCTGAGCCGCTGCCCTGGGCCTGGCTGCCCCTTCTGGAGAGAAGCGGCCCCTCTCTGTTTGGGCAGGAGGACCCTGCCACTCCAACCTACATCTCCAATCTGAAGAACACATTCAGCCTTTCTCAACTGGGACTCCACAGGAGAAAATTAAGGTCCACAAAAAAGGGTCTGAGCGACACTCCTTTGACTTCTCCCAAGGATAGGACACAGCTAGTGTGGTCCCAGAGGCACAGAAGAGGAGTTAAGTCATTACATCAATGGATGGCTTATGGCATTACACCTCAATTCTCTCTTGGAACCCAAGCTGAAAACATCCTCTTTACTCCCTCAATGTTTAATATCAAAAGGCAATTACACATTACATTTCAAATATAATTCATATAACTTCCAACTGGTCGCAAAATTCACCACTAATCTTATCTACTCTTACGGACAGTTATGTCATACACTTGCTCTCTTGGAAGGGGCTCTGGGTTTTATATCATACCTCCCAAGCTCAGCCACTTCGCTGTAGAAGGAGTCAAAGTTGTCTTTCCAGGTCACCATGATCCCATCACTCCCTGGACCTGCAAGAAGAGCAGCATCTCCCCTGAGCTTGGTTTATGTGCGCTTCTTGGGGAAGAAGTCTATAGGCCTGCGCTGTCCAATATGGCAGCCACACGCAGCTACTGAGCATCTGAACTGTGGCTCACCGGACTGAAGATGTGCTGGAAGCGTAAAATACACACTGCAGGTTGGGACTCAGGATGAAAAGAGATGGATTTACGTGACAGAAATAAACACACACTTCCTTTCCCATTATTTCCCCACTCGCATCTCCAAGGTGGAGTCTTCTATCTCCCTAAGCTCCTTTAGCTTCTGTAACTGATTTATTATAAAGCAAAAATCACCCTGTATAGTTTCTATGACGTCTTTTACAAATGAGAACACTGGCGATTCTTCACTTTCAAATTCAGGATTCTCTTTCTTCCTTGTGTCATGATCCAAGAATCAGATCATTTCCTTTCTCTGGTATAATGAGGTTAAAATATGTGGGATGAAGATACATGGGATAAAAATGCTAAGACAATTCTATTCATTGTCTACACACAGGGCGCTCCTGGACTCAATGCACCTTTTAGTTCAGATTCTTATTTTTGTTCTCGGAAGCAGTTTCCTAGACCTGGTGCAGCTGAAGGACGCATGGGAAATGGCAGCAGCCCTGTACTGCACAGCTGGCCTCCCGTGACGCACGAGCTGCAAACCAACTGGTATGTGCTGCCTACTGAGCAGCGGTCAATGCAACCAGAGGAGATTGAAAAGGGCCTAGGAGGTGGGTTCTGCCTCTGGGGGCTCACGGTCTGGCTGAGGAGAGAGAACAAGGCCGTGCTAGGCCATGGAGAGAGCAAGGGCTTCAGACGGGAGCAACGCGGGTCCCACCGTGGTTGCCCTGCGCTCCCAGGAGGGACACTGTTAGGGTCTCAGTGAAGCACAGAGCCTGCACAGGCCTCAGCCACGCTCCTTCCTCTCCTCCCACAGCCTACGCGAGACCAACTTAGAGGAGATTCTCTCAGAGCCAAAGTGTCAGCTGAGCAATTGAATAAGAGAAGTCAGATGCAAGAATGTGTTTTGAGCACTACTGGCATGGGACGTACCGTGTTCCAACCCAGAGGCCGGCACTGGATGCTCGGCTGCCCAGGGGCTGGGTCAGGGGCCTGCACTGTGCACCTCCCCGAAGACATGAGCGGGGCAGGAGGTCACCCGCCCCGGGACACCCTAGACACTGTGGTCTGCCGCTTGCAGCTCTCGTTGGGAAGGCCCCACACTGACTTATTGCCAAATATTTTAGACCTTCCTGAGTGTGTATGTGCAGGGGCAGGGTCTCTCTGGACCTGCGAGTCCCAGAAGATGCATGCCCCCTGCTCAGGGATGCCACTTACCCAGCACCCTCAGACTGGCTGAAGACGAGGCCGAACCCATGTCGTTCACGGCGATGCACGTGTAGATGCCGTCATCTTCTGTGGTCACGCCGACAATCTTCAGAGTGGCCTCTCCCAAGTCACTGCCGCACAGATGACAACTCATTGTGGGTCACAAAGGCGCAGCTCCCCCAGTGACCGCCCCTACCCTCTCTCCTTTGGGGTCACAGAAAATGACAGAGGAAGTACTGACAAGGAACTTCAAGTGGAATTTTAATTTTTACTGCACACCTCGGTATGAAATGCTCCCTTGTGGGTGACATCAGGGTGCTGAGGGTAACCGAGGGGGATGATTGTGTTGGTCACAGTTGACGGAGGTCACGCTCACTGCCAGCAAAACCCAGCCTCACCTGTAGGAGATGCTGTAGTGACCGTCGTTGTTCAAGGTGTTGTGTTCAGGGCCCTTCCAGGTGATCGAGGCCTTGGGGCGGCCACAAACTCGACATCTAAGAACAACGGTCTCCCCTGTCTCACACGTGACCTCACTCAAGGGAATGACGAATTCTGGGGGAACTGCAGGAGAAAGGAGTCAGGGATACCTGTCACCCTTGGCTCCTTTCCCACACCCACCAATCCTAACAAGAATGAGACCCGAGTTGCCGCCCATGCCCCAGCGCTCCAGAAAACCCACTCTCCAGGTTACGCCCCAGCGTTCTACAATGTGCCCCGTGGACCCTACACTCTGCAAAACCAGAGGAACAAGATAACAACTCACCGTCATATATGTAGTTGGGATTGAGAAGCTGAAACGGAAAAAGCACATAGATGTTAACCAGAAACATGAACTGTTTTGTGGTATGTTACTTTTATTCCCAGGCTACAAGTATCACTGAAAGATGAACAAGAATACAACTTGGGTCTCAAAACAGAGCACATTTTCATTGCCTTTAAATGTACTCAAAAAGCCTCAGGTCATACAAATTTCAGTGAATTTTTGTCTTCCTACCCACCAACACAAAAGAGCCTCTTGAACTCAGAAATGCCCATTTTTCTCATCCAACGGGCCAGGTTCGGCGGGTCCCTGGGCCCCTTCCTTCTGAAGAGCTGCCAGTGCCCTGACCAGAGCCCATGTGCTCCCTTTAGGGGAGATTTCCTTTCTCTGCAGGCAACCACCGCCCAGCTAGGTTTAGGGCAATCTGATCATGGGAGTAACGCTGACTGAAGCAACCCCCGAGGGAACGTGCCAAAGCTGGTGACCCTGTGTCTCGGGCCTCTAGCCCCTTCCCAGCAGTGTGCGGCGGGCCCTGGAGAAGCCCGTGCCACAGCTACCTGACACCGTGTACTTGGAGAACCTGGCCTCTGCTTCCCAGCGCAGCCAGCAGCGTTCTTGGGAAGCTACCCTAGCGCCTGGTCAGGTGCGCCCCCCGGCGCCCTACGGGGCGCATGCGCACCTGTGCCGGGGGCACGGTCCCCGCGAGCGCTCTACGAAGCCCTGCAGGAGCTGCGCCCAAGGCAGCGGGAGGGGATGCGGGAGGCAGATGGCGGCAAGTGAGGCCAGGAGCCAGGCCCGCAACCCCTCCTGGGCCGCCCCCGGCCCCGCCGCTGCCCCGGGAATGAATGCCGCAGGCTCCGGGAGACGCGCATACGCACCTTCACAGATACCTTGTTGCTGAGCCCCTCCCGCGACTTCCGATAACCGTTCTCTAACTTGCCTTCCCGCTTGCCGTCTTTATCTTTTTTCTCAGATTTTTTCCTTAAACGGAGTGCTGTGTGCCAAGATGTTGACTTCCTAGGGGGAAAATAACACGTTGGTAGTGTTACAGCTTTCTAGTGTTCAGCAAGTGATTCCTGAAAGCCTTAGAGAAAGGCTGAGTAGCCCACTTAGGGGATTTGGGGTGACGGAGGCTCCCTGAGCTCTGCTGAGGGAAACGCACCTGTGAGTCTCAACAACCAGAGGGGAAACCAAGAAGCTCTTCACTTTTGAGGATTAAAATACAAAAGTGCTGGTAATGGTCAATTTTATGTATCAACTTAACTGGGCCGCTGGGTGCCCAGAAATGTGATCACACGTTGTTCTGGGTGTTTCTGGATAAGATTAACATTTTAATTAGTAGAGTAAAACACACTGCCCTCCACAACGTGCGAGGCCCCCTCCAATCAACTGAAGGCCTTAGTAAAAAGACGGGCTTCCCTGAGCAAGAGGGAATTCTCTAGTAGAATGGGTCCCCAGCCTGCCGGCCCACACTGCACATTTGGACTTCCTAGTCTCCGTAACTGTATGAGCCAATTCCTTTTATTACCTGCTTCCTCCCTGGAACATACATACACACACACACACACACACACACACACTCCTATTGGTTCTATTTCTTTGGAGAACCCTAATACAAGGCCTAAGAACACTCTTTGATAAAATGAAGTACAAAATGGGAATCTTGAACATTGTACTAGAATAAAACATTGCTGCATATCAAGGAGAAACAGGACAAGGGGATTATCATGGAGGAGAGGCTCTCTGTAGCCTGAACTCAAGCCCAGCTTCTCCGGGAGCTGCGAGCTCCAAGCCCAGAGGGGCAGGCTGCTGCTGGGATGCTGGCCAGCCTGTACTGCGAACCCAGCTGAGGGTCCTCCATGCCTGGAGAGAAGCACGACCACTGTCACTGCCTTTGGGTCCGCTGGTTTGGGCTGAGGCCTTTGGAGGCTTCAGAAATCACCAAGTCCTGCAGTGCTTCCACTCCCAGAAACCACTGGGCTGATCTCTACCACAGCCAAACAGATTCAGGGGAGGGCAGAGTTTTAAACCAGCACCCAAATTCAGTTTTCTTGTTAAAAAAAAATGTTTAATACAGCAAAACTGGTCATTTCTTAACTGAATTAACCTTCTAGTATACGCGAGGCGCAATGGTAATGGCATCACACAGATGTTTGCCTGCAGCTCACAGAACAAGCATCTGCCCAGAGCACCCTCGGCACAGCTGGCTAAGGGGTCGGGGTCCCTGGGGAGTCCTTGCCCCTGGCCCGAGACCTTGGAGATGATAATATCATTGTAAATAACCTAGTGGCTTAAAAAAGCTGTGTGTTTGCACATGCGGGTTATTAAAAGAACCTGCCAGAACGAGTCTGAGAGATGAAGGGCCACCCCATCCTCACTTTGGGGCTCCACACTGTGCTCAGAGATGACTCGCACGACAGGCAATGTCGCAGCTCTCTCGCCGGGCCTCCTCCTCCTCCCAGGGCCTCCAGGCCCCTGGCCCCTTGGCTGGCCTGCCGGGTGGGCACTCACTTGAGAGTCCCGTCGGGGTTCTCCATGATGACTGCACTGGTATGCCCCAGGACGAAGCCTGGAATCCAGCCCTCGGCTGCGGGGCACTGGTCAGTGGCGGCTCGGAACACCAGAAACATGTTCTGTTGATTGCTGGCCAGAATTTGAACGACCTCTCCTTGATAGACGTTTATCTCATCCTCCTTCACTGCCGTGTAATCGTGTGTCACCAACATGGTGGAGATGTTGCTACTGCTGCTACTTTCACTCTGGAGCGGGAGAGATGGAAAAAAGGCAGAGGGGAACTGAAACGAGATCTGATGTCATGAACCCGCTCATCGGCGTGCGGCCGCAGCGTGATGACCCAGAGCAGGGCTCACCAGACAGGCCCGGAGGCACCTGCCCTCCTCTGCCACTCTCTCTTTAGCTAACTTTGTGCTTTTTTTGGATAATTAAAAATCAGGATTTCTCTAAAAAGCAATGCAAGTAACAATCTAAATTCAGTCACCACAATGATGACACTTTGCTTTCGGGAGCTTGGTTACTGTTTCAACCCCATCCTCCTTGCACCCTCAGAGAACAGCTCAGTCCTCCTGTTGATGCCATGCTGCCTTGGATCTATGTCACTGTGACCATCATGCTCATTTAAAAAAGTATTATTAAATTAAACGGCCACAGAGAGTAAGTAGCTCTTCAGCTCACTGACACATTAGATCATGGAGCGGCCCCAAATCTGCCAAAGAAAATGTTCACGGAGAACACGTATCCAAGGATCATGACAAGCTGCTGACATGCCTGATCATTTTCACCTCTTTTTCCTTCTAAAAGAATGAGGAATACCTGAAAAGATAACCAACTGCTGTTCTGCTCTCACGGATAGTTAGGCTGCCTCCTTTATGTGGCCCTCAGCGAGTGGCCCTGAACTTGCAGGACCCAGCTGTCCTGAAGGTGCACGGGAACAAGACTACACAGCACTGCAGAGTGCCTGTGGACCGCTGGCCCCACAAGTCAACCTCCGGGAACAGCCCTTGGCGTGAGAAAACCTACTCTCCCCTGGAGTCCTAGCAGGACCCAGTCTCTGTTCACTGTGTGTCTCTAAGGTCCACCACAGTGACGGACATGTAGCAGACACTCAATACATATTCAGTGACTCGACGACGCAAGATTGCAAGAGTAAAACAGAGATCGTTTCTTAAGGCCACCTACCTAGGCCCACAAGCTGAGTGGTGTCAGCTGCTGAGAAGAAACACAAATGGCAGTATTTGTCCCAAGCTGTCATTTACCAAGTGACCCTTTTGTTCCAGGGGAGGAGGAGGAAGCTGACACCACTGTCACCTCCTGAGCTACATCTTGCTCAATCCTATCCAACAGGTGGGATGTGGGGAAGGGCGTCAGGCCCCCTGCTCCTGGTAGCTTGTTCTCAGAGGTTTCCACCAACGCTGTTGTCTAGATGCTCACGGATCCCCCGGACTCCGATGACACTCAGCCTCTGCTGGGCTCTCGGCTGCCCGGAGCAGGTCCCAGGTGGCACAGGTGCAGCCGTCAGACAGCCCTGCCCCATGCCTGTCAGCCCTGGGCTACTGAGCTTGTGTCGGGATACGCTGGAGCGGACGGGCTCGTTGCCGTTAACGAGCCAGTGTGCCGAGAATTCCGGGGTGCGGGGCTAGGACTCTTGACCCACAGTGGGTATTTAAATTAAACACAGCAGAGTGCCAAGCTCCGGTTCTGTCTCAGCTGAGAGTCTGTTGCGGATTCCTGCCTCTTGTGGATCCCCCCATACTGTCCACATCAGGCTACGTACGGCCTGTGCATATTCATTTATGCCATTTTATTCTTCTAGCGTGTACTTTATTCTGACTTACATAGCAATACCCAATAGTTTTGAGATCACAAAGCCAAATTTGGTAGGAAATGCAAACAAAAAGCAACTTATGCAGCACAGCTGCTTTTGGCCAGAGCATCCCAAGCTTGTCTCATGATTTTGCCACAATAATTGCTATTAGTATTTTCTGAACACTCCCTATGCACCAGGCTAAGGATCAGGCATTTAAAATCCATCTCACTTAGTGCTCGAAGCTGCCTTCCCGGCTGGCACAACCATCACTTCCTTACAGAATGAGGGGTTGGGCACGCACACGGGCCACCTGGCCTCGGAGACTAAGGCAGGGTTGCACTTCTATTGCTGCCAGGTGGGCAGGTGCAGAGAGATTGTGCGTCCACATTTGGAGGCT
Source organism: Phoca vitulina (assembly GCF_004348235.1). Lineage (NCBI taxonomy): Eukaryota > Metazoa > Chordata > Mammalia > Carnivora > Phocidae > Phoca > Phoca vitulina. The sequence goes on along the minus strand of NW_022589720.1, from coordinate 11,521,567 downwards.
GGCAGTCACCATCTGGGTTGGTCCACATCCACTCCATTCCTGCTCTCAGCAGAACTTTCCAGAAGGTGCCCATGAAAGGAGGAAGAAGGCTCATGGGTTAGGCACAGCTGCTTGGCTGTGACTGCAGACGGCTCCGTGGAAGTAGTCAAGGAGGAAGGTGGCCACTGCTGACCCACCAGGCGGGTAAGACGGCCCAAATGGGTAGAAATGGGGCAGGGAGACAGTTCCTTTTAACCAGAGCACTTCAGAGTCCTAGAGGACATGTTCACATCCCCATTCAGGCCTCTAGTGGTCTTCCCAGCCTTCCAGGGCATTTCTGTAAGGCACTCTGACTCATCTAAAACACTGGCAATTTCCCTTTCCAGGTTACCTACCACCTAAGAAAAAGTGAGAGGCAACTTTTGCAGCCTCAAGCCGGAACATACAGCACACGCGACTGTGCCTCTGTCCGAGGACATCCTGGGAGGGAGCCGGGTGGTGACGGTTATGTGTGTGTGTGCTCCCGGGCGGCCCGGAGACCAGCACGGGCGCCTGCTTTGGAACAGCTGAGGTTCGTTCTGAAGCACAGACTCTGAGCGCTCCTCGTCTGCATAAGGGGAGTGTCCAGGTGAGGATGAGCTCGGGGAGCTGCTCCCAGGCCCAATTCCCCAATTCACAGGGGTCTCAGCTGTAAGGCCACGCCCGCCTCCTGAGCATTCAACCAGATGTGGGCAGGCATGGCATCCCTGTGGCGCTCTGCCTCTTTTCCTCTGGCTGAAGTTGCTCACCTGCATTCCTAGCATTTCAGACCCACGGGGGGGGGGGGGGGGGCGGGGGGGGGGGGCAGGCTACCGTGCAGGCCACTGTAAGGCACCCACAAAGAGGAGGACACTGGTCACAGCCACTGCAGAGGACGCCTGCCCGGACCACTTATTTTTGCAAATAAGAGTCAAGGGCAAATAAATGTACCAAGACCCATTTCCTAATTTCTTCCTCAATTAAATATAAAGATTGAGTTTAACAAAATACGTAACAAATAGGAAAAAAGAGAAAGCCACGTCAACCCAAACAAGGCATTAACAGAAGTCCAGAAAAAAGAAGAGAGACATGCAAAAGCCAGATTTGTTTTCATAAAGAGAGACACAGACCCTTTTAGGGAAATGTATTTAAAAATTTATAAAGCGATCAAACATACACTCGTTAGAACAGTTCTATTCCCTCACGCATGCCTTTAGGAAAAGTGTTAAAGGTCAGGCCATCTGCCGTGTAGGAAAACAGCTGGGTAGGATAGTGAGGAAGCCACAAAATGGGGGAGAAACCCACCACAGCAACCTTTCTGCTTGAGGACACAACATAGGTGACGGGCAAGAGGAGGGCGAGGAAGCCCGAAGCGCCTGCAGCGCGCCCCCTGCTGGACAGAAGGCAGGACGCTCCTGGCCGCCGGCAGGAGCCCGAGCTCCAGAGGCCCTACAGCAGTCTCTTCCAGAGTGAAACTTGGGGGGAAGCAAGTATTTCCACTGGAGAGATTTCTTTCCCCCCATTTTGTCTGCTTAGTTTGCTGTGAGTTGCTGTTGGAAGTTTTCTTGAGGGATTTTTTTTTTTCCAGCAGATGAGTCAAAAATGCTGCAAAGATAATTTAAGGCATAAAAGAGCACAACCAAGCGATGAGCAAAAAGCTTAAAGTGTACAGATTCCAACTTAAATAGGAGGTAAACAGCAGGGACACTGACCCCTCTAAAAAATCGTGTGTGAGGAAGGCAGGGGTAAAAAGGAAGTTCCAAGATACTCTGCTGGTCAGAGAGTGTGAAAGACGCACAGGCGCTGCATTCGGAAGGTTAACGATCTGGCTTCCCGGATTAAGGAGACACACACAAAGCAAGGAGCGAGTTAGTAGAGACGAGAGCAGCGCTGTCCCGCGGCAGGAGGGGTTAGAAGGCGCCCGGTCCGCGGGCTCCGGGCCGGAGAGCTGACCACTGCAGGCGGCGCCGGCCGGAGAGCCAGGAGTTAGTAGGAGGAGAGCGGCGGCCACGGGGAGGTTTAGAAGAGCTGGCGGGACAGAGGCAGTGGGGCAGGCGGGCGCAGGCTGCCGGGCGTTCTTACCCCGTTGCTCTGGGTGGACTGCACGGACTGCTCGCTGGCCGAGGAGCACGTGCTCATGCGGTCCGTGTCCTTGCCGGGGGCCGCATGGCGCTGCGCCTGCCGCTGGAGGGAGTCACTGTCCCCGGGGAAGGTGAAGGAGCCCGGCCGGCTGGCGGGGGAGGCGGGGATGGAGCTCCAGAAGGAGCCCCCCTTCTGCAGGGGGCTGCTGGGGGGAAAGGGCTCCTTGCCGATCGGAGAAGGGAACGCGCTGGCCACAGGCGAGTTCAGAGGCGAGACGGCCCCGGGCCTGGGCTTTCCCAGGGGCAGCGAGCCCAGGCTGCTCCGCGAGCGGCTGTCCTCCGGGTTGGCCCGCGCCTCCTTGGCGTCCGCATCGCGGCCGGCGCCTGCCGCGGCACTCCCCGAGGACTTCCTGGGGCTCTCAATGACCTTCATCTTGGGGATGCGCTCGGCGTCTTGCTCGGGGCCTTCGGGCTCTCCCGGGGCGCGCCTGCCGGGCTGGCCGAGGCCGGCCTCCGGGGCGGGGCTGCTGCCGGGAAGGGGCGGTGCAGGGCCGGGAGGGGACATACCTGACATCTTGTCTGCCTCTGCCTGGCTCGACGCTGCAGAGGAGACCAGCACGGGGGAGTGGTGTCTGACAGGCTGGGGGATCCGGGAGGGTCTGCTTCTGCTCGAGCTGGGGAGGCCGCTGCAGCTGCCGGGGCCGCCGCTGGGGTTGCCGCCGCCGCCGCTGGGGGCCCCGCCGCCCCCGCCGCCGCCCCCGCCGCCGCCGCCGCCCCCGCTGTGGTTCCTCTGATACTCGATTGGTGATGTCAAGGCTGTAAATAAGGGAGACAGAGAGGAGGCAGTCAGGGAACCGAGAAAAACAGCCTCACCAGGCAAAGGAGAAAGGCACAGAATGGCATCAAAAGGACATCCTGGTCCTGAATGCTCCCCCTCCCCAGTCAAGTGGAGGCTCATTCACGCCACTTCTAACCATCACGACCTTTAAGCTCCCACCTATCCTGGAAGCAGCAGACTGACACCATCCATCAGTACAGGAAAAGGCAAAGATCTTAAATGCTACTCTTCTGTTGATGAACAGCTGACCCGGGGGTGCGCCTGTGTGAGTGGCTGGGGGGCAGAGAAGGCCGAGGAAGGACAGAGTGCATGAGAACGAGGGTGGCGCAAACTTTACCAGCCTGGGAGCAGCAAGCAGAGCTTCTGCATCCCCGCCCAGGGGAAGAGGCCCACTGCCCGTGTGGGAGAATCCCAGACAGCAGCTGGCTCCCATGGAGTGGGAAAGCTCAGTCCAGCTGCCACAAAGGTCTTCTTTCAACCCGAGAGCAGTCAGGCAAAGAAGAACCTGGCTGGGAGTTAAGGAATCCCTTGGTTTCCCTGCAGGCTCGCAGGAAGGCAGTGTTAGGGACCACCTCTGCTGTGCAGATTTGGCATAAACGACAAGGGAAGGTACAGAGCTCCACAAAGACCCCCGGGGGGCGTGTAGCTGGACCATCTCTCGACTCCAGCGATATAGTTTGTATGTAGTCATCTGCAGGAAACTGAGGAAAAAATACCAAATAAGATACGGGGAATTATCACAAAATTTTAAAGTGTTAAAACCTTTGAGAAATACAACAATTAGGCAGAACCCCTTCCTGCCTTGGAGACGTCAGGCAGGTGTGAACAAGCATTTTGGAGCCAAATGACATTTTATGAAGTCTGTCCTGGCCATGGCCTCTTACTGGAACAAGGGGCGAGAGGGAAGGGTGTCACATGGCCAGAGCTCCCACACTATTCCTGATGGTGCTCAATCCTCTGGAATCGGTCCTTTATGTAGACTGAGGATGTCTAGTAAAGTTTCACAGCATGGCCTATTCAGGCCTCCAGTTTGGGAGGCAGTTCATTTTATTTTAAAGATGGTAAAGAGATTTCCCAACAGTTGCATGCTATGGATAGGCATTTAATGCATCACTTCAGAACAGGACCCTTAAAGAGGCCTGCACTGGCTCATTGTTATGGGAGCAAAACTTTTTTCTACATTCGCAAGGACTGTCCCCCGGCCCCTACTAGCCCCACGTATCAAATTCCAACAACAAATGTAAAAAATGATCAGTCTTGCTTAACACCCAGGCAGCTGACCACCCCTTGGCCCCAAATGCCTTGCCCTTGATTTTTCACTTAATGCCTGTGTTCCTGGCTCTTGAATGTCATGCGAGGTGTGAAGGTGGTTTTACGGTGACAAAGAAATGACAACATCCTATTGGACTGGGGCACAGACAGAGAATATGGACATGGAGAAAAGGACAAAGAGAAGACATTAAATGAGTTATCTAGCTTCTGGCTGAATTCTCGGAGCTCTTCAATGATGGCCAAGTTAGAAGCAGAGTCAAAGGTGGACATCACAAAGGGAAGCAGGCAGTTTTAGGTCACCCACATAACGAGTCAAAGGAGTTATCTAAACCGTAAAGTCAGTATGGTCACTCTCCTTGTGAAGAAGACACGGCCCCTAAGGTGCTCTGCAGCTCCCTGTCATCACTCATGTCATGGAAGCTGGGAAGGAAAAATATAGGGCTTGTTTTCTAAAGGAGCTAGGAGTATGGATGAGCAATGTGAGCAAACGAAAATTTCAAAGGTGCACTGGAGAATGTCTACAATATCTGTGGCCACTTCTGTCGGCTGCCTCGGTTTTTCTCAAGCATTCCCTTCCCAGGACAGGGCTCCAAGGCACAAGTGGTGGAAGAGACCATGTGGGACACGTGCCGGGGGCGACGGCATGCTGGAAACCTCGACTCTTCCAGGAAGAATCTGTGGGACTTTAAGTAACTTACTGATCCACCTGTGCCTCAGCTTCCTCATCTGTAAAATGGGCTAACAGTGGTACTCGCCACCAGGGGTTCTTGTGAAAAGGAATTGAAGTAATACACAAGTGCTTGTTAGGACAGAGCCTGAAACACAGTCTGTGCTGAATATGTCTCGTCATTATGAGCAGGAGGCAACAGGAGAGAGAAGAGAAACAGAAACATGTACCTCAGGCAAAACACACACCCACTAACAGAACATACATTACCATTTAAAAAATTGCGCTGGTTTTCTAAAATTTGGTTGATTTCATGGATCCATGTTTGCCGGACACTTGGACTGGATGAATGCAAAATGAAGGTCTCCACCACACCCCCCGTCCTCGATGTCAGAGCAAATTTACACGGATCATTTTCCACATTTTCCTCCAGGCAAAGGCAACTCACCTTAAAAAAATTAAAGCATTATTCACAATGGCCAAAAGGTGAAAGTAACCCAAGTGTCTGTTGATTAATGGATGGATAAAGAAAATGTGGTCTCTGGAATGAGTAATGGAATATTATTCAGCCTTAAAAATGAAAGATAGTTGACATGCCACAGCACGGATGAACCTCGAGGATGTAATGCTCAGTGAAATAAGCCAGTCCCAAGAAGACAAATACTGTTATGATTTTCTTGTAGATGAAGTAAGTACCTTGAGTGGTCATATTCACAGAGCTAGAGAGTGGAATGGTGGGTGCCAGGGGCTGGTGGGAGGGGGGATGGGGAGTGGTTGTTTCAAGAGCACAGAATTTTGGTTTTGCAAGGTAAGGAGAGTTCCGGAGGTGGACGGGTGGTGATGGCTGCCCAACAATGTGAATGTACTTAATGCCGCTGAGCTGCACACAGAAAAATGGTTGAGATGGTGAATTTATGTGTATTTTACTACAATAAAAACTAAAGCACATTTATTCCCACCGGTCAGGTGCACTGTAAAGTTCATCCCACGTCAAAGTTGAAACAACCAGTTTTGCTCGAGCTGTCATTTTTACTGCCTTGGAAATCATTATCTTGAAGGTTTTCAATGGTTTTTTAAACTCAGGGATGAGGGGATTACCAGGAATTTAACTAATAACGTGAATATTAAACTAGAAACATGGGCCTGGGAATTACCTGATTTCAGACTCCATTATGATGAGCCGGTGTTTGTGTAACCCTCCCTTTCCTGCCCCAGGAATAAAAGGAGACTATTTAAAATACCTTCACTGTTCATAGGACATGTGTTATGAAGTTATATGTGCTTTCACATGTGGGATAGTTTTACAGAAGCAAGAACACAGAATTTCTAAGCTGCTGGAATGGAGTGGAGACGTCTGTCAGGAGACTTCTGGAAGAACGGGTAAGACATCCAGAGGATGGTGGGTGCAGAGTGACAACCTGGGGGCCTCCAATGGCCTGGGGGGGAGGGCTGGAGGATGGTGGGAGAGAGGAGCGGCCTGCAGTTTCATGGAGCCCAGCTCGAGTGCCTCCCTAGGTCCTGTTGGGCAAAAGAGCCTCCCCCAGCCCGGAGCGGGAGGAAGTAGAAAGGCTGCTGCAGGTGGCCATCAGAAGCCTGACGGGGAGCGGGATGGTGCGGTGTCCCACCCGTGTGCTGAGACCTTAGGGCTCAGAGGGCCTAAGAGGGTTCCCGTCCCTGTCCCCGACAGGGAGCCCAGCAGCCCAGGGTAGGAGGCCCTAACACAGGGAAGCACACCTCCCTTCCGAGCTCAGGGCCCGCACGGCTGCAGAGGTGGGAAGAGCAGGGATGGAGAGGAGGGGTGGGCAAGCTGCATCTCCCAGGGATCTTCTGCTGAGACCTCAAGCTCCCTCCTCTGCTTTCTTCTATCTGGCCCTTGGTTTGTCCCATTTACAGGACTCAGGGCCATTTGCAATTATTATGTCTGGTTACTTGTGTTTCTCTTCCATCAGACAACAAGCTATTTGAGGGCATGGACTGCCTGTCTGGTCTACCCCCGCGGCCCCATGCCGAGCACTGAGCACTCAGTGCGTCCGCATTGAGTGGAGGAGAATAAGACAGTGGGAAAGCTTTCTGCTCTGGTCTTACAACAGTTATCCAAATCTGTGTCCCTTAAAGTTGTACATGGCCCTAGGAAAGGGGGTACACAAAAACTAACAAAGATAAAATCTTCTCATCATGGTCACACAGAGATGTGTGCAAGCCATCAGCCACTTCAGAATGCAGGGAGTACAGGGATGGAGTGAACTTTTAAAAGTTCTAAAACGTCTTAGGCAATTTTCTAAATATTTAATAAACAAAGGATCAGGACATGTCATTGCTGAAAAGGAAACAGTTTATCCACATGACGGATACGTGCATCAGCACAAACACACATTACCTTGATGCTGTTCTTAAACAGGAATCCTGGCATCGAGAAGCCCTTTTTTTTATCAAGTGGTTCACTGAAAATGACGATCTGCTCAAAGAGGAAAACCCGCCTCTCTTTACAGCGAGGCAGAAGTCCCGAGTCTTGGTCTGTGACCAAGAATGTGTCCTGCAAGAGCAGCTTGCCCTGGGCAACAATTTTACCCTAAAAGGGGGGGCAAAGGAAGAGGAGAGAACATTTCATTCTAAGTCAAAATATCTGTTTTTTTTGTTGTTGTTGTTCCCACAGAATGTGTTTTTCTTCTATTAATTTATAGAGCTTAAAAATTTCATTTATTGTAATGAGTTCTTAGCCCCAGATGGGATAATCATCTAGATAAAATTCTTGCCAAACTCTGTATGTCTCTGGCCTCAGTTATAATCAAAGACAAAATGGGTTGAAAGTGTGTAGTTCACACTGGAGCAGGTTCTCGAGGCACAGACCCTGGGCCCAGCTGCGTCGGCGCCCTGGCAGGACCATTAGAAATGCACAGGGACCCGTGTTTTCAGAAGCCGTCCAGGAGAGTGTGTGTGCGCTTTCCTGAGAACCACAGCACCAAGAACTGTACACCCTAATTCTCTAGTAAAAGAGTAGATGAGAAAAGCAAAAACGTGTCCCCTTTCTTTACTCAGTAGTCGAATTTGTACAAATTCTGAGTATCTTTAAGATACTAATAGGACAATATGTAATATCAATAGTCTGGCAACTCATAGAACCGTTTGGCAGACGAACAAGTGCGCCTGAAGTCAAGCTCCCAGGGACGGTGGACGGGCAGGGGCCCCCTGCTTCCCACCACCTGCCAGGGAAGGCGGCTGTCCCGCTACAGGATCAGAGGGCCTGCGAGTCACAGCCAAGCCCCGGCAGGCGCTGGGCTGTGAGCAGAGGGAGGGCCTCAAAAAGCAAATCAGATGCACCGAAAGAAGTTGAAAGAAAATACCAATCAGGTTCAAGAACAGTGAGAGGAGACAGAAAGTAGGCAAAAAGGATCAGCTTTCTATGTGTGCAGGTAAGTGATCGAAGACCGAAGGAAATGAGGTAAGCCAGAGGAGCAAGTTTAAAGAGCTGCAGCATTACGTCAAATCCTTGCAGCCGCCCCACATTCATCATGTCGTTGCACCGCTTGGGGACTATGCACATGACTTCCACGGCTCTCTGGGGGTGGGAGAGAAAGCAGAGCCACTGGTCAGCTCCCCGGGGAAAGCTGCCGCCCTCAGCTCACCGTCCCCTCCGCCTCCCCCCAGCCCCGCCCCCCCCCCCCCCCCCCCGCATCCAGGTGCAGGACAGGCCCCTCCCGGGCAGGCTGCTCAGGGGACACTGGAGACAGGGGTGGGAAGGATTAAGTGAGGGGCCTGGGTAGCACAGGGTGGCCCCAGCGGGGGGATGTAAGTACCTCTAATTCTGACGTATCCAGGCTAGCTTTTTTGGAATACTTGAGGAAGTCCTGCAAGGAGCACAGAGAGAAGGACATGATAAGGGTGATGATCACAACAGCAGCTAACCTTTCTGCTCATTCCTGATGTGCCAGGTGCCACGTCAGGCATCTCGGTCGTATGTTCTCATTGCTTTCTCCCGGTAACATGATGGAAAGATATCCTTAGGAGGATTTCGAGCTACAGCAGAGCAAAGTCAACCAAATCTAAGCAGGTACCAGCTCATCTTTTACTCCAAGACAGCTCTGGGCTCTGTGGATGCCCGGCTTCTAAGTTTTATATCCGAAGCACTCTCCACATATTTCGACACTCACTCTCATCATGGACAACTGTGTGACTTTGCCTCTAATTGTGCTTAGGAATTTAAACCAATCAAGGGCTTCTGAGCTCTGAAATTTTAATTTCACGCAGGACCCCCAGGAAGATGAGAAAACTTGCAAGGCCGAGAGAGCCGAGGAAAAACGATTAACATTCAAAGATCTGTGATGGGGAAAAAAGTTAACTTCAAGTGACATTTTGATTCAGAACTTGATGTAAAGGAAAAATTGAGAAAGACAGTACAAGGCGCCTTAACAGATTTTAAGAAATTTACTCTGAAATATTTAAAATCAGAAATCAGAAGACTGCTTTAGGTTTTTTATAGGGAAGATTCCCCTCCCCTGCCCAACCCTTCCTTCCCCTCACCTATCCGGTCCTCTCACCAAACAAACCGCCGACCCCGAGTCTGCGCCCAGCAAACCCTCACCTTCAGTAGCAGCTGGTACTTCATGATCCTCTGCACTGGTTTGATTAACAGATCTGTGAGCTGCAGCCTGTGGCCCAGACGCTGCTTTAAGTCCTGTGGTTTTAAGGGAGAAAAGAAAGATCTGTAAGTGCTGCCTTTCAGAGGACAATTGCTGAGTCCCTGTGACGGTCAGAAATGCCAAGTACCCAGCACGGAAGGCGGGAGAGGCGTGGGGTGGGGCAAGGGGCCTCGCTGCACAAACATCAGCCAGGGCTCTGCCATTTCTCAGAATGGCCTCTTCCAACCTTTCAAGGCGGTTTTCAAAATAGCCATTTTTTTTTGCTTGTTTAAAGACCTTCTTTCACTTGCTTTCTTTTATTCATATAAACACATGCTTTATTTTTAGGCTGAGAGTTTAGATCATGAGTTGTTCTGAATCTGTAAAGAGCCTTAAGTTCAAAACCGCTTAAAAAACCCCTTATTTTAACAATGACCCCAGTCTTCTGAAGGTTAACAGATACACAATCATAGACTGAATTCATACTCATTTCTCTGATTTATAGGGACGGACTGCTTAGTTCCTGGGAAACATGACATTTTAGGTTTTGGACATCAACTGTAACAAAAGATTCAGAAATACTTTGTTTCTTTCTTGGGTCTTACCTCAAAAAAGGTATCAATGTATTCTGAGACAATGTGCTCAGACTTTGGTTTATTTTGACAATAAACTATATACATGTGCAACCTTCTCTCCTAGGAATGAAAAAGGCAAACAGAGGAGTTAAAACAATCAGAAGTTCAATTAGAATATAAGAGCACATACACATTTCAGCACATTCATAAAGGAAATCTTCAAACAAAACTGGTTTAGGCCCATGGGAGCACATTCCAGATGTATGACTATGTCAGCATTCTGCTTTGTGGCTCCGAAGACAGTCTTTCCCCCTTGACCCCTCAGGTATTTCAAACCCCTCACTTCACCCGGCAAGTACAGGGGCAACAAGAGGACAGGGTTCTTCGTATTGAACAGAGAATTACTGCCACCCCTCCAACTGGCCCAGTGCTCTAGGAAGCCTTGCTGGCTTTAGCAGGGAAGAAAAAGCTCTTTGACTGCAGGTGCTGAAGGCAGGGGAAAAGGTACCTAGTGAGCCATCCCTTCATCCGGTGATCCTCTAAGTGTGGTGTACCCACCCCTGGGGGTCCCTGTGGCCTTTCAGGGGATCCAGTGGGTCAGAACTATTTTCAGACTAATGCTAAGATATAATTTGCCCCTTTCTTTGTGCTACCATCTCAGGGATGTGCAAAACCAGCAAATATTGGCAAATATTCACCCCTGCACATTTGCAGAAGACTGCCAGTTTCACCTCAGAATGTTCTGGATGCAGTCATAAAAATCCATTTTATGAAAACTCAACCATGGAGTGTACGTCTTTTTAACATTCTTGTGACAAAACAGAGGTCCTCATAACACTTCTGTGGCATACAACAGTTGTCTCAAGCAGGCGCACTTGTGACACTGAGCTGTGGGCCAAACTGACTGCTGGGTTTTGTGGGCTGCCATTTTTACTTGAAAGAAGGATGGACACAAAATATATTTTTACTTGGGTATCTGACAAACATCTTCTTGAACATGAACAAAAAGTCTGTCGTTTCAAGGCAAACTGGCAGTATCTGTTGATAATGAAACTCTGAGCTTTCAAGTTAAAGATCAGAATTTTGGAAAACAGGGTATCTGCCACTGTGAACTTGACAATACCTAAACACTGGCCTAAAGAGAGGGCTGGCGATATTAACAAATGCGATTTTTTGATAATGTGTAACAAAATGTCTCAGCATCTGGAAGATCTGTCTAAACTGGTGAACCACTATTTTCCAACTGACCAAGCGCTATTTCACAAGCTGGTGCAGGGCTGGACGCCTGCAGGTGTGAGGGGCCTCAATGCGTCCAGTGAAACAGTAAGGCACAAGTCCGCTACAGAGCTTTCCAGATTCCACGTGGCAGCTAACCTTTGAGATGGTATCACACGGTCGAGTTCCGGTGTGGTATCTCAGAAAGCTACCCATAATTACCTGAAAAGAGTATTAAAATACTTGTTCCTTTCCAACTCTCTACCTGTATGAGGATGGATTTTTTTTTCATATATTTTAACCAAGAAACCATTCCACAACAGAATGAATGCAGAAGCCGATATAAAAATCCATCTGTGTTCTATTAAGGCAGACATTAAAGAGATTTGCAAAAATGCAAAAACTCTTATCACTAGTTTTTTTTTTTAAATGCAGGAATTTTTCCTAAAAAACCCATTAATGTTAACACACTTATTTCAGATACACACATGTATTTGGCTACTACATTAAACCTACTGAATGTTTAAGTACATCACCATCCTCACTGAACTGTCTGCCCGCAGACATCCCCAAATGTTCCTGCTTCAAGTTTGCCTCTGGTCCCCCTTCTGACCACTCTGTACTGTGCTGAGCTCCACAGCTGGCTGGGGCTAGGTGACCGGGAGAGCCGATCATTCATGTGCAAGAGTGTGGTTTAATTCCAATTCGCTGACACTGCACGGTTTGGTTTGATTCTTAGCATAAGCACTTTTATAAACAACCAGTGAGTTCTCCTTTAATCTGAAAAACCAGTCACTAAATATGACAATATCAGAACAGAATATAAATAATGTTATTGTACTGACATGTTTAACAAAAAGGGATCCTAGTTTTTCCGGATCTTCAAGGCACTTCTCCAACTCTCCTAAAAAAAAGCTGAAACGAGAAGAGAAATGTTAGAGCCGTTTCCAATTTGGCCTTCTGATTTTTGTCAAAATAGTCTGCTGTGACACGAGCAACTGGAAAGTGTCAAGTATATACTTAAGAAATACAATGTTCACAGAAAACATTTTGTTAGGACAGGAACCAAGAGAGATACACAGGTGAAAAAGACAAGGCAGAATGAGACCATCCCTTGACTGGCGACCTTTTCTTCTCTTGGACAATCAACATTTTTGTCTCATTTTTCTTAAGGACACAAGCAATAACATATCACGACTGAACACAGAGAAAAAATAAAAGTTTCAACACGATTGGTCATTTTTATTTCTGAAAACTAGAGTTTCATATATTTTATGGTAATTTTTAAGAGGCCCAAAGGATAATAATCGATATAAAATACTGAAATACTGAATATATTACCTGTGCTAGTTTTACAACATTTTCCCAAATACTATCCAACGTAACCTCCAGGTTATGCGTATCAGCTCCCACCGAGACAGAAATCAGTTGTAACCACAGCAACACGAGGGCTGTGGGACACCTGCTCTGTGTCTCTTCTGGGCTACAGTCTCCAAGACGCATGCCCCCTCAGTCATGACCTAGCTACGTTGATAGTTGTGTCTGGTATTTTATTAACCCGCAAACCAGCATATCCATTAAGGCTATGTTGAATTTTCTAGCACCTGGGGTTTTATTACAGCTCTGCACACACTGTGGCGGGCCCCATCTCCAGGTGCAACTTCTCTGTCTGGTCAACCCAGGAACACTGTGCTGTTTTCTCTTCCCATCCTGGCTTCACAACCAGACTCAGGGGTGGCAGACTATAGAGGAGCGCCAAATATCCCTTTCTAAAATTAGATTCACAGATTAGTCTACAATCAATAGAGCTATCAGTCAGGCTGTGTCTGAAGTTGGTCCTTCATTTATCTACGAGTCTGACTGAATTAGACATTAAGGGGGATATGAAAATGATGACCCTGTACCTGGGTTCAAGGGTTTTACATTCTATCAGGACAGATAAATTTAGAAATAATAAAACACTACTATATACACACCCTGATAACCCCTCATATCTGCACAGTACTTTATAGTTTCAAAAGCACATTTACATATGCTATCTGCAAGGAGGACAGAGCACATCTGATTGGAGTGATGAGGCCTAATGGAGAGTGATCATTTGACCTGGGCTTTGAAGGGGATGGGAGCACACTCCAGGCCACGGGGACAGCGATGCACATAAAGACAGTAAAGTAGGCACCCTGTACAGATCAGAGGAACAGAACAGGGCCGCTGGAATACTCCACAATATTATCAGTGGCTGGCATTAAGCAATCCGCAGATGATTACAGATTTTTTAAATCTGGAGTTAGGCGACCTGAAGGGGCTGATGTGCTGTAGCACCGGCCGCCACGTGCATGTCCTGGTTGGGACGGCTGTGACAAGGTGCTGCGGTCAAATGTGATTTTCATGTGCAGTCATGTCTACTGTTCCCATTAAAATTGTTAGAAAAAACAGTATCTTCAAAACTCTCTCATAGTAATTGTATATATTCAAGAGGTGGCTGCAATTCTAATTAGAAACATTTACTGAGGCTTACTCTACATAGATGGTATTCTAAGTGCTTTGCATGTATTAACTCAGTCTCTCTTCACGAAAAACCCCATGAGGGGGGTGGGTAAGACTCTGACCCACACTGCGAAGAAGGAGAACGGAGGCACAGAGAAGGGAAGCAAATGGCTCAAGGCCAGCATTGGGCTCTGAACCCAGGCAGTCAGGCTTGGTGCTAGTGTGTCCAGCCGCCCCCACGGGTGCTCCCTGGATGCACCAGCAAGCAGAAGAGACTCTTCCCCCTGCCATGACATGCTACCACAAAACTCCCTGAAAGATTTATTTATTTTAGAGAGAGTACACCAGCAGGGGGAGGGGCAGAGGGAGAGAGAATTTCAAGCAGACTGCGCTGAGCATGGAGCCTGATGTGGGGCTTGATCCCAGGACCCTGAGATCATGACCTGAGCTGAAATCAAGAGTCAGACATTTAGCCAACTGAGCCACCCAGGTGCCCTGATCAGTACTTCCTCTGCACCAGCTACCTCTGGGAGGCCACACAGGTAATAAAAGGAGACAAACCACTGCACGGCCTTTCCCATTTGCCTGACACAATGCAGTTTAGCAAGTGATGATGCTGTGCACACTGTCATGCATGGCAAGCGTCTTACGTACTCTCTGTGCCAGTCATAAATCTGATGGATATTGCCAAATACAATCTTGTCCTTTCCTTTCATGTCATCAGGAACACCATCTTCTTTCATAAGAGCCATGTAGCCCTATAATTGAATATTTAAGAATAAGTTTGCTTCACTGACATATTTGGATCAAGTAATAACTTACGGACTAACAGTCATAAAGAACAAAACAGACACATGCACTGTCTCATAACCCAATATTTCTTTAAAAACAGATAAAAGCCCCGTAGGAAAGAGTCCTGCACTGGCACTCGGACTGTATGGCCACACACACTGCCATGATTTTCTCTCCTTGAGCTGGTGGCATTCATAGATCCAAAGTCTTCAAAGGAACTGAAGACATTTAAATGTAAATGCCTTCATAAAACAAATCATCTTAGCAGCTTGTAAACATTAAATATTTGGCCAGAAATATATTTTCTCTGTTCTTAGGATAAGAACATAAACAGATTTCCTTTTCTTTTTGGATTATTTACATAATTTGTTAAATAAGAATTTAACAATATTCTTTCCATAAACTGATTTTTTAATAACAGTTGATTAAATATGTTGCTAAAATGTCATTTACAACTTATCTTGAGTGGGATTCAGCCTATACACTTATCTCTTAAGTAATTCAAGTTACTTAAATTGCAGAGGCATCAAGCATGCTAAATCTTTTGTTACACAATTAACTAACTGTGAAAGCTGTTACTTTTAATGGAATGAACACCCCAAAAGTATTGTCCTAGATAAATTTGTGAAGCTGAAAGAATAAGTGGTAAAACTGTATTAGTATATACTGTAATACATATATACAGTATAAAAACAGCTTTTTGAGGAGTTGAGTTTATAAATATGATTATGCCCTGAGCTTTAATGCCAGGGAAAAGCCTGGAGAGGCCCTGATGCAGTATGAAAGGCCACGGTTCTCTTATGGCTACACTGTGTGCAGCAACTTCAGGGCCATGAAGATGGTGATGTATTTGTTCTATGGCAAGTATAAGCAAATGGCCTGCTGTGGCCACAGACCAGCTCTGAACCCAGGTGGATTCAGGATGGAACTGAAGCCACAGTTGGCCAAACTGACTTCTTCAACCAACGATGTTCTCATTTCTGCGAGGATATCCATGTTTGTAAATAATCAAAGGCAAGATTCCCGTGTCATAAATACAACGGCTGGATATGATAATTTAAAAACTTAATTGTAAAAAAAAGTGATTATGTCAAAGATACACTATGTGAAAAAGAAGCAGTTAAAAGTGAATACAGATGAAGATAATTGGCTAAATTTCATTTTCCTGAAACTTGATTTTCTTTTGGGGGCGGGTGTCAAAATGTTTTTAAAGCTTTTGAGAAGTTTATCAGTGTTGAACTGTCAAACATAATACTCCCTTCACAACTCTTGGGGCTGATACAAGTTATTAAATCTCTGAAAACATATACCTCAACCACACAGCCAAGGTCCCGCACATAGTCACGCTCTGTCTCCACGAGTTCTTGCAAAACATAGCTGGAAAGAGAGGGAAAAACGAGTGTTTACAATCCAAACGCTTTTCATTTTCTGAATGAATTCTTTAGCACTTTGCTTTTGTCAGGTCGGACTCCCACTGGGACTGTACTGTAATATATCAAACTTACACAATTGGGTCTCCAATTCCTGAGTGTCCCAAATCACTTACAGGTTCATGTACGTAACCCACAAGAGCTGTGGACTATGATCACACTTATGGACAATCAAGAGAGGCTTGGACATAACTTTGTTATAAAGGCATGACAGTAAAAGAAGCAAGTTTGTTTTGTTCTGTTTTTAAATGATTAAGTCATTTTAAGCTTCACTGGACCTACGACAAAAAACTTTAACTCAGATGTTTAAAGCTTCGGGTCTGATCACTCATCCAGAAGTGTTTCTGAAGGCTCATAACTGTTTGCAAGGCCTCTCTGATAAGAGAAGACAATTAGTTGATCCAAACAGCAAACCACCTCAGCTGGCCTGAAAAGGTCTGTTGGTCTGCTCATCCATCCAATTCAGCCAACACTGGCCGGGCCTCTCCATAAGCCCGCCATCATTCTAGGATCCAGAGTGTCGGGATAGAGCGCTCAGTAAAACCGAGTCTCTGCCCACACACAAGAATTTCCTCTCTCCAAAGGCAAGGTTAAAACCTTTTGTAATATTTCCCAGGATTCTCTTTTTTCACTGTAAGTGGCTTTAGTGGAACTGAGAAACACTATCACTAAGGTTATGTTAAAAAAATATTCAAGTTTTCGGGACTGTATCTGATTTTGCCTTCTTTCCTTCACAAGTCCGTATATAATAGAAAGCACAGGAGTTTCTCAGTAGAAGTGACAGAAGATATTCTTGTATCATTCTTATTTATAAATAAAGTATAACACACAAATAACAAAACTGCAGCTATTGGGGAGCGCCTGGCTGGCTCAGTCAATACAGGGCAGGCCCTCTTGGTCTCGGGCTCATGAGTTTGAGCCTCACGTTAGGTGTAGAGCTTACTCAAAAAAAAAAAAAAAAATTAGTAAAATAAACGATTTCCAAACTCTTCAAAAAAAACAACAACCCTGCAGCTATGGCTTCCTGCACCCTTCTGAGGCTCTGAGAGATTCTCAAAGACAATACAACTACTCCAGGAGCGACCCTGGAGCTACTCATTGCACCCATCCAGAGACGGATCCCTGTCACATTTGTGAAGGTGACAGAGACAGGAGGAAAGCTGACCAATGCTGACATGGAAACGTCTCTTACTGCCGTCTCTTTAGAGAGCTGGATTTCCTTTCTTCCATCTCATCAATGGGCGAGGAGGAGGACAGGAGGGAGTTGTCTGAAGGGTTGAAGGAGGGGCTGCTACTGTCTCCCTGGTCAACAAGGAGCGAGCTGGGGCGATCCTCCAGTGCCTGAAAGAAAACCAGACCACCAGTCACATTTCCTGCCTACAGTCCAGGAGGCTGGAATTAGGATTAGAAAACCTCGTTAAGTCAGAAAAGACAGAAGTCCTGATGGTAAAATCAGAAGATCTATGTTTGTGATATTACACGGTATTCGTAACAAAAACCTCCACTATTAACATAAATATTGAGCAAGAGTAGCTTGATAAACGAGGTATGTTAGAACAAAAAGGACAGTGAATTTATACGCATTAATAAATTCTATTCCTTGTAATCAGATAATTAGAAATAACCCAACTTGTTTCCATCACAGCACTGCCCCCATTTCTGGGTGTATCAGGCATTCCACATGTAGCCATTTTTTCGCAGTTACATTCCTGCCAAATGACAGCAGGACCATTTCAGAAGTGTGTGGAACCTCCTCCATCATGCCAGCCCACCCCAGGCACATAACCCGTGTCCCCTGCTGGTGGGCTATGCAGCAATGTCGGCGATCTCTATTTTAGACAGGGTGGGGACTATCCTTGATTATCCGTGAAGCCTTGACTCCTCCCTCAGTACACGCACATTGCCCAGCTGAATGGAGCTCTATCTCTGGATACTTGCAACGTCCTTCCTCTCTTCTGTAGGAAGCACTTGTCATGCTGCCTCGATGACGTATCCTAAACTCCCTCTCCTCCACTGGAGTTTAGTTTCCATGAGTGACCGTCTTCAGTGTTGTATTCCCTGTAGAACCTTGAATGAAGCTTTGCAGGTGTTCAACACATCTAAGATAAATACTGACTTCTGTCCCTAGACTAATGTGACAATGATTAGCGACTGCTTACTTTCTAGTTGGTACATATTAACTGTGTTTCTTAACCTGAATTCCCAAAGCTCCAAGGGGTATGGGTTATAGTTCTTTCAAAATTTCCAAAACACCCAGCTGGATGACAGGTATGATCAAGAAGTATTTATCTAGACGGGAACTGGGAAAACGTGATTAACTTATCTTCAAACAAAAAGCTCAATACAAACTGCAGGAACACTTAATATTTCGCATCAAATCAAAACCTCTAATGCTTGTCCAACTATTTCCCCTTAAGAGCACAGACCAATGCTGACCTCGTCACTAAGCACAGCTTTGAGGACACAAAGTCTGTGCATGTAGTTTTGTTCACCAAACCCATGGAGCATGGAAACACACCAACTGCTGCACTTATTTGTGAAAGATAGTCAGGGAACGGGGTTTGATGAGAAAATAGCACTCTTATTTTGAAATAATTAGCTATTGGCCTTTACTGGAAGCAAACACTTTGCAGGAAGCCGCATGGCTTGCTTGGTGCTCGTGGATCACGGAGCTCTTCTACGGGAGACTGGGGTCTGGAGGAGGAGGGGAGGACGCTCTGCACTGTCTTGGGTCTAGATTTGTGAGGAAACAGCTGATGCTCATTAGATTCAGTTCTGTTCATTTCAAGGGTGATAAAAAAGAAAGAAAATAAAGATGTCTCCAGATGTCCCTTCACACAGAGCAGTGAGCAAGGAGGCCAAGCAGTGGACTTCGTTGGTGTCGGCTGGTGGGATGGCTGTCTGGACCGCCAAGGGTGTGGATGGGAAGCGTGGACCGGACAAGCCTCGTGGAACCAGAATTCCTGAGACTTCACAGATTTGGGTGAATTACTTGTGAAGTCCTGTGGGTTTGGCGGTGTTCTGTGGGCAGGTTCTTGTCAACTTGCTCTATTCTTTGGATGAGGACAGGTCTGCACAGATAATCCATCTCTTCTAGGGTTAGTTTTGGTAAACTGTATTTTCTTAGGAAACTGCCTGTTTCATCCAGATTCTCCAATTTACTTTCAAAGACCTCAAAAAAAGTGTTATGATTATTTTAACTTATTTAGTTTGCCCCTTCCAATTCCTTGTTTTGTGAAATTGTGCTTCCCTTTCTATTTTCTTGAGAAGATTACCTGATGTTTATTACTTATTCAAAGAACAAATTTTTGGTTTTATTTATTATTCTCTTTTTCTATTTCTCAACTCATTATTTCTGTTGTTTTTCTAGTATGTTGAGGTAGATGTTTATTCATTTTTTCTTTCTCATGTCTCCCTTTATATTTAGATTAACAAAGAGGAGAAAACCCCAAAGTCAAGTGCAAATGGTCACTGTGGCTGTGGGCTGCCAGTGCTTGGGAAAGACGCACATTTCCCACGCTGCTTGGACCCGGGATGTGGCGGTAAGGGAGAGGAGTGAACCCCAGGAACTAGTTTCCAGGGTGGTTTTATTTTTCAGATGGACTTTGCAGGTTTTAGGGTTAGGAGGTTCAGTTCCCCAAATATCATACTGTGTAAGAGTTGAACAACTTCTTCCCAGGCCAGTAAGTTAGTATGTAGCTTTTGAAGGACAACCAACTCAGTGTTCAAATTCTATTATGAAGGCCCTATAGCCTGAGAGGTCACCCACAAGAAAACGAATGCAGATGACCAGGGACCTATAGCACATGGTAAACGTGCAGGAGGAACTTGGGGTCACATGCGCAGGACAGGTGAAAAGAGAGTAAAATGATTCAGAGTTTTCACTGACTAACAGCAGTTGTCTTCTGACATCAGAAGATTAGTGACAGGAAATCAACACAGAGCAACGTTTCCCTTGAGCCAGAAAAAGAGGGCAGAATCTAGATTACATTCCATGGACACTGACGATGGGATGAATCCGGCATGAAGAGCATAAACACGGTCCTCCAACAGCACAAATACGCAAGCACTAGTGATTGCCCACGTGGATGGAACCTTGCTGGGAGCTTAGCAAATAGTCCTTATGCCGAGTTTACAGCTGAAGGACACAGGCTCGGAGAGCCCGAGTGTAAGCAGCAGTGTTTGAACACGAGTGTATCTGACTCTGAAACCTATGCCCTTTCCACGATGCCAAGAGCTTTATGCCTGTTAACTGAAGGAGAAACCTGAGTAGAAAGAACTGAGTGTCAACTGGTAAAGTTTAGTGCCTTGAAACTGAAAGGAAGGAATGAAGCAGTAAGAGCTAAAGAAACCATGTCCTAGAACTCCTCTCCGTTTCAAGTCCATGTGAATTAATGACAAATGAATCTCAACCCACTTCGAATTGAATGCAATTCCAACACTGGCAGAATGATGATGAGCAGGCTGACAAAGGCACCTCATAACCTTGCTTGGGAAAACTATTTCAATTATTAGACAGAATGATTTTAATGATCATATAATTGAGGAGTATAAATGACTGTTTTTAAAATGTTTAAGGATGCTTGAAAGCTCGCAGGGTATAATTTAAGTATCCTTTGTTTAGACCATCAATCAAGTAGTCTCAAAGAGACAGCCAGGATGTGGTTTAGCTTAGTTCAAACTGAAGTGATCCCAAACTCTCGACCAGTGGAGTCAAGTTCTTAGGTTTTCTACCAAGTACTAGCAACTTTTCTGTCTAACTTCCAAGCCCATCGTGTCACTTTCAGAGCATGACTACCTGGGAAGAAATTCCAGTTATGGCAGAGTGAAACAGTCTGAATTTTTCCTGATACAACTCCTATTTGGCTGAGTCAACCACAGTTTCATAGCAAATGTGGTCAATTCCAGTCTGTCTCGTGTGTCCAGGGTCAGTGGTACTCACAGACAGACAGGCTAACAGTTTCTCTTGCTGTCTCTGATGGGTAGAATGATCAGATGATTAAAAAAAAGATCAGATGATTGATCAGAACCTGTCCAGGAGTAGAAGAAATGGGGATGATATAACGTTACCCAGTTAATACTTATTGGAAGGAAGATAAATTTCCAACTTGAAAAAGTATACTCTTTGATCTGGCAATTCCAGTGCTAGAAATTTACCCTACAGATCTAACCAGACAGACATAACCAACATGGAGGTTTACAATAGTGCAAAACTGAGCACAATTTTATTTTTTAAAATAAATTATGTAGTATAATCAGGTCTCTGCCCCTTACTGGCTGGTTAAGTTTTTAAACTCTGTGGCTTCAGTTCTGTCATCTGTAAAATAAAATGGCAGTAATGTGTACTTACTTCATTGGGCTCCTAGTAAGTTAATATAGGCACAGAAGAGTGCTTGGTATAGAGTAATCCCTCAGTAGATTACCACTGCGTCCACGCCATGGAATACTGTACAGCTATTACAAGGAATGAGGTAAACCTTATGTAGTGATGTGAGAAGCTCCTCAAGATTTATTAAGTCTTAGAATCTTAAAAACGGAATGAAACCATTTTTGAAAAACAGAGCATGGACAAGCACTCTCCCCTCCCCATATATGTTTGTACCTGCAAAGAAAATGTCTGGAGGGAAACATACCAAACTGATCATAGTGGTTACCTCTGGAAGAGGGACGGGTGGGAGAGGCTGGAGGATTTTTATTTTCGGAGGGGTGACTTTTAAAAGATGTTAAGTAACTGTATGGGAGTTGTAAGATATACAAATGTAAAGGTTGTTACCATTAATGGTTTTCCGATCTCACAGTTAGGAAAACCGAAGAAACACAGAAATTAATTGATTTGAATCAGTTAGAAGCAATGTACACCTATCTAACTTCAAATTAGTATTTTGATTTTGGAGCTTTTATTAAATGAATCCATGTTGACCAACTGGAAATACAGAGGTCACTAAGAAAAGAAAGCCCTTACATAACAGTGCAAGCTCTTCCTCGTATACACTGTGAATCCGCATGAAAGATCTCGGAGACCTGAAAGGAACTATCAGCTATGGGCGTGTGCCACCGCCGAGGGCACGCCTGCGGACATGAGCGGAACTGACCACACCTGCTAAAATGGTGCTAGCACTGCGGTCAATGTAGGTGCAAGAACGGATTAATCCTGGTTCCTGGAAGGTGCCGCTAACCCCCTGGATGTCCTGCCTGTAGGCATGTCTATTTACGGGGGCGCCTTGGGCCAAGACAGACAGTCCATGCCAACAGTGCGACTCCTGGTGGGGGCTTTGGGCCACGTGGTATCCTGATTTCTGGAGGGGCAGGAGACAAAGGGGAGCCATGCCAGCAGGCAATCTTGTGTATGTGACTAAGCTCAAATAAAACTCTGAACACCGAGGCTCAGGTTAGTGTCCCCTGTTGGCCAGACTCCACACATGTGATGCGCAGCGATGTCACATGTCGCGGTCAGGAGTCAGTGCTCTGCGTGACTCCCCTGGGAGAGGACAGCTGGAAGCCTGACCCTGGAGCCCTGCTGCACCCTGCCCCACGCACCTCTTCCCTGACTGATTTTAATCTTCCTTTCACAGTAGAAACCACAACTAGGGGTATCACACCTTTTCTGAGTTCTGTGAGTCCTTCAAGTGAATTCTTGAACCTGAGGGTGATGTTGGGTACCCCCAAACGTGCAGCTGGTCAGGAGTGAGGGTGGTCTTGGGGACTCCACCTGTGTAACCTGCCACAGGCACATTCTGCAGATCGGAGCATGACATGAACAGGGGCACATCCATCTGCAAGCAGCCGTTACCGCAGCTTCCAAACCTCAGACTTTCTCTGGGAAGCCTTACCATCTTGCTTTTCACGAGTTCTTCAATTGCACTCACAAGCTCAGCTGCACTCGGAGTTTCGGAGCTGGTGGGGCGGACTAATAACCGAGAAGAGGCCTACGGAAGAAGTGAAGAGAAAAAGAAGGGGGAGGGGAATGCCTCATGTTAGTCACTGGACAGACAGTAAATTCTCCTGCAAGCTCAATCTCTTTTTCAAAGTAATTCCAGACAAAAAGACCACAAGTTTGTCTTTGTTTGCATTTATTTAAAGTCATCCTTTTAAATTTACAATATTCTGACATGAAATACTAAATAAAACCTGTCTGGGATACATGTGGTAAGCAGACAAAGTCTGTTTTTAATCCTCAGTCATGTAACATCATAATGTTTTTCAAAGAGGTGACTGGGCGCGGGAGATTGCTAACTGTAACTTTTGCAACTGCCAGCTATAGGCGAGTGGCTGAGGAGGAAAAAACACAGAATCTGATCAACGCAAGAATGAAAGGCTTAGGGTCTAACGAGTAATCCTCAAATAATCAGGAAACTGAACAGGATACTAAAAATGGCTCGCCTGTGTTTATGGGGTTAAAAGAAAGAAAAGGAAAGGAACCGGGGGTGCACTGACCAGACAGGGAAGAGGGGGGACAAGCTCACCATTTTCTGTGCCATCCATTTCCCCAATGATTAGTGCAGAGTACAGAAGAGCTGTGGCCTCACAAGCTATGAGATGCCATTTACGGCTAGAATCAGGTGTACAGGGGTTTGACAGGGAAGGAATTTCAGGGAGGGGCTGCTGAATTCAAGTTTCAGTAATTAGCAAACACAGTGTGTTTGCAGATTACTTGTGCCATCAATTAACTGGAAACTAGAAGAGGGGTGTAATATGAACCTTGCTTCATATTAAGGACAGCAGAGATGCATGCGACACACGGCTAGCTGTCCTAACAATGCATTTCTCACAGGAGACAGATACGGATTCATACATTCACAACGAGGCTTTTACATGTGTGGATCCAGATATGGGATTTGCAAAACA
Source organism: Phoca vitulina (assembly GCF_004348235.1). Classification (NCBI taxonomy): domain Eukaryota; kingdom Metazoa; phylum Chordata; class Mammalia; order Carnivora; family Phocidae; genus Phoca; species Phoca vitulina. The sequence goes on along the minus strand of NW_022589720.1, from coordinate 11,497,752 downwards.
AATGTTGGTTTGGTCTAATGAAATCTGGAGTATGGGGGGTGAAGAAAACAAAGAAAAAAATTCAAATGGAGAGGTAAGGAAACTGAGCCAAAACAGACACAGAACACAAATCAACATAATGCTGCAGTGAAAGTTTACAAAAAGAGAAAACAGAACAAAACAAAATATTAGTCACAAGATAATATACTCTCTGGGAATATCACTACAGATTTTTGTAAATGAAGAACTGCTACTGATAATACCCAATGAGGTAACACGATAACCAATAAATGATTTCAGCCACTGAAGTATACAGCACAATCCACTCCTTACATGGGGAAAAACACTCTTACTAGGGGAGTAAGTCAACCAGGCCCCACATCTCACTTTGGCTAACCATCCAGATTTACGAAATTTCAGTTTCCTGCTTTCAAGGAAGGTACAGCTTGGGATGCCACAAAATAGTTTAGGAATTGTCTGAGAAATGACATGTTCCCATTTCCTGGCAAGTCTGCTCTGTGCAGGGGGTGAGGCCCTCTGTCACCTCACCTCACCTCAGCTCCCTCAGCGCCCGCCTGCACTTCACATGCCTCCAAACTCCAGACTCCAACCCAAGCCACATCCTCCAGCCGAGCCCCACAGTGCCACAACGCAGGGGGAGGTGGGTTCCCAGGAGGTGGCTGCCCACGTTAGGACTAACTCGTGGTTTGCCTCGGCCTCACAGCTGCCCATCACTGGGCTGGGGCAGAGTCCAGGTCATAAAACACAGATAATCCAGCAAATGACTATGTTAGCACTGAGGAGGGAGTCAGGGAAGGAAAAAGAGGAAGAATGGGCAAAAATGATGAAAACATCTGTTTTATTCAGAAAGCTTAGTTACTGCCCCCCCAAAACAAAAAGAACCAAAAAACAAAAAGCCAAGGCACCCCTCTAGTAATGACTTCATAGCACGGTTTGCCAACACCTGGGCCAGAATGCAAGAGGACGTGCAAGCCAGTCACCAGGTTTCTTTGGGATAGTTTAGGGCTCTACAACTGGGATGCACAAAATAGTTTTAGATCTAAACAAACAAAAACCCAAGCCTGGTTTGAAGCCTCCACATACACCCAAAGAGGAGATTTATGGTTTTGAACTGATCCCTACACCCTGACACCTATCCCCACATCCCAGTTGATCCTAAACGCTAACATGAGGCATGCTGGACAGAGGGACTGGACAGGAATACAACCCCATCTGAAAACAATGCCCATGTGCAAAAACACCTCACAGGGAGAGCAAGATGGCCTAATGTTCGCGCAGGGATGCAGTCACCAAGACTGCGCATGATTTCTCGGACTCCTCTCTCAGGGACCCCGGGCGGTACGGTAAACAGAAAATAAAGTTACTTTAAAAGTAACAGTTACTGAAGCATCATTAAAAATGCATTGAATGTATTTATACAAGTGTACATGTATGAGAAACTACACATGTTGGTCTACTGCCTGGTCTAAATTGACTTTGTTATTTGTACTTTCGGGGTGAAAACGGGCAGCACATTTTCCAGGTGGCTGTTCACAGCCCTGGAGCCACCAGCTGCCACAGCGAGGCTGGGGTGCAGTGGCGTGGGCCGCTCACCTTGTCGTCCTGTGAATCCGGCTGGAGCAGGCTGTGTTGCTGGATGGCCATGGGCGGGGGGAGAGGCACGGCATCGGCCCCCTCCTCCCCTTCTTCCTCTCCGCAGCTCTGCATGCCGGATGATGAGGACTTCGAGAGCGTGCCACTGCTCAGGCCCTCATTCCGGCCTCTCTGAAATCAAACCAATGTTTGCTCATTATATGCTAGGCCCGACTGTCAAGGTCAGATCACAGAGAGGAACCCTAAGGGGTTAACTGGGAAAGTATAGCTGGGACAGGAATGGAGAGGACACAAATCAAGCAAGCTCTTTCCACCCGATAGTAACTGCTCATCCCCTTCCTGCAACCCAGCTACTTCACTTGCCGACTTGGATGACGGAAGGGCTGCCTCACGTGTATTCTGAAGGGGTCTCTGCCAACATTACCCGTTAGGCTTTGAACACCTATCATCTTCAATCCCCAACCCCCCACCCTGGATCAGTTCAAAACTCTGAACCGTTAGTAATTCTCAGGTTGTTTCAGTTCCTCTGGTCTGCTTTAATTTTTGGTTCCTTGCTAGAATAAAATTCGCTGAAATTATAATGGCATAAGGAACAATATAACTCTAAATGCACTGGGAGAATCTGAATTTAGTCTCACCTCAATTTTACTCTGCTTTCACTTTTAGAAAAATTGTCAGTTTTATTTCACTAAGAGGACACAGATGTAGAAAACAGACAGATGAGGACATAATAAACCACATACTCTAGTGAAAACCCAGGGCAAAATATGCCCAGGAGAAAAGCAGCAGAAAACCCATGTCTGCAAAATAAATTAAACGATACAAATCTTATCCATTCTGTCTGCTTTTTTCTTTTTGAGGGAGCTGGGCGGGGCTGGGGGGGTGGTCTCAGTTAAAAACTCTGAGGGTCCCTCACTGACACTACCAGCCTGACAGAGCCAGCCCGGGGATCATGAAGGGATTCTGTTCCTTGCAGTATCATTTAAAGCTCCCCAACCCCAAACAAAAAGAAACTTAAAAAAATTCCTGGCTGACCGATAGACATTTATCTTTAATGACATGGAAATAATGAAGCGTTGGGGCGCCTGGGTGGCTCAGTTGGTTAAGCGACTGCCTTCGGCTCAGGTCATGATCCTGGAGATCCAGGATCGAGTCCCGCATTGGGCTCCCTGCTCAGCAGGGAGTCTGTTTCTCCCTCTGACCCTACCCCCTCTCATGTGCTCTCTCTCTCTCATTCTCTCTCTCAAATAAATAAATAAAATCTTTAAAAAAAAAAAAAAATAATAATGAAGCGTTTATTGGTTAGCAAACTGAATTCACTGGGTGCTTTCCACTGAGGACAGACAGGAGTATGAGTATAGGGGGGGGGACGCACACACTCCTCCAGTCCTTCCATGTCTGAAGTTGGTGCTCGGCTGCACAGGGCCGCGCCATGGTTTAGGGACTGCTTAGACCTGCAGCATCGAACGGCACCCCCCGCTTGTCTGTGGCACGTGAACAGAAGGGCTAGGCGGCACAGCGCCCCGTTCCTTCTAGCAGGCCTGGGGGTGCCCATACCTGGGGGGCTGAGCGGGGGGGGGGGGGAGGCGCAGAGGCCCACTGTCCTCCAAGCTCTTTCTCAGAAGCCACCACGGGTCCTGACCATGTTAACGCGGAGCTGCTATGGGGACAGCTTGTCCCCACCGATCCCCACGGTCTGCTGACAAGGGATTTAAGGAGCAGACAGTCCCAGGGACCTACGGAAACAGAACCAAAGTAGTGTGTTCACGAGAGGAAGCTATTCCTACGACCGCAGGGGAAACCGGCGGGCCCGGTGGGTGGCCCTGCCTGGTGAACGGGCTCCAGCCGAGCGGGGCTCTGACCTCTTCGACGGTCTCGTCCTGCGGGGTGGCCGCGCTGTCGTCCGAGTCCTTCTGCGAGCCGGCGTCGGCGCTCTTGCGGACCTCCCTGCTCTTCTTGTGCTTGTGCGCCAGCTTCTTGACGTGCCCATCAGCCTTCCCGCTGCTCAGCCGCCGCACTGGGCTCGTCAGCCACTTGCGCAGCGTGTTTCCGGGCCGCTTGGGCCCCGGGGAGCTCTGGGCCCCCATCATGTGGGGCTGCAGAGAAGCCACCGAGGCCGGCGGGCTGGCGTCATTACTGGAGACGGACAGCGAGTCTGAAGGACAAGAGAGACACAGCAGGTTTGACTGAACGGCCCACAGAGAATCCTCCCAACGTCGCCAACAGGCTGTCGCGGCAGAGCCGGGCTGCGTGTGGCGTGCAGGGGGCGCCCAGCTGTGCCTGCCCACGCGCCACCTGCAGGGCGGACCTGTTCGAGGCCGAGGTCCATCTCTCACGCACACACCTTTCAAAGCGGGCCCAAACCTGAGCTGTTCCCAGTGATACTCTTCTCAAGATGTACTGTTCCCTCCGAAAACCGCAAGTTACCAATGCCGAAGGCCAGTGTCATCATCACAGACTGCAAATGTCATCATCACTTAAAATATCACAGGGCTCAGAAGACAGAATTTTAAAATTATTTTCATCCACTTTCTTGATAAACAAAAGCTATGAAAGAAGATTTTAAAGGAAATTAAAAACGAATCCTGACAAAAGAATGTATTAGTTTGACTCAACACAAGTACAACCCCGTGTCAACCTGTGCGTGCACGCACCCAAATCTGTACGGATTTGACCTGGTCAGACTTTGGGACAAATGGCACCCATCTGGGAGCTGTGTCAAGAGCAAAGTCCGCGGCTGTGAAGGGGTAGAGCCTGGCTGGTCTGGGGGAGAGCCAGCCTGTGGCCAGACTCTGAGCTACGCTGGAGTCCGTATCTCTGTGCGCAACTTTGAAGTGACTTCACGTCGAAATACCAGCAGCAATTAACAAAAACAACAACACATTTTTAAAAAGAAATGTGAGAGGAAGCCTTCCTCAAATAACCAAAATGCTTTACAGAAAATATATCCAAATGAATCTTCTCACTGGATCTCAAAAATCTAGTCAACCCTGAAGTGATGATTTTTCAGGAGGAAAAAAGAGATATAAAAAAGCTTAGGAAACAGTGGTGCTCACCAAATCCATGCAGTTATGAGGCATTACTTTACAAACGGAAAACCAGTGACCCTGGACACTGCGCTTGGCCTTTTCCTGAGTACTTGACTCTAGGGTGTCACCCCCGTGGAATGGAATAAAACGTTTTACACTTTAAGAAATGGAATGAGGAAGAAGATCATTCACTATGCTTGTTACTTTCTTAAATCTTTTGAAGCCTTAAAAATATATTAAAATTAATCTTGGAGAAGATCCTATCGTACGGACACCTGTATTTGCTTTATTTACCTCTGTGGCACTGGAGACCATCATGCGCTGCAGTTACAAAGCAGGAGCACTAATCCTTCCCAATCCTGTGATTATACACAAGAGAGTCCACAGCAGTTTCCCACTCACGCTCCAGATGCTGGGACGAGACAGTGGATCCCTGTCTCACTGCCGTCCCATTCCTGCCCTGGACTAAGCCTTGCACGGGTAGAGGGTATAATCTTCCATAAACAGCAGGATCACTCATTCTTAAAAATCTAGATTTTCTCAGAGCCAGACTTTGGTTTCAAAACCAATCAATACAGATACAGTATTTTGTTGAAGAGTAAAAAACTTTTTGGTCTGTGTGTATATACATACATAAATGTATGTGTATATGTACTTATTCATTTCTTTCTATCTTTAGTTTTAACTTTATTTTAAGATGAGAGTCACTACCACGCTTCCGTATCACTCCCCTTTTCCTCAGGTACTGTCTGGAGGAGAGGCAGGAGAGCACAGAACCACTGAGGTGGTAACATGCACACTCTAAGTACTTCCCAGAAACCTTCTCAGGTGCTGATTTAGGATAAAGGGCAAAGAGGGAAACAGTGCCCGGGAATTCTTGTGGAAGGACAATAAGAAAGACAAAAAGAAGAGGAAGGTCTGGATAATCTACACACCAAATGATAATTAATTAATTAATTTTTAAAGATTTATTTCAGATAGAACATGAGCGGGAGAGGCTGAATCTCAAGCTGACTGAGCTGAGCACAGAGCCCAACCTGGGGCTCAATCCCATGACCTTGAGATCAAGACCTGAGCTGAAACCAAGAGCTGGCTGCTTAACTGACTGAGCCACTCAGGCGCCCCAATAATTTATTTAATTGAAGTTTTTTTTTTTTTAAAGTTCCAACTATTAGCAAGAATCTGTGCTAGCCACAGCAGGTGACATTTTTCAGTCATTTACTGTGCTGGGACTTGGAGCCAAGCCCTGTACCTGCCACTTAATGGAGAGGAATAAAACCTTCCTTCGCCCATGGGATCCACCATGCAGTGTTTTCTAGGACCACATAACTATTAGGCCAGACTATGACACATGATGTAAGTGAGTACCAACTCTGTTGGAGGTTGAGAAGGGGAACCGAGTGGAAGGATCACGGAAGGCTTCGTGAAGGAGGCAGCACTGAAGCTGGCCTTCGAATGAGCTGAGCTTGAATAACCCATGTAACCAGATCATGAGAACATCAGCTCCCTGAGGGCAGGGGCCTCATCTGCTTTGTTACCTGCGGTACTCCCCAGGCCTGCCACGGTGCCTGCCACACGGTAGGCACCTATTATCTATCAAACGGAAACATTAGAAATCCCCAGCCCCAAGAAGAAGAGCCAGCTCAATCACTGCCCATATCTGTAGGACAATCTTGTCTTCGATGTACGTTCGTCCAGCTGGATAATGGCACCAGACAAAGGACTGTGGAGGTGGTGCACAGCTGGAGGCCGGACACATCCTGGGCTGGCCAACCTCTGATGAGCTGTCACCGACGGAGCCCACTGTGCCTTGTGTGAGCCGAGGGGGGCAGGAAAGAGACTGAGGCCCACTTACTGTAATACAACCCAATCAATGCCAGGTCTTCACATTCCTAAGCAGAATACTCACACATTACGAGTAATGGGGAGTACCACCTGAGCCCACGAACGAACCTCACCTGTGTTCCATGCCCAAAAGTGAGAATTTGAGGGACCGTGGCACAGGAGAGCACATCACGTGAATCCTAAGTGAGATGGGGACGCCCACTGGAATTCTGACAGGCTCTGTCCACCAAAGCCGTAGGGCCACTGGGAAGTGGACAAGAGCATGGTGGGCGGGAACGCAGGGCAGTCCCCCGAAGCATAAGGACATCTCCTCCGGTCAGCAGACCCAGCAGACCCAGCATGCCCTCAGGAGGCATCAATAACATTTTGTGGGAGCCGGCTGGCTTTACAAGGATCACTCCCCCAGGGCATTCTAGCCTTGCCTGGAGAGGAGCTGGTGGTTGTAAAAATGGCTCAAGAAGAACAACGGGAGATGTCATTTTCTCTGTGGGCTCAGCTGCATTGGGTTTGGTTCTTTGCATTTTGGGAAGTAGGTTCAAAAGAGAGTTCCTCCTCACCTGGCAGGTCAGGCATGATAAACACGGCCTGGACGTTCCCTCCCAGACCCAGGAAGGAGGCAGAGCTGCCCAAGGCCAGAGCTCACCTGTGATAAATGCTGTTCTGAAAGGGAGAGCAGTTCTCTTCCTGAGCTGCTGTTTATCAAACCACTTAATGACATTGTTTCACTTTACTGGAATGTTTAGGACTTAGAAAAATCTAGCAGCTATTACAAACTAAGAAGAAAATTTTACTGAATTTTAAGTGCATTGTTTTAGGTGTTGTTTTAAGTAATCTCAACACCCAGTGTGGGGCTTGAACTCATGACCCAGAGATCAAGAGTCGCATGCTCTACTGATTGAGCCAGCCAGGCGCCCCTATACAATGTTGTTGAATTTTAAATTTTACCTGGGAAAACAATGTCATTTCAGAAGTCTGTAAAGGTAGAGGGAAACTTTCTTCATCTGTCTCTAGGATTAGCAGATACTTTATCTAGTGCAGATCTGATACATTATCTTTCCATTTTGTCTTTAATAGTAATGCTCAATTCTTCACCTGTTTGACACTCTCCAAGAAAAACAACAAATTGTTGTGTTTTTTTTTATAATACATAAACGTTTTTACCCAAATCTATGGATTCTAATAGACCATTTTATGCTCTTCACTGGATTGTGACATAATGCATAAATCAGAAATTTAAAAAGTTAAAAATTATTTAAACTTAATATACTTATTAATAGAATGAAATAAAGGGCCTATTTTTTTAGTTAAGTGAAGAAGAGACTTTAACCACTCGACCAACTGCTCTGCTGCAAATTTGAAAGTAAACATGTCCTAATGGTACCTAGTGGAACTAAGGTCTTTAATGCTATTGGGCACGAGGTGAGCATAAGTCACAAAACAAACACAGGGCTTAGAAGGTCTCCTTGGGAAGACCTTAAATTACTGCTCTGCACACAGGTGCCTTTCCCAGAAGAGTTCCTGGTGGCTGGGATGTGCTGAGTCGGCAGTGTCCTGCCCAGGTACAAACACTGCGCAGGCAGGCCCCCTCCTCTCAAACCTCACCTTTGTGCTTGGATTAGACTGCGCATGGCTCAGGCCAGTAACAAGAGTAACCCCCAGACGGAGGGCCCTATGGCCCCAGCTCTGTATAACCATTTCATGCCAGTACTTTCCCAGCTGGGTAACTGTCAAGACAGGAAGCCAACCGTGATCTCAGACTCCAGGCTTCACGTGGGCAGGCACTGGGTCTGGTTTGTTCACAACTACGTGTCCAGCTGCCAACAGGATGTCTGGCACATCCTCGGAGCTTAGTAAGTAAGTATATGCTGAGTAAATGACAAATGCATGCGTGAGCAAGTCGATTACCAATGACGGGCTAGCTCACCGACTAAGCATATTGCCTGGTAACTTAAGTTGACCACAGTGAATGGTCATATCCTGACTTGGTGGTATATACATTAGTTGTAAGGGGAGCTCCAAGTAACATCTAATCTTAGCCAAGTTCACCAGTTTGTAAATCACTTACTTACAAGATGGTAATTCAGAGTGGACTGAGGCTATTCTTGTAATGACCTGCCCTACGTGACGATTTCTTGCAAGGCAGAGGCAGGCCCAGGAGCCACTGGTGAGGGTACTGTGCACGTGAACAGCACCCATCATGCATGGTGGGGGCCAGGGGACAGAAAGAGGGTTCAGGACCGAATCGACCTGAGAAGTATGATGGAAACTCATTTGTCACTCAGAGAAACTGCATCTGTTCCTGTTTCCACCTTCACTTACTGTGTCTTGCCTTCCCCTCAACTCCTAACTTCTTGGAAGACAAAAAGACTCAACGCTCAGGACCACTGCTTTCTCACCCCATCCCCAGCCTTCCCACCCCCAAGAATGGCTGCAGTCACATCATGTCTGGTTTGGGGATGTGTGTTCCTCTTTTCAGCTTGGGGAAACTCCACCGATTCAAGGTCCAGAGGGAGGGTCAATTATGCGTGGCAGAAGGAATTCTGGATTTTTGTCAAAGGGTCTCAGCCTGAGCCTGGTTCTTCCACTCAACATCCATGACCCCAGGCTGACATTCTGGCGCCTGGATTTCCTCATTGTACAGGCCTATCACAGGATCGCATGAAATAATGGGGTTAATGAGCTTTATAAACTGTAAAGTGCTATTTACAAAGGTAGGATGGTTGAGGCAACCTTCTCCAGGACTCCTCCATAGTACAGGACTTCCTGCTATACTGTATTTATGCAACTGCGAGCACCCAGATAACGGGGACTCGGGGTAACCATCTTGGTAATCACAAGCCTCTCCTGATGACCAGGGCATCCTCAAAATCATTTTGAGATGAAGGATGAATGAAGGAACCCAGATGGATTACTTCATTTTCTTCCCATTTGTTTTTAAAAACTTGTCCCATATGAAGAAGAAAAAGCAGCATAAGGAGATGCCATCAGCCCATCACAGTCTTTTAAAAAGGCACTCGCGCGTATACATGAGGAAGCCATCTGTGGCCTGCTGAAGCCTAAGAGAGGGAATCAATTCAGGTTTATCTCTTCTTGTTTGGAGGGGAAAAGCAAGCCTTTGGTTTAGCAACTTCTTTGCTAAAGTCAGAGTTCACACAGAGTCCATGCTAGATTTCTTCTTAAAAAAAGGGAAGCAACTCAAGAAAGGAGGGAAGGCAGGAGTGCTAACCCTCCGCCCCTTGCAGGAAGGAGTCGCACCCGTGAGCACACAGAACACTGAGACTGGGGCGAAGATGAATCGCCTTCTCGTCCCAGTCACTAAATCTGAGACATCTGTGATTAATAAAGCACTTTTTTTTTATTGTAAGAAAAAAAGGAGAAAGGACCATATCCTGCTAGTTGCAGACTAAGAAGGATCACATTTCATTTCAGCCCTCTCCCTGTTCTACGATGGTAGGAAGTCTCGGGATGTTTATAATCCTGCAGTGCTGAGTGAGCCTGTGGACAGAACGAAGAACACCAGCCCCTGGAGTGGGAAACGGTTCCTTGAAACCCTGGCATTCCCTCGAGGCACTCCTACGGCCTTTCTTCCTTTTCTGTCCCCACGGTACAGGGCAGAGAGGTCTGTTGTTTGTTCACACTGTCTCTGCAGAGTTTAAAGCCTGCTTTACCTTCAAGTGAGCCCTTTCCAGATGAATAGTCATTCAAAAGCAATGGGGCCAGGTTCTAGCCCCGTCCCGTCAGGTCCTGGGCTGGGTACCGGACCAGGCCTTCAGTTTTCTGATTGTGGAGTGACAGTGAGTCCTCCCCAGGCTGCTGGGAGGACAGGAACGAACACGGTCTTTGTAAAATCACAGTCTGACACAAACAGGAGGCAATCCTCCTATCTGCGCACAGAAACAATTTGCAGGAGGCACACGGTGGGGAGGGAGGCCCCCCTGGGCCAGGCACAGGAAGAAGGGACGGTTAGGACAGCAAAGGCCTGATCTCTCCTGGGTGGCCGGCGCCGCAGCACCTCACCACACGCTGCCCATCTGCAGAGACAGGCACCCCTCACTCCACATAATGTCACACAGACGCGCACATGGGACCAGCGCTGATAGCCGCGCACGTCTGATGAGGCATGACTGCCACACAGATGCATACACTCAATCCTGGGAGACTTTCCAATAAACTGCTGGCTCACGTTTCAAATCCTCCTGCACAGAGTGTCCCAGAACGACTGTAGATCATTTTGAAGGAAGATATTCCCATCTTTCTGTCCATTGTACATGCTCAAAAATCCCTGTCAAATGAACAATGCAGTGATGTCTTGATACATTCTCTAACCAGGATCAACCTAACTCAGAGCTCAGCACCCTTCCAGGGCAAACCGCTAATTTATAATTCTAGTTATAAGGACGTGAAGCAATGTTTCTTCAGTAGTTATTGCTAGAGAAAGATTACGTGCTAAAGGAAGATAATTTAAGGCCACTTCGGGGCAGCTGCTTCTCATGTCTGAAAATAATTCCATCAGACTATTTCAGAACAGACTGGGCAGGGTTTAATCAGGTCCACCTGGTCTTCGGCAGTTTCTCAAGCCTCTTGTCAAGAATTCAACACAGGAAATCACATTTTAATTTAGGAGATTCTTGTACCATACCAGGAAGGTCTCAATGTACAGAAAATCAGATCTAAAAATTTACTTGATGGAGCAAAGAAGAAGTTGCTTGCTTATGGCTGCTGATTGGGTTGGTTCAAATATGCCAGAGCAAAATTTTCTCAGTAAACTACTATCATCTCTATACTTTTCAAACTGGCTTTTAATTCCCTGCTTTTGGAATCAAGGTAACATCTTTTTGGAATGGGGGGAAAAAAAAGGCCATAATACACTAGAAATCCTCTTGAAGATCACATAAAAAGTGAGCTAATCAGTAAATTATTCTCTCAGATGCGTTTCTAGGGATTGCATCTCTGTATCACACAGCGATTACAATGACCTACACAGGCTAAGCGTGTTAATTTATGACGATGATGAGGGAGACGAAGCTGGGGTGTTACTGGGGGGAACTTCACGTACTGAAGGGGAAACTGACCTGCCCAAGGAGAGTTACACTTTTGGCGGTTCAGAATACTGGAGCAAGTATTTTTATGATATTTTTCCAAACTGAAGTCTATATTCTATTCGTAAGTATCTGCAAACTTCTCTTGATTGCTTTCTTTTTCATTCCAGTTACCTCACTCTTATCTACGTTCCACTCATCTTGTATGTGCATCCGCATTAGTAACGATGCACTGGGGGTTGAGACACACAGTGGACGCGCACCCTCAGGCAGTTATCTGCTGCCCCCCACACACCTATGTTCCGGTGTCCCGCATTTCCAGGGTTTCACTCTGGCCTGAAACTGTCACACAAATTCACGGTAACACAGGAAATAATCTTTTTAAAGTGAGAAGCTGTACGGAGGTAGTGAGTGGCACTACAGTCTGCGGAGTGGTAATGAGTGGAAACTGTGGCGAGAACAACAGAAGCAAATTTGCAAGGGGAGTCCTTAAGGCAAAATGTGAGCTCTGTATTTGCTTTCAAAGATGAAGGAAACACAGAAAACATGAAGAGAAAGATTAAACTCCTGAATTTTTTTTTTTTTTAAATAATCCCTAGATTCACCCGGAGGTCCAGCATAGCACTCTAATGAAGAACACATGGTCTTTGCGGCCTGAGAAAATGCACATAAATGACCAGCACATTCACCCCTCCCTGTGCAGCCCCCTTCCACGAATTCACACTAGTGTTCACTAGCAGCCCACCTCAGGGGACCCCTGAATGGAAGAACACAATGTAATCACTGGCATCAATTAACAGACTCAACTAGAAACAACTGGACTCGAAGAGAAACAATCTCTCCAACCTGTCTCTTGGGAGGTTGAAAGCAAGGCTGTGTGGGGACAGAAAGCACAGTGTCCCTGTCAGGTGCTCAGGGAGCCACGTCATGAACAAAGAATGGCTTCTCACCACCACATAGCACGTGGGGCAACAGAGACACAAGGGTTGTAACCTCTATCTAACCAGACATGCATGCAAACGGAAGTCGCACGTGCAAATTTTGCTCTTTTGACTCTTAGAGAAATCTCTAAATGCTCTTTATTCTTAATGTGGTTTCTGAAAACGCTTAAAACATTACATAATCACTGGAAAACGTGGCTATGTCAACAAATGCAGAACTACAAGCATCATTTTCCCTCTCGAATTCATTCCTGGGAGGGGAATGCTAACCTGTCAGAATTTCTAGTCAAGAAAGCATCTCATCTTAAAGATCTTTCTCAGGCGCCGAGTGGCTCAGTCGTTAACCGTCTGCCTTTGGCTCAGGTCATGATCCCAGGGTCCTGGGATCGAGCCCCACATCAGGCTCCCTGCTCGGCGGGAAGCCTGCTCTCCCTCTCCCACTCCCCCTGCTTGTGATCCTGCTCTCGCTGTGTCTCTGTCAAATAAATAAATAAAATCTTAAAAAAAAAAAAAAAGATCTTTCTCCACGTGAATTTCAACACTTGAATTTCCATAAGGAAACCCTAAGAAACTAAATAAAAATGAAAGCAGATGGCATAATCCTTGGCTTGGCTAATCAGATGAACAGGATATCACATACTGCCAAAGTGGAAATTTGAAAACTCCTCAGAAATGAAATAATAGAGTCATTTTTGATAGTGGAAAACACAAAGGATGGATTAGTCTGGATCAATGTAAGGAATTTAATACAAATCTAGTGAATGGAGTTATCCATGCCCTGAACAAAGAAGGCCCTGGCTCACTGGCTGGATCAGGAATGCTCTAGGGACAAGGAGATCTGTGGCTGGTGACAGTTCATCACCAGGCTGGCTTCTAGGAAGAGGTGAGCTAGGAAGCCGTCGTATGTTGAGACCGGGACACTGGGAGAGGGAAGCATAGTGATGGTCAAGGTTGAATGCTACAGTGTGCCTTGCTGATCTGACACCCCCTTCCAGGGTGGTGGGGGAGAACCGGGCACGCGTGGGTTGACCGCTCGCCTGAGGCAGACATCCACACACGGGAAACCACACTGTTATAAAACCCAACTATGTTGTCAGAGAGTACTTGTCTTCTTTTTAAACCCCGTTTTTATGTTGGGGCTTATTTCTTTATGTGAACCTCCTCTGCCCGGGACAAATGCTGGCTTTGTTGGAGGAGAGCTTCTAGCCCATATTCCTTTTTTCTCCGGAAAACAGGGCCGTTTTCTTTGCCTTTTACATGAGTTAGCTCTTGAAATATATTTTTTGGGAGATGAACAGCAGGCTTTTCTGCAACCAAAAGCCTAAGGTGTCACAAGGGGAAAAGAAATCCCCAAGGAGCTATCTTGCCAGTGATGACAGGGAGGGGATTTCATTCCTGACTTTTACACAAGGACAAAAACAGATGTTTAAAGATATCCTTGCTGGATGGAAGAAAGACAGTTTTTGAAAAAACTGCAAAAAAAAAAAAAAAAAAAGAGAGAGAGACCGGAGAAACACACACAAATCCTGCAAGCTGCAGACATTTATGTCTACCAGAGTTTTCTGACACCTTCCAGCCTGGCCCCCACTCTCCTGATGTACATGGCTCTCTAGCAACACTGGCTGGGAAATCAGAATGAAAGGCCGTGTAGCATCAGCACTCACACGGGAAGTTCTCCAGCCATCGAGTGGCCCCACTGCGCACACAGAGCCCCACCGTGCCGCTCCATGTGAAGTCCTGGGCAGCAGGGGCCAACGGGGCAGAAAGGCCTTTGACACCTCACCTGGTTCTACTCACCTGGTTCTACTGCTCTCTCTACACACGTAAACAGAAGCTGTAAGCCCCAGACCAGGCTGCTTCCGTGGAGGGTCTGCAGGAGAGGGCCCTGCATGTGAGTACACAGCCACGCGGCACCACCATGCAGGCGATTAGTGACATCCCGGGGCATGCTGCTCTCGGCCCTGGTCTGCTGACCGCTCAAAAGCAGGAAAACTTCTGAATGCTCCTCTATTTGTTTGGCTTTTTCAGAAGCTGAGAACCTCCGTGTTCCCCAAAAGTCAAATGGCTGTTCTTTCCACAAGCTTAAGATGACTACCACTTACACAAAGAAAGATTATTATAAAAACAAGTATCATGTGTTTACTAGATTACTTAGTATTTAGTATACCGCTGACTTAGGGATAATGAGGTTTTTCTCTGAGATAAAATAATGGGTTCTTGATTCTTAATTTCTTCATTTGGGAAGCTATTCCCAGGGCAATACAGCATTTATTATTGCCCTGAATAGATCATCATCATTTAAGGGAATAGAAAGCTAATTTTGGGGGAAATAAGCAATCCTGTGATGCTCACATAACATTCCCTTCATCTGATTCTGCCTTTCAGAGGTTCAAAGACTGCTAAGGAACAGGAATGTTTAACCCATGAGTATAACTGTTCCTGATACGAAACACAAAGTGTTAGCAGTGAAGGATCTAATCTTATTTGAAGGAAGCTTACATTTGCACTGTATTCTTTATGATGAACGTTTAAGCTTTTGGTTAATGTCTTATTACTTGTTGGAAAAAAATGAAATAAATCAGCCTACCTTCTTACAGAAGAAACCAAAGAGTTTTTTAGGGGGCAATTTATAGATTTCCCAAAAGCTGAAAATGTCTCTAAATGAAGCAGGAGGTACACGGCACAAACAATGAATCATGGAACACTATATCTAAAACTAATGATGTAATGTATGGGGATTAACATAACAATAAAAAAATTAAAAAATAAATAAATAAATAAATAAATGAAGCAGGAGGTACACAAAGACACTCCCATGCAAAATGGCTTAAAAGAACATTCTGTAGTTAGTGGTTTAAACTGCATGATTGATTTGTTGCAGGTGCTGACAGATTTCTCCTCGTTCATATACAAATTTATTATTTTTAAATAAGACTGGATCCAGAATGCCAACATCCAAAAGCCTTTTTCCTACACTCTAGAAAATGCATGAATTGCCTAAGAACATACCTAACTAAAATATGCTATAAGCCATGCAAACTTATGTTTTCATATAGCCACATAACTCATTTCATATAACCGTATACTAAATTTTACATAGCAGTAGGAAGAAAAAAAAAATGGCCTTGGAATGTTCTGCAGTGAGCTTGCCAAGCAGTATCACTCTTCATGTCCTCTTCAACAGCAGTTAGCTGAAGCTTCAGTCTCAAGGGAGTGGAGTATTAGTTTGGAAAGAGTTACAGCCCTGGAGAATGAGGAAATGGATGGCTCCCCCCCAGAAACCACAAAGCAAATATCTAGTACATTATATTTTAGGGTCCCTGGTCATTTGGTTCAAAAATAAAGAAAACATAAAGCCCTAACCAGTTAGGAATCTCTTTCATAATTGTTTTAGTAATACCTCTACCAAAGGCAAAATGCTGCTCTAACTTAAAGCTAAGCACTTGGAAACTGGGATTAAAATGTTAACCACAGTCGAGGAGGCCAAAAGCCCAAGGTGTGCGTACTTAGCAGTCCCCATTGTTACCACCCACTTCCAAGCATGCAAACGGTTAAGGGGCTGCAATCCCAAACTTTGATGTGATGTTATGACAGCTCCCCCCCCCCACCGCCCTACAAGAACTGAATGGCACTGAATTTTAGTTTTCACATGACCAGTCTGTAATTTCTTGAAAACTGCCCACTCCCGTCCTCGGATATTACATAGCAAAACAATGACAAAAGCCAAAAAACACAAAGAAAAGAGGGTCAGGGCGACTGTATTTGGAGCTGTTCACGTCTCCAACACTGGGGGCGAAACCTCCTCAGCACGGGCCGCTTTCTAAGAATCCGCACGCCTCCTGCCGTGAGTGCCCACGGCCTGTTGTTCAGGCAGCTCGGGCAGCGGAGCATCCACAGGGAGGAGGAGGAAGAAGGAAGGGAGGCCTGGAGTTATTCCAGGGGGGAACAAAAGCCGGCCCGGGGACAAAGGGAATGAAAAGAACGCCTCTGCTATGAACGCCAATTAATGGCACAAAGCCTGTCCTTGGCGTTAATTAGCGCCCCGTGTGACAGAACAGCACAGCCACAGACCGGGAGGGGAGCGGCAGGGGGGTGGGGGGGCGGCGGGGGCGAGCGCCGGGGGCTGGCTTCCTCCTCAGCGGCAGGCAGACAAAGGGAGAACGTTCAGTGTTTAGCTCTCCGTCACAACAGGCACACTGCCTTCCTGTTATCAAAGGCTCCCTCATTCCCGTGTGCTTCCGGGCCACGGGGCCACTCCTGACAAGACCCCCATGGCTTCAAGAGATGGAAGGGGGGGGTGGCCCTCGGGCCTTGGGCCGGTGGCCGTGGCTGCGTCGTGGGACAGAAGAACAACTCTGGTCCCGTCATGCTGCCAGGTGCAGGTCCGTTTTCAGGACGGTGTGGCTTGTTCTTAATTTTAACAAGAGGTGACAAGAGAAACCTTCTTCAGCTATGCGTTTGAGAAAATGGACAATGGATACGACTGAGATGGTTTCTCAGGGTCGAATTTTCAAAGGAGAAGTAAAACGTGCGTCATTTCACAGAGGAAAAGACTAGAAGAAAACGGAAATGTGCCCAAACATTATCTGCCAATGTGATCTTTCCCTCCGCTGCTCCTTCCATAAATTTTTTTTTTTTTTACTATTAGCGTAGAGTTTCAGAGAAACTGTATGTTTTGGGTTCACATTTGTACGGCGGTTTGATGTGAGGCCTGTAAAAACTGACTGGGAGCATCTGCACTGTGGGTCCCCCCACCCCCACCACGCCCCCAGCCAGTCCTCCGAGACCGGAAGAGGAAATGGGGGGAGTCTCCATGGACTAATTCCCAGGCTCATTACCCCCGCACTCCCAGGCAGCCTACCCTGGGTTTATGGACTTGCTTGCTCACCACGAGGCCAACTTTGAGCACCTGGAGGAAATTCTTCAGAATAAAAAGCCATAAATTTGTGTTCATCCTGAAGTCTGGCTAAAGAAACATGCTTAGAAAGAGCACACAGAGAAGAGAGATCACAGCTGAAGAGCGGGGGCCTGCTCCTTGTCTAGAGAGAAGAAAGGATTCCAGAGCCAGGAAAGGTCATTTCGAATGAAGGCTCCTAACCTGGGACTCTGAGGGAATTTTTCAGTCTGTTTTTAATATTAACTTCGAAGTTTTAATACTTCAGAATTTCATGTTCACCCTAAATAAGGCCAAATAATCTTACGTTTCTTCGCATTTTGGCTGGAAATACATATAAATCCAGTGTGTTCACACGGTTTTGATTTTTGTTCCCTGAAACTATCACCAGAAGCTCAGAGTGACAATTAAATACATCTTTGATTAGTGAAAAGTGAGAAAACAAAATTATTTTTAAAATTGCAGGTTTTTAACCTCACAAAGAAAAAACAGCCTTTAATGTAGTTTTTAGAGAACACAGCCACAGCAGCAGCAAGCAGATGTGTGCGTGTGTGTCCGCACGTGCATGCACGCATGCATGTGTGTGTGTGCGTGCAGTTGAGTGTGATTCACAAAGATTTAGCCGACGTCACACCAGCAGGGGTTGGCGAGGACAGAACACTGGTGGCTGGATTTCTACAGTGACACTATTCCCATTGTATTATCATGCATATCCCGTCTTAAACTGACTCAAAAATACTTAAAGAGCAAAAAAGATTTAAGATAGAATTTAGTTTGCACAGTAACTTGTGTGAAAGGGCTTTCATAGCTGAAACAATACAGTGCTGTGCTAAGCATTTTGGTGGTTTTCCTTCACTCACAGGAAACGGAATGTTCTGTGCACGGGCATCCCTGCTGAGCAGTGGGCAGGGCTGGGAGCCCACGTGCATACTTTCAGAACAGGTGCACACTGTATGTTCCCTGCATTAAGTCTTTCAAATGTTTTCCTTTAATTTGTAAAAACAAAAGTTGCATTGGTGAGAATCCACATTCATCAAAAAAGAAACAAGATTTGAAGAGGGTTCAAGGAGAATGATAAGGCACACAGTTCGCTTTGTGTGTCCATCTGTTTAACGTTAAGGGGGATCACTGCACTGTGCTTTTCCTTAGGAGACTATGCACAGGACTGGAATAGATTCCATGTGTCCTATAAAAGGGTATACTTCGTTCAGAATGAGAACAAATTCAACAGTTCCTCTATCTTATCAGTGTAACTGGGCTCTCCCACTGGAACCGTCTTAAAAGATAATTTATAGTTCTTGACCTTACCTAAAACCTGAGTTCTCTTCCTAACAATTGCTTTGCAGTAAAACTCTCCAGGTTTATGGCTGTGTAAGTTATTGGTAATGGCAAGGTCTGCACATAAAACAGGCTTTCATGAAGATTATTCCAAGCAAGAGTAATTCGCATTTGAAGGAGAATGCTTCAGTGACTATGTCAGAAAGCAGAAAAACAGCTTTCCCCCAAGGTACTTCAATAAACGAACCCCCCGATTGCTTGGGGGTCTAAAGAACAGCTTTGCAATCACTCTCTATGATTTGCTGGGTATTTTAAAGTTATTTTGGGATTTATTTCTTGGGTATTACACAAAATCATTTTTCTTTTTCAATCTGATGTACGTCTATTTCCGCATAATCAATTTAATGAGTAGAATCAGAACGTATTAAAATATCACCCTCATATTACATGGTATTCTGGAAATTGTCTTGGAATTGCTGTGAAGGTTTGGGAAGAGATGGACAGTCATATTTCTCCAGAAAAAAAAGAATCAGAATTTTGCTTTCTCTCGTCTATCCTTTACTGTGAATAGATTAGATTTTTTTTTCCCATGAAAATTCCAGTGGACATCAGTTTCTTTCCAAATTTGTGATAGCTTAAAAATTTTGTGGTGACAGCTTGGATAACATCACCTGGACTTTCCATTATCGTCTCAGAACTGCCAGAACAAAACTCTATCTAGGGGAAATGACAGAATAGTGTAACTAACCTCCAGTATCTAAAAAGTTAAGTAATGTCTCTTCAGAAGAATTTCTAAGGAACTAAAATAACACTAGCATTCAAATTCTCTCTATAAAAAGAATGCTATGTCTTCCTGAAATCCATTATCTCTTGGCAAAATTGTTCATTAAAATATTTTGGTCTAAGCTTTGGCGATGCTTACGCTACGTTGGGAGGGGTACTCCACTGTTACTCCCAATATGCAGACAAAGACACGAGGTTCAGAGACATAAGGTAATTTTCTCAAGACCCACAGCTACTGAGCGGCTCAGACTTTAAATCAGACTTTTGATGTTACCAACTTGTTCTTTTTCCTTCACAGACATTATTCTTTTCACTGAAGAGATCTTATGGGTCATCTACTTCCCCCACCCAGTGTGGAACGCATAGTGTGCGGTGTCACTAATGGACGCGCCCAGCCTGGACACCGCCAGAGAGGAAGGCCATTCTCAAACAATTTAACAGAACATAAATATGATAAAAGTTAGGGTCGGTGACTTAGAAATGTCTTGATAGCTTTGTGAACAAAAAATACACAGAATATTTACAAAATTAATGTTTATACCAACAAATTCAATATTCACGCAGTCAACACTTACTCTTCCGGGGCCCATTAACCAGATAATTTTCTTGTCTTCTTCTGGTATTTCATGAACAAACATGTGAACAGTGCCACTTCCCCTCAGATGCTAAAAGCACATTTTTTGCCGTTTTCCTCCGACTTCCCTCCACCTCATCCCTTCTCTCTTGAGCTCACAATAAACTGGAAGTGCCCAGAAGGCCTCACCTGGTCCCCTTGCGGGTCCCCCTGGCTGCCCACTTCAGAAGCACCGATGTGAGTAACGGCTGGTCGACAGTGGGGGCAAACCTCAGAAGTGCACCAGGCCGGGCCCGAAATCCTGGCAGAAGTCAGCCCTGCCTGTGTGCCAGAGACGGCCTAGTGGGAGACTCACTTTAATGGCTGTACACTCTGGACAGATGTCGAAAGTGGCTGCTGGAAAGCCAGCCTCCTCCAGAGTGCTGCAGGGCAGTTCTGTGGAGACCTGTAGACCTTGTTCCTCCCCTCACTTCATTCTTTTGTATCCTATTGCCTTTTCCTCAACATGGAACTTATCGACTTCTCAAATGACCTTTACAGGAATCACGTTTTCTTGCCTTAAGTCTAGCTGTGTGTGTAAAGCCAGAGCCTGGCACACGCACTCCCTTGAATATACGCGGGTGGTTGCGGAAGCATAACCTTACGTTACCTTATTATATGGCCGCAGTTCCTAAGAGAAGGAACCAGAGAATCTAAACATCAATGCTGGACACTACCGTTTTCTGAAATAGTCTGAACTGCCTCCCCCCAGTTAAACCTGAAACAGACATAAGACCAACTAAAATCATAAGAAGGCAATTTGTGGCATAGATTACTTTAGCCTGTTTACATGCCATTTACAAGAAAGAAAGGATAATCAAAAGCAGTCCCCAGATGTTAAGAATGCCTTACAGCCACGCAATCAATCCACATGACTGCTTCTCGTCCCTTTCCGAGAGCCCCCCCACCGAACAGCCCCCCACAGCCCCCTCTCCCAGGCGGGCAGCAGATAACACATTTCAGCATGAAAGCACAAAACGTTTGTTTCAAAGCATGCAGCAACTGCCCCAGCAGTCCCCTGCAAGAGACCGGCCGGAGGGAGCATGTGCAGGAAGCGTGGGTACCTAGGTCGAGGATCCAGTACTTGCAGGTGCCGGGCGGCCCGCCGCTGCGGTAGGCAGAGCTGACGGCGGAGAGCGAGTCCAGCGCCTCGACTGGCTTAATTCCGTTCGGCATGGTGGGCACTGAGCTGACTGGAGGCGACAGGCTCGGAACCCCCACCCTCTCTGTCCCTACAAGCAGCCAAAGTCACCCCGTCTGGCAGAGCCAGGCACTCAGAAGCAGGCGAAGCAGGCTGGGGCGGGCGCGGCGGCAGGCGGGCAGGCGGAGACTCCTCTGCCTTGCTTCTGAGCGCTGCTTTGCAGTTGGGTCTCACATGTGGGAATATCCAGACGCTGTGGATTACATTCTACCACAGTGACTCTAATTGGAGCTCAAGAAAATTCTGAGGGCGCGCTGTGAGCCAGATGTTTCTCCTCTCTTGCACTAGGCAAAGCTGCGATTTCCTGACGCACTGAAATGTCAAGTGACGGACGCCCTCCCCACGCCAGGCTTTCTGACTTGGGCTTTGTGTACGTTTGGATGGAGATCTTCTCTGAGACATACAACAAATCGTGCCTCCTGATGGGACTTGATAACAAAAAGAAACGCAATGCAATTCGGTCTATAGCCAACTGGTTACATCACTGTGCTAAAATGTCACTCCTCGCTTATTAGAAACATATCTCCCACCAGGCAGGCCAGTGAAAATAAAAATCTTTACTTGTGATTTGTAAAGGCGTTTTTAGTAAAGCATCCTAAAAGCTCATTTTTGTCCTTTTCGGAAATTGCACAGTTTCCTTAGCCTACACCAATTTGGACTCTTTCCTTGAAAGTTTCCCTGTGTTCCCTTCCTGTCTCACACAGCACAATGGCTTTGTGGGCAATATTCCACTGTTTAATGATCATGAAGTCTGACTTTCCAACTTCTAGGGAAGTGTATGCGCTCTCCTGTTTCTCATTAATCTGAGAAGCACAGGCAGTGCCCTCCAAACTGTACTGTGATGGCCCATCTCCTGCTTTGAGGCGGGCACCTGGAATAGTCTTCACGCACCTAACACTGTAATGCGGCCCGCAGTTACTGAAACATTTCCTGAAGGGGTGCTGTTTGTTGAAGCCGGTACGTAACAAAATCACGCACTGCCTTCCCGAGTTCTTATTAATAATTCTTCTATCTCTGTTTTATTTAACCTAATAGCATAAATGATGTTGTGTTGTTTTATTGTTTGCTAAGAGAAAATGTTGTCTTTTCAGTTCCTTGCAAGTTAAACTTGTGTTCTCCCTCCCCCACCGCCCACGTTAGTTGTGAAGTAAATTTTTAAAATTCTCAAAGTAAAAAATGTGAAAACAGCATAGACTTCTAATTTCTTTCTCAGTTCAATACAATTCACAACTACAAAAATAATAAATAAATAAATCCAAGGCACCCAAAGAAAGCTGTCTTGAGCACTTGTTAACACCACCCTAAAACAAACTGCTACAAAGTAGGATTTCTCTCATATTCTTCTCAAAAGACCAAAAGCAAAGCCCAAGGTTGTTTTTCCCTGTTATAGATCCAGATGGCGTACTCATGCCAGGACCAAGCAAGAGGCAGAATTCTGCACAGAGCACTTTTTATGCATGAAAACTTTATTACTGAATAAATTACCTTTCTTACTTGCAAAAAAAAAAAAAAAAAAAAGCAGTAAAAATTATGTCCTAAAGGAAATCAAGTTAATTGACATTCTAAGGTTTCATTTACTACAATCTTTATTAAATATTTTACTTTGTCCCCTTCCAAAAATACAGACTGCCAAGCAAGGGCTGTTAAAAAAAGAAAAGAAAAGAAAAGAAAAAGAAAAACAGCTGTCAGGGAAATTAATTACTTTATGGGTAATATATGTTCTCTACTACAGAGGAAGGGAATGATGCTTAAAAACAAATACAACAATTTTGGCTAAGATACAATTTCCCCAGTAACTGCCTTCTTCAAATGTCAAGTTCACATCTGTGAGAGAAATATAACATAGAAGGGGTAAGGGAATAAAGGAAGGAAGCCTTCTCATTCCCTCCTTCCTTCTATTTGTGGAAATGTGAGCTTATAGAGAGTTTAATAGGTAACAAAAATATAATATAAATTATATTCAAGGCACCACATGACTCCTACCTGTAAGGAGTGATAATCTAACTCACTGGACCGACAGGCATGGAACCAACTGAAGAGTCGATATCAGTAAGTGTAAGGTGCTGAGGCAAAGAGGGACAAAACCCAAACCATGGGGGCAAAAGCTTCCCAGAAGTAGGTTCTGAACTCTAAGGCTGACTTCTACCTTGGTGGTATGATGGGAATTTGCTCTCAGAGTCTGCACCAAGTTCAGGCGAGAAACACCCAGTGTGGCCGCAGCAGCCTGCAGACAGAAAAGCTTGGTGGGCACCATGGCCATGAGTGGGGAAGGAGAAGGCGGGAGGGCAGAGGATGGGGACCTCAGTTTCCTGGGAGCAGCTGTGGAAGAGGTAAGGATGTGCCACAACCAGCAAGGAAATCAGAAGCGACTGAGAAGTTTGAGGATGGGTGCAATGGGGTCAAAGCTCTGGGCACAGAATGAGACGACCTGCAGTGTGAGAATCCTGTCAGGTAGGAAAAGAAAGGAATGGTGAGCTCAGTCTAGCACAGACGGAGATGAGCTTTGCAAACAAAGGAGACAGACATGTAACTAACCACACGGGGTGGGTTGAAGACAACCATTTTAGGCATTTGGTATTTTTGATATGTTTTTGATATTTATTTGATGTCTGGACATAAAAGTGTCACAAAGAAAAGAGAAGCTCCAAGGCCCAAGACAGTGCTTTTAAAAATGTTACCCAAGGTTCATCTGTGAGGACCAAAAGCAAGGGGTACTGGGAAGAACAGATGAGAGAGACCCGTGTGTCAGAAGGCTGAATGCTGACTCTGGCGCCATGGTTGTGCTTCACAACCCTCTCCCCCAAATAAATCATCAAGATCAACTAGGACTGGGGTGCGTACAAATACGTGCTCAAAATGTAAGATAAACACAGTAACAAAGTACCTAGCCATATTACAAAGGAAAACATTACAAAGGAAAGACTTTTTCCTAAGTGACTCTGAAAAACAGTATTTTGATTCTATACTATAAAACCAAAGACCAAAGACCTGTAAGTTCGTGTCTCACAGGGGTGTGGGTCAGCAGTAAGAGTAGAGTTGAGTCTTTTAAAGTCAAGTCATTTTAGGTAAAGAAAATATTCACTTTCCAAAGAGGAAAAACACAGGTTTCTAGATGAGGATTGAAAATACATTTTGAATAACGGGATGCAGGTGTCTCGCTGTCAGAGACGGTTACAGGTGAGGAGAGGGGAAGGGCGAGAATGAACCCTGTGTTGTTGACCAGGAGTTGGGAGGTTTCAGTGTGATTTGCAATCCTGTTTCTTTACATATGTGCAAACACTCAGAGACACAGAGAACACGAATGTAGGCGTGTGTGTGCACGTGGGTAGGTACACGTACATGTCTGCTGAGAAGACCTAAAGGTCATGATACCATATGGCCCTGAACATACCTAGCACCCAGATCTGTTTTTAATGTCACTCTCCAATAAGAAGGAACCAGGGCTTCTTGGAGAAATGGCTGATCCAGGACTGCAGCAAAGAGAACACAAGATGAGCTGGGAAAATCCTGTCGTGTCAGAAAGCAAGGAAACACGCACAAAATGGTGGGGTGTGTCCATACTACACAGAAGCCAACCGGAGGGAGCTCCTAATGGCCAAAGCTGGGATAAGCTGAGTAACAAAGTAAGTAACAACAGCCCTGGATGATGGTCCAGAGAACAGACATTCACGACCACACTGAGGTACAGAACTGACTAAGTCAGTGAGGCAGAGGGACAGCTCTTCCTTTCGGAATTCTAAATAATCAATTTAGGAAGAAAGGAGGGAGCTGCAAATCACCAGGAGGCAGACAGCACAGAGCAGGCAAGAACCACGGATGTTAAAATGAGTGGGTAAAGGCAGGATGGGAAACAATATTTGGACAGTTTCAAAATATCTCCCACGAGGTATTTATTAATTACAAAGAGAAAAACAGTAACTTTACAGTGGAGAAAGACAGTAGTCACTGCCCTAACCAGTCGATCAAGGTCACCACCACCAGCAACGGGGCGTGTCAGGATCCTCCCGAGCCTCGGATATGCACAGAGGTGGACACAACGTTATCTTTGTGGTTTTCTTACCAAAAATGCATGAGCTCCATTTAAGTCATGAGAAAACATCAGAGAAGCCCAATGTGAGGGACCACTTACAAAATAAAGGACTGGTAATACCTTAAAAGTGTCAAGGTCATTAAAAAAGGTGTTAAGGTCATGAAAGAAAAAAAAAAGGCAGAGGAACTACCACAGATTGGAAAAGAAGAAATATGACATGGATCCTGGATTGGATCCTGAGCCAGGAAAAAAGACAAAGCAAAACCTGAAAAAGGGCTGTGGTGTAATTAACAGAAGTGCATCAAGGCTCCAAGTTGTGAGCCCTGAACCAGGGTCATGTGACATGGGGGGAGGGTCTAGGTAAAGGGGGTCCAGGGATTCCCTGTACTATTTCTGCAGCTTTTCTGTAAGTCTAAAATTACTTCAAAATAAGAAGTTTTTAAAAATAAATTGAGTGTAATGGGTACATAAATACAAGTAGCTAAAGAACTTGAGAGTGTGAAAAAAGTTACTAGAGAAAAATCGGCAAATTCAGAGAAGAAATTTTGTGAGAAAGACACACATTAGGCGAATTAATGACCTGTGATTAAAGGGATCTATGGTTTATTGAAAAAAATAGACTGAAGGAATATAAAATCATTGTTTGCTTGCATATTTGTGGGACAATATATAACATTCTCATGACAATAAAGGTATTTTATTTAAATTGGTTGAAAAGAGAAATTTTGGTCAAAACACTTCATGTAACCCTCTCCCGTGACAGCCATTCCTGAAATATTTAAAATAAGAACTTCAATGTTCAAGTGCCTATTATTAATCTATCAAAAAAATATGAAGCAAGGTCATTTTTGCCAAAGGCGGTCTTAAAAAACAAAAAACCAGGGAAAAAAAGGTCCATATACAAATGGTGCTTTTAAAAATCAGTACTAAAAATACACGTAACAGAAAGCTATTCGTAAAACTAGGATTCAGATAAGGCAAAGGGCCTAAAGTCTTTCTAATCTAATAGAAGAGGACACCAACATTAATAATTAGGCAGCTAATACAGGATGAAAAGGTCCCCAAAACCTTAAACACAACAGGTGGGATATAATAAAAGGGCATCAGCTACATTTTCATATTGAAACTCTAATGACATAACTCAGGAATATTGCCTGTAATTCCCTCTAACAATTACTAGCGTCTTCCTGAGACTTGAAACATGCTTCATGACCCTGCTGCGGGTTTTCTGTGGCCTATCCTCCAGGGGTCCTGAACCCAGGTGGTCCTGCAGTTGCGGGTGCGGCTCGGGCTGCTCTCCTGCCCGGCCCGCCCCAGCCCTGCGCTCCCTCCTGGCGCGTCCCCCCTGCTCAGCATGGCCGCGGCGCTGGCCCGGGGACCGCTGCACCACCAGGGTCGAGCTGCTCAGGTTCCACGCACAAAGATACTCCTGTTTCGAGGGCATTTTGTCCAGTTTCTTAGCCCACAGATAACACCTCCTGCTCTGGAGGGAGCGGGCGGATGACTAAATCCTGCCTCTTAGGGCTCCATTCAGCACATTATTTCCTGCTGCTTTCGTGCACAGTTGCCAATCCACAAAAGCACCTTTATTGAGGGATTCAAACACTCCGATTGGGTGCCAAAAATTCGATAGGCTCCTTTTCATTGCTTTCCTTACTATCTTTTCACAAACTATGTGAGTTTTTCTCTTAGGTTAACAAAACACACATTCAAGTACTCCTTTTTTACATTTCACTTTAACTCACTGTGTGACATTCTCTGTTTGCACCAGCACCGGGGGTTGTGTGCAGAATGGCAACATGAGACGGGAACCCCACAAATGTGCTCCCTAAAAAATAACAGAAACAGCAGTGTTCAAAAAATTAGAGCGATGTCACCAACCCCTGGTAGCCAATCCATGCTTCGATGTCCCAATTCTGCTAAACTTGAGAGTGGGAGGCAGGCCACAAAATCACTGAGGGAGGGAGGGTGGAAGATCTGGACAGGAAGCTTCCTTCCCCAGATTTTTCAAGAAAAAACAAGCGGCAGATTTTGATTGTTTTGGTGGGGGGGGAGGGAGAAAATTTTTACTTTTGGGAATGGTTTTTCCATTCATTCACTCACAAAAAGCTCATGGACGATAAAGCTCCGTTCTTAACTAGGGGAGGAGGAAGAGGACAGAAGTGGCCCAAAGGAAAGAAAAAAAGACAGATTCCCACGAAGATGACTTCTTTGGGTGACGGAAGGCAACTGGAATTACCATAATTCAAATGAGAAAGTTAAAATGGAGCCTTCCCAGACAAAGGGATGGCTGGAGGGGCCGTGGCCTCTCAGGAATGTACAATATAGCTCCAGGAAGGCAGTCTCGGCTTCTGGAATCAGCTCTTCCACAAATGATGGCTGGTCTTGACAACTGAGTTTGTCTCTAGAGGCTACAGCTTCTCCCCTAGACTAAAGGCTCCTTCCAGCTTGTGCGGAAACAGGATGCACAGTGGTTAAGGACTTGAGCCCCAAAGTCTGACTGCTGTTTTTGAAATCCCATTTTCCAGCACCTACTCAGCTTGGTCAAGTTAATTTCTCGGTGCCTCCATTTTCTCTTCATACCATGGGGACGACAACGGTAATATCCTGCCCTTGGGAGTACCCTGAAGATTAAACGTAGAGACAAGAAGCACAGTGCCTGGCATACTGCAAGCCCTCAACACAGCCCATCTGCTATTACTGTGGGGTTTTTTGGGGGGAAGAGAGAGAGACAGAGAGAGAGAGAGAGAGCAAGCACGTGCTTGGGGGAGGGGCAGAGGGAGAGACAGAATTTCAAGCGATGTGGGGCTCGCTCCCATGACCCTGAGATCAGGACTTGCTGAAATCAAGTCTGAGCCCCCCAGGCGCCCCCACTGTTAGTTTTTAAGGCTCCAACAGCACCCTTCGCTGTGGGCTGACTGTGCCCACCTCCAAATTTGTACGTTGAAGTCCTAAGCCACAGTACCTCAGAATGTAACCACAGCTGGAGATAGGGTCTTTAAAGAGGTCCTTAGGTTAAAACGAAGCTGTTAGAGTGGGTACTAATCTGACCAGTGTCCTTATAAGAACAGAAAATTTAGATGCACACAGAGGCACCAGGGGTGAACACACAGGAGGACCATGTGAGGACATGGCAGTCAGAGGCTGAGAAGAAACCAACCCTGCTGATGCCTTGATCTTGGGACTTGTAGCTTCCAGAACTATGAAAAAATAAACTGCTGTTGTTGAAGCCACGTAGTCTGTGGTATTTTGGTGGCCAGAGCTGACTAATACGCCCCTCCTCCCTTGTCTGGTAACAATCTGCTCTATAACCCAGGACTGAAATGGTCTAATTATTTTTGAGACAGGAGGAAACTAATCTCTAAGAACAGCACTTCAATGTTCTTCCCCTGTAGTAAATTCAAAGCTCTACAGACTCAGGAAAAGGGGTGGGGAAGGGAAAAAATGCAACTGAACACACAGGGCTACATCACAATTAGAAATAATATAGGATTCCAGAGCTGCCTGGCCATGCAGCCAAGACAAATGAGCCTGTTTATGGTCCTCTTAAATGTATGAAAGGGCCCTTCAAAGAATAAACATGTTGGGTCCCCCGTCCCGAGTTTGGCTAGAAAAATTTTGGGAAAATGATGACCCCTTGAATTGTGAGCCTTGTGGAATGACCAAGCTGTCCAAAGCATCCCTGTCACTGCTGGTCAGCCCGCACTAAAACTCCCCTTGACAGCTCAGACACTAAAGTGCTCTGGTCCACACAGAATGCCAGGAAGGGGAGCCAGGATCCTCCTTCTGGACAGAGCTGGCTGTGGGGGTGATAGTTCAAAGGTCAGCTTCCTTAACCCTCTGATTACATACGGCCCTACACACCCCTCTTCCGTCCCCTCCAAAACCCTTCCATAGTGTCAGTAAAGAAGGAAGGAGATTAGACAGGGGAGGTATTTAAAAACAGTATTTTTCAAAATTCATTGTGAAATTTTAGTGATGAACTGAATCCTTCAGAAAGTACAGAGATTATTCGGAGGCTCTGGAGCCCATTAGAAAACCCACGGACAGGGCTACTTCACGAATGTTTCTCGGAGGTGACGGTGTGGTGTGGAGTCACAAGCAGCTCTGCATAAATGGAAGGCAAAACAGTAGCGCTGCAAAAAGCTGTTTATTCTCTGGAAACTACCACCCTTGAGATTTAGCGGCAAACCCCTAATTTGCACCCTTTTGACTGAATCTGGAATAAAAACACAGAAGCTGGTGAGATGTCATCTACATTAATATTCACCGTATGCTCCTCTACAGAGTTCTATGGGAAAACATCCAACACAACCTCACCTCCCTGGAGTCAGAAACTTGTGATTTAGTTTATAGGAATGATTTTAAAGAGTGACCTTATTCAAAGAGCACAGTTTTACGTTTTTTTTTTCCTAAGTGGGTAAAATGATGTTAGAGAACTCAAGGGGTTTGGTACAGATCACATGATCACGACTCCTAACAAAATTTAGAAATATATAAAAGCAAATGTCATTATATAGCATATTTACAACTTTTTCTGTTGTAGTTAATTTATGATTTGGGTGATTCTTCTTCAAAAATTTGCTTTCCATAAATGCATTTACCCTCGCAGCCATCGACAGGCTGCGAGCATTCCATCTCACAGCTGAGCCTGCTCGGCAGGGCCGGCAACGACCGCCAACGCCGCGGCGTGGCTCACGTGCGCACCGCTCGGGGACAAGCTGTGTGCACACGCGACGTCGGCATGCCCGTCAGAGGACGACGCGCATCTCTACACACTGGTCTGGAGCCGATTCTACAAGGCTTGACCGAGGCAAAAAGCCAAAACATGCTACCTTTTATGTAAAAACATGGAGGCAAGAACGTGTGTGTTTGTATTTGCCTAACAAAATACCGGAAGTAGAGCTTAGGAACGTTATAATAAAAACGGTTATCCTTACATGGCTAACAGGATTGTGGGAATAAGACAGCTCAGCTTACACCTTTTCACGATTTAATTTCTGATGCGAAATGTCTAAAAGTGAGTTTTAAAATCTGTTTTTTCTTCTCTTCTTTAGAAAACGTTCTGTATGTGGGGTTGCTGCAATTGTGTGCAAACGTCTTGCAGCCACGTTCATTGTTCTGGGAACCGGTACCGAAGCTTTGGTCATGCACCTGTGCTCCCACTCCAGAATCGGCTGGGACATCACTTTCCCTTCTCCCTGTGGTGGCAGCTCGGCTATCAGGATCTACAGCCCAAGCTAGGAAAACCCTCACCGCTTACGGGAAAGTTAGCACTGGGAACATAATGACAAAATCATCTCAGGCTTCTCTGAACACAGGAAGGAATGCAGGGGCAAAAGCCAAAACATACTTTGGTTTGTGTGGCACCCTTTTCTTAGGTGCTGTTTTATCAGGTGTTCTCAGAGCCATGATCTGCTATGTAAATCATGGTGACAAGTGCAAATGCAGTTCGACGGGGATACACTATTGTCTCCCACCGTGGACAGCACTTATTCATGGTCAAAACACTTAGTGGAAACCAGCACACAATTTTTAAACGGTTTTTCACCAAACACATCATCTCTGTAAATTTTCCCGACTTCTGCAGACCCTAATTAGAATGAAGGCATTTAGAGAGAAACCCCAGTCTGTCTAATGAACGGCAAAGCCTGACATGTACCATGTCGGGGAGCAGGCAGTTGGAAAGCGGGACTGGGGTGCCTGTGTCCTGTACCTGCGGCCACTCCCTGCCCAGCCCCTGAGTCACACTGAGGAGAGCACGTCCTACTCTCCCTGGTGAGCCTTCTCCCCTGATGATATTTCTCTCCCTAAACGCCGTCTCCTGGCCATTTAAAGCAAGTGTGGGAAGACGGTCTTCTCATTCGTTGTTCATGACTTTGCCACCTATATAATTTTGTGATCTAATATGGACAGTGTTAATACCTGCTCATGGTTTTTTCCTGTTTTCATAAACACTTTAATGTAAAGTTGGAACACGAAAATACCTCCAACATGAAGCATTCACAGAGTAATGGCCCACTTGCGCGGCTCCGTAATTACATGCTGCACAGCAAACGATCCTTAATCATAGGTCTTGAATTGATCACCTTGTCTTGGCTACGTGGTGCTCAGGAGAAGGACCACGTCTTTGTTCTTGGTGGGGCTCTGTGTTCCTCAGTTTGTCTTCCCACAGGGATTTACATTAGCAGCTGTTCTCACAGACTAAAAACCGCTCTTTTCCAAGCTAATTTTTTTGAAAAAGTATACATGTCTTCCATTATATGTATTTTTAAAGAGTATGTGGGCAGATATAGGTTTGAAACGCCTATGCCGGGGTGTGTTCTCTGATTAACGGTGGTGATCTGGCATTAAATAAATGTCTAAATACACCAGAATCACAATATAGTCAACTCAATTTTTTCTTATCACTAAATCCTTTTTAATGCCTTAGATTTTTCTGAGAACTTATTAGGTTATTTAAAAGTCATAAGCAGTTACAAGAGGTAGGAGATTTTGATCCACCTTTGGGGAAGAGTGCTTCATGATTTGGGAAAGGGGATATGTGAGTTGAACAAATTTAAACCCAGTCATCCCCAATATACTTGAGGAAATGCAAGAGGCCTCGGACGGCAGAGCTGTGTTTTTGGTTACAGAGATTTCTAGAGAGGCACCTTAGTCTCTGTAGAGCTGCTGTTTTTCTGGGTGGCGGTTGTGGGGGGGATGGAGAGCACAGGACAAGGCCATGACTCCCGTCAGGAGAGGAAAAGACGTCCCTCTGTCGGCTGCACTATGCTAGGCTGATGCTGTCCTGGGAGCCAGGGGAGTGATTTGGATGGGGGTGAGGAATCTTAGTACCTGCTTGTATTCCGAAGAGGGAAACAGCTTTGACCTGCACTCTGAGCTGGGGGGCCAGCTGACAATGGGCACAGGCTGGGACTGAAGGCGGCAGGGCCTCGGGTCCCTGGGAGAGGACACACCTGGTGGCCTGCGGAGTCCTTCCTTTCCATGACCGCAAACCTCTGCGAAGGTCCTGTCACCTGGTCTCACTTCCACAAAACGGGGACCAAGGGACATGGAAGCTGAGACCATGGGAGAGACCTGGCCTCCTCCCAAAGCCGGGGAGTGGGTGGTAGGGGGGCGGCCACCCACAAGCAGGCAGGGCCACCAGCTCACAGGGCCCAGATGCTGAGGCAGGGAGGCTAAAGACAGAGGCTCAGATGCACTGCATTTTGGGCCCTAAGGGAAACATAGCCTGATTTTACACATAGCGGTTGTGGTCAGCGGTTCCCTGAGAATCAGACGTGGAGCTCCGACCTCCAGGCATGGGCTCTAGGCACATTCACTCATTTGTTTTAAGAAATTACAAGTGATTCTGAGGGGCAACCTCTGGTATACAAAGTGCGTCCATTTCTCTGAACTTTGATGAATGGCCCCATGGAACATACCCAGATAAAGAGATGTAAGGCAGACCTCGACAGAGTGGCTCACAATGAACTGTGCTCATCTGCTCATGCAGACCCCTGCTGAGAGCACATTCCCAGGGGAGCCCTCCAGGCAAAGCTCCCCTCTGGGCCCACGACTCCAGGGCCCTTCTCTCTGTTCTCACTGCCTCTCGGTGTGATGAAAGGTTCTCTGCCTCCCTCATCAGTCCTGCTGTTGAGAACCTGGGTTGTCTGCACTTCCTCGATCTCGTTCGTAAGTTTAGCACCATATCTGCACCCACTGCTCGTGCTGAAATCTGTTTTAAAGTACTTGCAGTGAGTTCCCATGGGTTTCCTTGTGGGTCTTTGGCCCCTGAGTACATCTCATCAGGACTGTCTCATACCCTCAGCTTAGCCTTTGTGCTGAAACACTGTTAACTGCACCAAGATTTATTCCGTTCTCCCCTCACCTCCACAGACTCACTGGATACGTTTATTTTCTTCCTTTAGGGTTTTTCATTTACTTGGTAAGAAGGGACAGAGAATGTCAGGGAGGGGCGAGGGAGTAAGACAAGCCCCTCCTGTTACCTGACACAGCACACCAGGGGGAGGGTGTGTGTGCGCACAGGCGTGTGTGGCGCAAGGCCCTGTAGGACGTGTCGGGAGACTGGGCTTCTATCCTCTGAGCGACAGCACTCACTGAAGGAATCTGAGGAGCGCGGCATGATGGGATTTGTGCTTTAGCGGCAGTAAGAGAGGAAGGAGCAGTGGGGCCGGGGGGCGGGGGGGGGGGGTGCTGGCGGGCCAGCAGCGATAGTGGCGCCGGAGAAAAGAGAGTCTGTCTGAAATACATTATTTACAAGGTAACCAAATGTGGTGGGCATGCTCAGAAATTTTCCAAAAAAAAAAAGAATTATCATATGATAATTCCACTTCTGGGTATACTCCCCAAAGCAGTAAAAGCAGGGCCTCGAGACACTGGAACACTCCTGGTCACAGCAGCATTATTCACGAGGACCGAAAGCTGGAAGCAACCCCAGTGTCCATCAGTGGATGAATGGATCAATGAAACGTGGCCTACACATACCGTGGACTATTATTCAGCTTCAGAGGGAAGGGGCATTCGGGCACACATGCCACAACACGGATGAGCTTGAGGACATCATGTTGGGAAATAAGCCAGTCACAGAAGGAGAAATACCATGTGAGGACCCTCGAGGAGTCAAACGCCTAGACACAGAAAGCAGAATTATACTGGGGGAGGGAAACGGGGGTTAGCGTTCCCTGGGGACAGAGCTTTGGTGGATGGACGGTGGTGAAGGGACACCATGTGAAGGAACTTAATGCCCCTGAAGAGAACACTGGCTGAGATGGTTAAGTTTTATGTTATGTGAAAACTTGTGTGGCGTCACCACCAGCCCTGGGTTCTGGCATTGATCACGTGCCCCCCGCGGCAGGTGTACGAGTTGGGCTATCACCAGGACCGCCGGGAGAAACTCTCCAGCGCCATCATGCATGGTCACTTGGGTTGTGAAGAGAGGGAAAAGCTGAATCACTTAGCTAGAGTGGCATAAGACGGGATGTTGTGAATTGGACTCGTCAGAAAAATAAACACTACTGATATTCCTGTTTACTTTCTGTGACCAAGACTAAGTAAACGAATAGAGAAAAGTGACAAGTTTTACAAGTTGAGACAGCAGGAAAGGAAAATCCCGTGGATTTACTAAGAGATTAAAGATAATTACGTGGTGTCGACTTCAGCAGTAAATCCGTACATGATCCCCAGGGGAGCACGGGAGACCCGTGCCTGGCAGTCCCGGCAGCGTGTCAGACTCACCGGGCGCAGACGCAGTCTCCACGTCTAGGCCCCAGCCCCAGAGTCTGATGTAACACAGATGGTATAAACCGCAAACACAGGTGAGAATGGGTGAGCAGGAGGATTTGCTGAATCCTTATTCTACCTTCATGTGCTCGGTGTCCGTGTAACTGTGGCCGGAGATGCCGTGAAGACGGTGGAATGACAGCCAGAGCGAGGCAGGAATGGAACATCAAACACACATGCCGCCGGTCGGCAAAGACTGCTTCCCCAGCAGCCGGCCTCTATGGGCCTTTCCCACAAGACAGAAAGCATCTTCAACAGGATAGTGTTCACACTGGAAACTAGTTTCACACATAAAACGATCTCCTTGGAAAACAAATCGAGCAATTACATGTCTTGTTCATTTTAAGTAAGTTGTATTTTTAACCTCTCCCTACACCACTCAGTTTAACAGAAAATAAGAGAGAGACCTATTTCTTACAAATTCCAAGGACTCTCATTGTCCAACAGATTTCCCATGGTAGCAATGCTGAAAAACCACCACGTGAACCTGGGCAGTGCTCACGGTGAGTATTGGGGCCTTCTCAGATGATGTATTTATTATACTCACAGTCACAGCACAATCTTTAAAATATCATTCACAACCAAACGGACATCTGACCTTAATAGGTATGATTTTTACATTTGAAATTTATGGAAATTTAAGTTTTTTAGACTGGGGAATTACGAAAAAATTACTGAGGCAATAAAGCTGAGAAAATTCTGGAATCAGAAATTAGTATACGTGCCTCCCGCTTGGGAGATCAGAACAGTAAAGATCGAAGAAGGCATTTAAGAAACTATCTAGAGACAGATACATAATGACAACTCCCTAACTTTCACTAGTCTGGAAGTATGTGAAAGGCAAGACAACCTGCTTTCTGGGATGGTCAAGAGGAGATGCACCAGTGATGGGCACCAAGTTCTTGGAGAGAAGGGGCCACACGTAACTCCTCACTGCGTATCCTTCAAGCCCAGCCTGGGGCCCAAAATGAGATGTCTGGTAGCAGACGCACGTGCGTAACAGGTGTCAACAGCCCCGCACGCACCAATATACGAGCAATATAGTGGCATGCACTCTTTTCCAAGTAAGAGCAAGAAGAAGGGTTGTGGGCTGAGCTGAAGCAAATCTAGATCTCCTGCTTCCCAAGGTGGCAGTGGCCTCTTGCTCCCTAAGTCTCTGTGTCTTTTTCTTGGGCTTCATTCCCAGATCCTCATCCTATTTGACGAAGGTCTCTTCTCCTAGGTGGAGACCCTGGTCTGATTTCCTGGACTTGAACATGGACAGGACACTCTGGCAGAGGCCTGTCACAGAGCCCAAAGACTGCCCCTCCTCTAATCTATAGCCCAGGTCCTAACACTGCAAGCAAACAATCTTAAGAGATTCTTTGCATTACAGGAAAAATAAAAATGCAAGAAAAAAGTTAAAAATGGAGAAGGTTTCTGAGCCCCCATCTACAACAGGCTTTACTGAACGAAGATATACCCTCTTATTAAAGAAAGAGCATGATGGGGTTTCTCAGGGGCAAGGAGTAACTTCTCAGGTGCTAGAGTGTCACAGAATAAGAGACAAAAGGCCCAGGCAATAAATTGCTACTTAAACCTAAAACCCAGCAAAAACTCAACCTCCGTAAGAACTATTCAGGACAAAGTCAAGTGGGATAAATACATAGTTCTTTCCTCTTGGCTAGCCTGCAATTGTGAACACCAGGAAGCAAAGAACACACCATGGGGAAGGCACATATAAAAAGAAATCTTTCAGAACAAGTGTTATTTGTAGCATGCTTAAGCTCACCAGGGCTCCTCTGTGTGAGAAACTCGAGGGGAGAAGTTATACTTTATTTTCAACTCCAACTCAAGGACTTAAATATATTATGCAACTTTGGAAGTGCTCTGGCAATGGGCTGGCCCAGTGCAGACCCCTATTGGGGCTGAAGGGCCACAGCGGGGGGGTAGGGGTGGGTGGGTATCCATTGCTGCTCTAAACTCACAGACAGCTTCTCCAGGAATGAAAGCCCACACCTCGGCTTTTGGCCAAAATCGGAAAATTCTCTTTCTGTTTGGATCCCTGGAGAAATGATAGCCTAATTCTTCTAATTTCTTACTGGGGTGACATTCAGGTCACATTTAGGCCCTGAGGGATCTGGACCAGGGTTGTGCCCATAATTAATGAGGTGAGCTAATC
This sequence comes from Phoca vitulina, assembly GCF_004348235.1. NCBI lineage: Eukaryota > Metazoa > Chordata > Mammalia > Carnivora > Phocidae > Phoca > Phoca vitulina. The sequence goes on along the minus strand of NW_022589720.1, from coordinate 11,461,060 downwards.
AGTAACTGTATCCTGTGCAGCCTCATTGAGCTCAATGCAATGAGCTCAATGCACCTCCGTAGCCAGAGGAAGGGCCCCGAGACAGGTCATGAAGAATGCAAAGAGAGCACAGATGACAAATGGAGGGAGTGACCAGAATATTCCAAAATTAATAGAAAAGAACAGGAATATGGCAGAGTAGAGTGATCTTCTCTCAGGAAAACAAATTGCATCTCCCCAGATCTGGAAGAGTGTGCCATCTGCCAGTGTTGCAGAGAAATGAAGACTGTGACATAATATGGTTCAAAGCAGATAAACTCTACACATTCTGCACTTTTCTAGAAGCTATAAATGACCAATGTTTCTCAAAAGGGCTTAAAGTCTCAAATTTGCTTTTCACGGAGATAAAACCAGCACTGTCTAATAGAAATGTCAAGCAAGCTGCATACGCAATTTAAAATTTTCTAAGTAGCCACAGTTTCAAAAAGTAAACAGAAAATTAAAACATTAATTATAACATTTTATTTAACTCTATGAACTCTATTAGCATTTCAACCTATCATGGCTCTAAAACAGTTACACGGGGTTTTTCAGGCAGGTCTTCAAATCTAGCAGTGTCTGACACCCGCAGAGCACCTCAGTTCCAACGGGCCACATCTGAAGTGCCCAGCAGCCACATTTGTCCGGCGGCTGCCACGCTGGACATTGTGGACAAACATGCCCTCGTACTATCGCCAGGAGCCCATTACTGACCCATCTAGACACACACGGAAAAGCAGTCTTGCCACAGTTACCTTTAAATAGAAGAATCACCAAGGAATGCCAAATGCTGTTTGGTTCAAACGGCCTGTCATTTCAGGGGAAAAGTGCTTCTTTCAGAAGCCCCTGCTGTCAGAGTCACGGCACAGCCGTGGCCTTCCCCCCCGAGCCCTGCCCAACCCGCCGCCCTCTCCCTCGGGGCCAGCTCCAATCCGATGCTGCATGGGGAGCCCGGGCACTTTGGCGAGTTCTGAGATACTTTACAGGAGAGAGAGGAGGCATGGCTAAGCTCAGGGCCTGCATGCTTGATTTCCTGGGATTAACACTAACAAAATAAAAAATCCACAATGTGAAAACCTGATGAAGGAGAAGCTGAATACGATCCCACCTCCCCTACCTGCTTTCATCCCCTGGAGGAGAATGGCACCTTCTTCTTTCTTTGTGTTCTCCATTTATGAATGACACTGGGCCAAAAAGAACAGCCCCCTTTTCATTCTCCAAACGGATATGATTTTGGGAAATGAGGCAATCATCATTTCTGAGCAACATGTGAAATCCTTGTTTCCACTCCAGTTCTTGATGGGATTAGAAAGGCCCAGAGCCACGGTGATAACGGCCTGAGGCACACGGGACAAGGCTGCAAAGAAACAGGGCCAGAAGCACCAGGGTCATTCCCAGTGGGCACTAACCAGCCGTGCCTCAGGATTCCTACCTTTGTGGTTGAAGATGCCCTCCATTTCCATGCTACTTCTCGAGTGGGCGATGCACAGAGAGCCGCAGGGAACCAGGCCTTCTGCAGCGGGGGACCGGTCGGTGGTCCGCACCAGACACCAGTCAGGCTTGTCGTGGGGCCGCTCCAAAACCTCCACGGTCTGGCCACGGCGGATGGTCAGCTCTGTGCTGTTGCAGGCGGTGAAGTCGTGGATCACCACTGTCAGCTCGCAGCCACCAGAGAGCTGGGGAGGGAGAGGGACACGTCAGCGAGGCCCAGTCACTGCACCTGCGGCAGGGGAGGCCGACCTGGGCCAGCAATGTCCTGCCACCGCCTGAGTCAGGGCTCTCCGGTTTCACTAGCCCCTCATTTCCCTTCGGAATTATGTGGGCAGTTATGGACCTTTTGGGGTTTTAATATATGGTTATGATTTTTGAGGGTTTCACGGTCAGAATCTGATACAATTTTTCATAGGAGCGTCCATATCATTTTGTGCCTGAGATATTATTGCTCAAAATGTGCTATAATAATCATTTTTAAACACAGGGCAAACTAGTAAAACCTGTTTGTAGGCTACTTGGGGGATCCCTGCACCACAGGGTGATAACATTACAGTTTTATTCAAAATTTCACTTCCGACTTGGCGTTGGAGCATCCTGTGCTATTATTGTGAGGGCTCTCGGGCACCACCTGGGTCCAACACGGAGCAGCCACACAGCAGGGAGACCGAAGAGGCCACGAGATCCCCACATATGGGCAGAGCATGCCTTATTCTCTCTGCAAAACCCTGCAAGAGCACCTCCCCAGGTGTCCCTCCAGGACACCTCTTAGTGGGCGCTCCCCGCCAATCCTCTCCAGGCCCCTGCCCACGCTGTGCTTCAGCATGCCAGCCCATATGCTCTATGGACGCTGGCTTCTTCCTCATACGCTGTGTTTCTGGCCTGAAGCTCCTTTCCCTTCTTCTCTCCTCTCACTAAGCTCACTCCCATTTTCTGTCCATTAAAACTCTACTAATGCTTAGGCCCTTCGAAGCGAATCCACGAACTCCAGAAAGATACATCCACGCCATGATCTCTGCTTATAAAACAGGTGTGTGGCCTTCTCGTGGCCACTTGCTTACTGTGGCCTGTACCCCATATGTCTGCCCCTCAGACTGTTCACACCATGGGGACAGCTCATATACACTCACACTAACATCGGCCCTCCACGAGAATGTTATGAACCAGCTCCCCGTCTTTGGATTGTCCCCTCCGGCTCTTCAATCCAGGTAGCCCCGGTGGCTCCAGCTCTGTGCCCCGATATGGCTCTGTAACCACACATTCTACGCTGAGGACTCCCCAAGCAGACATCCCAGATGACAGCTAGACACTGTTTCCCTCACCATTGTGGACATTTCCCTCCAAAGCACTCAGCCCAGGACATGACTCATTACCCACCTCCCCAATTTGTTTATCTTCCAGTGGTGCCTTTTGGATAATGATATCACAATGAAGTCACCCAAGTTAAAAACTCTTACTCTCCAAATGCCACCAAATAGACCTAAGGCAGGCCCTCGGATTACTTCCTTCCTCTGCCCCACCATGCCACATGTCCTGTGGATCTTACGGTGGCCTCCCGGCGGCCTCCCTACCACACTCCATGGAGGCTCACCTTCCAAGCCAGGGGAGCACTGCTGGCAGTTGCCTTTGTGAAATGTGAAGCCTCCCATTCGAGCACCTCAGGCCTCAACTGCCGAGCATGGGATTCAAAGCTCCCACAGCCAGGTCCCAGCCCGCCCTGCCAGGCATGTTCGCTGGCTTCTCCTCACGTGACCCACAGCCTGGAGTGCATCTTCTCTGAGGTGCATCCTGCCTGCACTGTGTGCATGAGGTCCTGTCTGCTCAGAGCCCCCTCGTCCCTGCTTTGTCTATTTTAAGCTCCGCCCACCCATCAAAGCTCTCTGAGAAGTTGCTCCTGCATCTACCTTAGCACTGAGTGTTTAAATAAATTGTCACAATTCTGAAATGAGCCATGTCTTGGGTTATGTATGTGTGTGCCCTCAGCACCAGCAAACAGGCTTGTTGTTTTTCTGTGAACTTTCCATGCCTGGTCCGTGAGGGGAGAGATGGGGCCCATCCTGGTCACCGCTGAGCCCCAGTGCCCAGAGCGGCAGGTACGGAGTCCGTACGAGGCAGCGTTGATAGGCTGAACGCCCAGCTCGCCCAGTGCTTTGCATCCAGCAGCAGTCCAACATTTGCGGAAGTGAAAAAGGCCAAATAGGCTTGCTCTAAAAATGAAGGCACTGCATTTGAAAAACCGAAATAGAACGTGACTTCAGGAGCTAGCTCTGCCTATGTTCAATATGCCACATGCCCGGGCTTCTGTCCCCCTGCATGGCAGGAGAGCAGGCGGGCTGGGCTGTGGCCCGTGGGTGGAAGGGCCGGCCAGGCCCCATGCTGGGAAGCAGCCTCGTTCCAGAGGCCTCGCAGCTCCCCCGCGCTCGCAGAAACCTGGGAATCCGTGCCTCCCGCACAGGCTCACGGCCCCCTGTCATGCCCCATGCTATTCATTATCCTCCTGTTCTAACAGCCTCTCTTTGGAGAGAAAGTTTAGATATTTACAATAAGAAACACATGTCCAGAAGACAACCACAGAAAGCAAAACACAACAAAACTCTTCCATAATAAAGCACAGATATCAACAAGATGAACTGTCTTTGCTAGGCCACAAAGGAAATTTCTCACAAATGTTTAATCCCCTTCTAAATGGTATAAATTCCTCTGTGGGAAACCCATGCTAAATCTTACACGTGTCTCTGTGAACAATCGAAGATGCTAACGTTAAAAAGCTAAAGGTAGAGGCCCAGGCTGGAGAATTTTCCTTGTGAAACCCCACATTATCGAAGTGGTTAATCCCTGTAACAAAAAGGAGGAATGTTTCCTGTCCCAGGGAAGGTGTGACCAGTGAAGGAGCCGCAGTATGGAGTCCAGCGTGCTGAGGCCCCGCAGGGTCCATACTTCCTACGGCCCCCTTCAGGCCCCCTTCAGCTCTCCCACGGCCACCAGTGACCTGCCTATGCATGTGGGTGCGCAGCGCGTCGCCCCCTTCCCGGAGCCCCAAGCCACCAGCCCCTCACGCCGCCTGGACGTTTCTCCACCCCCCGCCCTGGGAAGCACAACTTCAAGACACATTATCTCATCACCAGCCCTTTGCTGGCTTCATTCTTGAGCGTTTTATTAATTTCTCAGACTGCTCAAAGCCACGTGGTGCATTCTGCGGGTGGGGGAAGGGTGGGAAGGAGAGAAAGGGGCTGCCCAAGAAGAAGCGGAGCGTTAAGCTCGACTTTATTTCTGGCACTGATGCCTTAGCCCCTTACAGAGTAATCAAAAACTATTGGAAACATCTGTGGACTTGACCGAGCATAAGAAATAAAAATCAAGGCTGTTCTGACAAAGAATCTCATACTGAGTTAAAATTCTTTTTCAAAGACTTTAGAGAACTTACTAACAGAATCTAGTACAAGAATCTGTTCTCAAACAGTGCTAAAATTATCGTTACAAAACATCATATCTGTTTGGCTTTACCATGAGAATCTCCTTCACAAATCTAAGGATGTTTTCTAAGGCACAGAAGTCCTGCGGATTTCTGTCTCAATGTTCACATCTGAATATTTTAAACTTACTACAAAACCTGCCTTTAAAACCAGTTTGCTGACTTAAAAAAAAAAAAAAACTTTGAAAAATAAAGGACTTAAAGTAACTATTTTGAGGAAGCAATGCAAATCATTACTGCCTTTTAGGAACTGAATTCCTAAGGAGAAAAAGTTCAGATAACAGATGCCATGAAGTGTGACCGAGATTGTATCTGTTTTCAATGCTACTTCCATCACCAGTGACCCAATTTCATTACTGTGCTGAGTTACCATTCCACTGATCTAGTTTACAACTCACTTCTCCCTTCCAAGCGTACCTTGAGAACGTTTTCACACAGGACCTTGTTCACTTCTGTGGGTTTTATGGACTTCTATCAGGGGCTCCTTACCACATGCACATAGTTTAGGATTGCAATTGATGAAAATCTCAGTTTCCATGACTCACGTTAACTCTTGTGAAATTCACATCAGAAGACAGTCCTCCCCCCACCCCCAATCTTTCTGCTTTTCTCCTTTAAAAAACAACTGTGATGACTAAAAACCATGGCCGTGAACGGGCCTTAGCGCACAGACCATGGAAACCAGCCATGAAATACCTCCTGCAGGACCAGACCACCTTGTGTCCCTCGAAGAGGGCTCCCAGGTCTCTCCAATGATCCAATGACTCAATCAGCGGAATCAAACCAGGGTCCCTCTGCCTGAATTCTCTCCAGAAAGACTGAATGTGAACAAGCTGTGGGCTTTCACCCAAAAGAATGAAATACTCATCTCCCATCATTGGCATGCTGAATCTTCACCACACAGAACAGAATTTTACTTTTTATGTTTTCTGGAGAAACCACATTATATTGTTGCTTTGCCTGAACCCAGTTAATGGCAGTGACTAAACTGTTTTAGTCCCCACGGCTGGGGAATTCTCAGCCCACCGCTTCTCAGAGAATCCCCTCCCTGGTGCATGACAACGAGGCAGTTTGATGTTGCAAGAACACAGTTTGACGGCAAACAGCTGACGGCACTCCCAGGCGAGCTGTGGGGCAGGTTCTGCTGGAAGAAGAGCAGGCTCTTCACAACGGCCATGGTGGACGATGCAGCCCCTGCTGCAAATGATTCTACTTCAAGAACCGAAGATCAACTGCAGGTGGGTGTCTGGCCAATTTTCTGAGAGCAATTCAAAAGGAAAGTGGCATTGTGGTCTAATAAAAGCCATTTTCCCCCAAAGAACAAAGTATATCAACTCTGTGAACAGTCCCATCCTACAGCCCAGTACGGTTCAGTCATTCAGAAACCTCACAAAAGAGTCTTGCGGTTTTGTGGAGGTTTCACACAGAGCGGACCAAAGACTGGTTGCTTGGTTCAGGGGATTAGAGAGTACAGCTCCATTACCGGCAATGCTTCCAAGAGGGAGGCCACCTCTGGCAGCCAGAGAGCTCCCCAAGGAAATGCATCCCACCCCAGGCTCTCACCCACCCAGGCTTCTCACTGCGCAACTTCATGGAGGCTTGGGCCGCAGAGCCCACGCTCACCCCGACCCCGACGCCAAGTCCATGGGAGAAGCCTTCACCAAAATCTGCTGCTGAGTTTCAGGGAGGACCACTGTCATGGGCTCTCACACATCGAGGGTACAGAAAGAAATCTGTGAGAACTGAACAAATGGTTAATAGGGTAAATTTTACACGGTTTTTACTATACACACACGCAAAAGAAATCTTTGAGAGAATTTTTCTTTTTTTCCCAAAAGCAGCAGCTTACCATACCCAACATTTTATCCAGAAAAGAAATACTGAGTGTGGTATTCAGGGACGTTAATTCTTCACTCTTTACTGACGTGATCACGCACTGATATGAAAATAATCACGCACGTTTCCTGATATGAAAATAATTCTTGGAACCAAGGCCTCCTTGACTGTGTGATTGATATACATGAGGTGGAATGGAAAATTAGATGTAAAAAAACCCAATTTAAAAGCCACAACTAAAAAGGCAAATTTAAATGTAAAAAGTCAGGCTAACTGGAGACAGGACAGCGATTATGTATCAGGCTTCAAGGCTTCACAGACACTGACCTGTGCCAACATCTCATTTCCCCTCGCTCACATACTAGAACGAGAAATGCTAGCACCTGCTGAACAGGCATGGGGGCGGGGGGGGGGAATGAACAAGCATAGGGGGTTCATGCCGAAAAAGGCGCAAGAGCTGGAAAGTAGACAGCTGACCACCACCATTACCTTAAGTCATCTGGCCTTGGAAAACAGGAAGCTTTGTAAGACACTTTAACCCACAGAAACCTGTTTGCTGAGTTTTCTGAGTGAGCAAGACCATCCTTCATCCAGAAAAGTTAACGTGAGATGACTCTTTGTCTTTGATGGAGGGACACCAATGCAAAGAGCTAAGGAATGACAGCCAGTTAGCCAGCTGACTGGGCTTCTCGCCAGAAGGAAGAACAACTAGAATAAACCTCCAGCCTCAAGTCCAAATCAAAACTATGTCATGACCTTCAATAGTACTGTACTGATCAGTACTGTAAAATTTACATTAAAAGCACTTTTCAGTGTACCACTATTTTAATAAACACTCTTGTTACATTTCTACCCAAATTTTGTATTTAAAAAAAAAAATCTGTCTTTTCTTAGAACTGAGGCTTTCTGGGGCGCCTGGGTGGGTCAGTCGGTTAAGCATCTGACTCTTGATCTCAGCTCAGGGTCTTGATCTCAGGGTCCTGAGTTCAGGCCCCACACTGGGCTCCATGCCGGGCATGGAGCCTACTGAAAAAAAACGGAAAAGAAAAAGAACTGAGGCTCTCTAGCGTGGGCAATTCTGTTTTTCTGATTAACTAAAATTATCAAAGACTACACTCCACTTTGTGGTTTTATGAAAGCACTTAAAAAACTTGTCAAAAATTACAAAAAACCACAGCCACTAAGGAAAATTAAAAACAAAGATTAGCAAAAGGAAGAAACAAACACCAGGTGTGCTCCATCACCCAGGCTGCTGGTGGGGGCAGGGGCCTTGTCTCCCTGTTCATTCCTGTGCTGAAGCACCTGTCCTGGGCTGGACCACAGTGGGTGATCGACAAAGATGGGTGACATCTGTGAATAGCATGCAGTCCTTTTATATGCCTGTGTCCACAATGCAGCTAATTCTGTAGGGTTAAAGATGAGTGTGTGTTGGGGGGGTGGGAAATGTTTTGAGCAGGAATCCCCCCTCTTCTTCATTGACCCCCCCACTCAGTATGGGGTAGTTTACTGTCGAGCCCCCACAATGCTTACGTCCAGGCACTAACACTGAGCAATTTATTCTTAGGGCAGCTTCTAGCTCCTAACAAACACAGCTCCAAATCCACTGCAGTCAAGAGCGGGCAAATACGAGGACAGAGAGACCGACACAGAGAGTGACTGGCAACAGCTAGCAGTGAATATCAACAGTCCAGGAATGAGGGAGAAGGCAGCACTTCTAATGATGAAGACATAGCAATAGCTAATATTCATTAAGTGCTCAGTACATGCTAGGCACTGTTCTCAGCACATTACACATTTTCAATATTCACAGCCCCATGAGCTGAGTAGTTAAGTATTGTCCCCAGTTACAGATGAAGAGACTGAGGCACAGACAGGTGAGCTAACTGCCCAAGGCTGCTAAGGAGCAGAGCCCAGAGGTCTGGCTGGCGAGCACTTCCTTGTTCCTAAGCATCTGCTATGTGATGCAACCACACTGTCACACTCTGAGCAAGTCTGGGGAGACTAAAACTCTGTCCTGGAGAAAGGCTTCCGAATTAAAGCACTCGCTGTCATGCCCACAGAGGGGCACACCTACATGAGGTCCTAGGAGACTGAAAGCTCTGGCAAGGCCAACAGCTTGAGCTCCTCCTAAGAGCCAAGGCACCCTCTTGCTTCCAGCACTTTTGGCCAGCAGGAGAGCTCGGAAGGCAAGCTGCGGAGCTCAGAACCAGGGTTCACGTGGCTCCTGGCAGGGCTGCTCTGTGCCAGGTGCGCAAGGGGGGCTGGAAGGAAGCAGGTGGTATTTCCTAAGTAGGCTCAACGCAGGTTTCCGCTCTCAAAAACGTGAATTTGGCCCCATTTTAAAATGTGTACACTACAATTTACATAAATCCAAGTTCCTGTCGTTAGAATGTCACTTCATAGAGAAAGTTGGTTGACTTTTTAAACTACATAAAATCTCCTATCCCCAATATAGTGCTATATAGACTTCATTAAGAGTAACTGAAACCACTTCCTCTTTTAAATATGTGGATTCATATATTCACATTTTAAGCTTAGGGCAGTTCATGCCAAGTATCAGTCTCAGTTGAACTTCTCATTCAGTAAAAATAAGAACTGCTTTACCTTCGATGTAAAAGAAAGCTCACACTGGCCCCCGAAGGCTTGGGTCAGCTTGCCCACAGGCCCCCTCATCTTGCTTTGGCGATTCATCTTGACCCCAAGATGCTTTGTTCTAGAGTAGCCTATATTTGATTCCTGTATTTTCTATTTTCTTTATAAGTTTTTGTTATGTAAAATGAACCACAGACTAATAAGGCAAACAGAAGGGAAAAGGTTAAAAATGCTTCTTTAATACACTAAAATATTTAGCTCCATATCCAGCGCTAATGTGAAATAATAAGGTCTAGACTCTAGCAGGTAATTAAATCCACATTTTGTTCCTGGCTTTAGCTTTCCGCTGCTGGGTGGCCCTGCGAGGGTCATCCGACCTCCCTCATCTCCTCGGTGTCCTGAAGGCTGGCTCAGCATTCTCCTCCCTACCTCAGGGAGACAAGCTCAGGACAAATGAGATAAGAATCTGGCAACAATTTGATTTCTTTGGAATCCAAATTATATTTTCATAAGATCATTTTATCAGCGTTAAGTACCATGAATATGGGCAAGAATCACTGCTAAACTTACTTTTGGAACAAGGAGATGGCATATTTTAAACCTGATGTTTTCAAAGAAAGAAATGTGCTCATGAGGCATGTGGTTTGTATCTGTAACATGCCTACTCAGCTCTGCGAACAGTGCTCCCTGGAAAGAGGGCGTCTCCAGGAGCCCCTCCTCAACAGACTCTTCCAGAAACATCCTGTGTGCCTCATCGAGAATTACTACAGCACTGGGCAGATAACTTTTCCTTACGAATTCTCCAAGAGGCCGAGTCAAAAACATCCCCCCACCCAGTTTCTGAAATGAAACCAAAGTCCTTGATAACAACTAACTCATAACCAGGCATCATATATTAAGTCCAACAGGCAGAATATGGTTAAGTAATTTCCCTCGCCAGATCTATCTGCCTGTGTCATCAGAGGCTGCTTAAACCTGAAATAGGCGGGGTGGAAAGAACCCTGAGAGAAGAAAAGTTACTGCCATCAGAGAGAAGGGGGTTTTCTGGCTAAGCCTAGTTCAGTCAAACAGTGCGTTTTACAAGCTGACTTGAAAAAGGATGCAGTTGCCTAATTTTCAAAATGTATTTTCCTGACTCATCTACAACCCTGAAATATCTACTAGAAGTATAAAACGGGGAGAAAGCAACAGGAGAACCCTCCGGAAGCAGAGAACACAGACATACTGGCATTCATGTGGTAGCAAACACATCCTTTCTCTCACATAAGGCCAAATGGGAATGTCCTCTTCAAATCATCATGAAATACCACATGCTATTTATTCTCATCCTAAATACAGACCCCAAGAACTGAAGAAGGTTAACTAGCTGCAGTTCTATGGTCTTAGGAAGACAGTTCATCCCTTTTTGGTACTTTTGAGCTTATCAAGCACCTATGATCTCAGTGAGGGATCTTTAAGGAAATACATGCCAGGTCCACTTAAAAAACGAGTTCTGGAGTGTCATTACTTCCAGATGGCTAGGAATCACGGGAACGTCAGGCTGGGAGCTGCCGGCGAGAGAGCCTCTGTACAGCGCGGGTGGAGGGGCTGTAGCTGCAGAAGTGGTCCTCAGGGAGTTCTGAGCTACACACTGAAGTTTAGAGATCATGCACTAGATGAGGGAAGCAGAAAATGGTGAATTACCTCCACAGGTAGAAGATTCAATAGATAGTTCTTTAAAAAGCCTAACACCCCGGTAGACTCCCAGGGTAAGACGGTTAATTCCTGCAAACCTATACTTTTCTGGTAATGATTCATTCCTCCTCTCTCACTGGGGACAAACAGAATTTGCTATCATACTAGCTTTAGAATAATGCCTCATTTTTCTATAGGACTCGTGCAGGCCTGAGTCCAAGTTCACATAAGCCTATCATATTACAACAGATCCGAAGCACAACTAGTTACACTCTTCCTAACTCCAGGATAGAGCCTTATTTCTGTGAACTGCAGTCAGCCACACCTCAGGGGATGAGGGCTCGGACAGAGTACGAGTGCAGAAATATTCCACAGGCCAGAAAGCACAGCACGCAGCGGACCAACTCCATGTGAGTGGGAACAGGAGTCAGAGCCCCTTACCAGACACAGGGGGCATTTTCAAACCACCACTGACACCCACCCATTTACACAGATACCACCTGAAAAAACAGTCACCCTTTCTTTTTGGACCAACCTCCAGGAAAGTCTTAACATACGTTTCAAAAGGCAAAACATACGTTTCAAAAGGCAAAACCTTTTACATGTATTTATCTGTTTGGCAATTTCATTCGAATACCTTATTTCTAGAAAGTAAACTTTAAAACTCATTTCTAGAGTAAGCCCAGACCAGATCCATGAAGAGTGTATCCGGAAGAACGTGCACTTGTTAGCCTGATGGGCCGATCGATGGTCAGAGTGGGGATGCTCATCGGCGAGTCTGTGAGGGGTGAAGGAAGGTGGCCGCTCCCCTCAACCTGAACTACTGTTATTTCCTTCAGGTGGGAGTCTTGCATAAACGGACTGCTTAGAGAACTCAGGCACCTCGATTTTTTTTAAAGAAAATAATCAGAATTACTCTAATGAAATGTTTCCAAGTTCAAACTTTATTTTCTTAACTAAATGGCTATGGGGCGGGGCTGCAGGGAACACTGCTACTGCACCCCAGCTGCCTGACATCTCATCTCTCTTCCTCCTCATTACTACCACTGGCAAGACATGTTTGCCTCTGGGCTCTGAACAAAATAAAATGAGACACTGTTTTTCTTCTCCATCCTATTACTCTGACCATTCTAAGTTCTAGGACTCACAATTTAGTAAACTCAAAAAAATTGAATAGAAAAAACCAAATGACTCAAACCAGGAGGATTCTGAGAAAGAAATCGTTGTAGGGGAGCAATACTTTTAAACGCACTTACTTCTCTCTTGGAAACTGCATTACACGCCATGAATCCTCTGCAAAATCGAGTGAGAAAAAGCCCCCCATCTGGGCCACTGGGACTTGCCATCGGAAACAGTCCCTGATACTGGACCCTCTCCTAGGTCAGCAGTCGCTTCCAAAGGACGGTGAAGTCAGGACACTTCCTGGCTACAAACGAGGGGCTGTGCAAACACCAGGCAAAGAACAGACTCCCGCGTGCCCCCATCAGGACGAATGTCTCACATAAGAAAGTACAGCTTGCATCACACAGTGGGAAACACAGGAATTCTGAACTGGTGGCACATTAAGTAAAACCCCTATTTACTATCAAATAACCTTTTTGGAGAATTTGGTCTAGCAGTTTAGAAACAGGACACGTGCTCACCTCAGCGGGAACAGAAGACTTACTTAGCTGACGTGAACACCCCCCACTGGCTTTTACAGATGACTCTGGTGGTCTGTGCCTCACCTTAGCCTGGATTCCACATTCTCCCACCGATTTCTTTTGTTGGTTTTGGGATTCCATCAGGACAGATCATGAGATACTCTACCCCTCGGCTGTTTTCTGATAGCGTTTCCTGCGTCCTGCCGCACCTGTGTTCTGAGGCGGAGCCGCAGGGCCCACCTGAGGATGCCGGCGCCCCTACCGAATCACAGCAGCTCCACTTTTCTCATCGGGGCTCCGTGAAGCATTTAACCTAAAATAACTGGTTTTTCTGCTTCATGTAAAATTACAAAGCTTAAACACCTGCCCTAGAACACCCTGATAGAAAACCCTGTAATGACACTGGGAAGGGCAGGCAATTTTTCCTGAATCCTCAAACTTTACCCCCGGCACCCCCAACTTTTTGTCCTTGCTCTGCTTCTGGCACCACTCAGCACGTAGCGACTGTTTGGAAATGTTGGTGACAAACTGTCATTTATAGATAGAAACAGGCTGCTTCTTATCGGATCCAAGACTAGCTATTACCACCCCCCCGCCCCGCCAAAGAAAGTGCTGGTTACAGCTCACCTTATCACTGTCCAGTGTGTTCTGAGACGTCCGTGAGGCGATGGAAATTGTGTCTGGCTGGCTGCTCCCGTCGCCCTGGCTATCCAGGTCCTCTCCATCCCTGAAGAAGCAAACAAACTGTTCATTCCTGACACTGCCGGATTTCTCAAGACGAGTGGAGAGCCCGTCGGCCGCTGGAGGCCGATTTGTTCAAAGAGGCGCAAATCCGTCTGCGTGACGCTGCCACCAGCATGGCGTGAGCGGGGACAGGAGGCCACTCTTGGCTACGCGGTGGCTGCCTGTTGCGTGCCGGGCGGTGTGTCCAATGTGTGTCCTCCGTGTACGCGCACAGTGGGAAGACACAGTTGTGGTAATTTCCAGCTCAGAAATGAGAAACATGAACGTCTAAGATATGATACAGCTTGTCCCGGTCCCACGCACGACCTATATATGCGTCCAGACTCACACTTGCAATGAGAAAGGGCAACAGAAAGGGATGTGCATACTTCATTTACTTAAAGCCGAAGGAGGTTCCCGTCTTGACAAAGCAATTTCACTGCTAAGAATGATGTTATATATAAACTGTATTAAAAAAATAGTCCTCAAAATATTTAAGAAAAATGATCTTTGAAAAACAGTAAGTTAACAGTGCCTTGTTCCCTCCCTACTAAATAAACAAACCTCCTCCCAAATCCCCAGCACTTACCTCCTTCCCTTCTGCCTCGTGGCCGGCGCCGTTTTGGGGATGTGAATGGGCTCCTTCAGGGCTCCCTTCAGGTGAATAGTCCTTTCCTGTATTACTTCACGGATGTGCTTTATCCAGTCCTGCTTGTTTTCTATACTGGAAGCCTTAACGAGGCGTGAGAGTCAGTCAGGATACAGAAGCTGCCCCTTCCAGAACCCGCACTAACCATACTCAGGTCTCCCACATTCCTTGTTTCCCATTTTCAAAATAACTTTACAGCAACCACATCCCATGTTTAATTTGCCATTTTGAATATTTTTCAGTCAAAACCATTTTTATTTTATAGCATATATGTTACTCCAGATCTCTGAATATTTTAATAATCAATCATTCCCCAGCCCCCAAACCTTTTAAGCAGCTCTGAGTAAATATGACAGTGCAGCCAATCCCAAGCCCAAGTGTCTCTGAAGCTATTCCGGCAAAGACTAGTGGTCAGCGGTTCCCAGCCACATGCGCTTGTGCCCACATCTTGCTGCCTCATCCGCTGCACTCTGGAAACTACACATGCGGATGCCACCGTGCCCCCACCTGCCCCTGTGTTCACTCCCACAGCACTCTATGGAGTCAGGGCCCCCTTATCCTTGCGTCAGAAATGTGTCCGAGGTCACCCGGCTGGCACGGGAAGCAGCTGGAATTCTCAGGCTGGCACTGGACGGACACCATCCACGTGGAAGACAGAGCCCATCCTCCCAAGCTCTGCTTTCCCCTACCTCTGGTTATACCAGTAGCATAAACCAGTTAACCTACTGCCAATTACAGACAGTGGGTTTACCTCAACTTCATTACAACTTTCGAGAAATATTTTCTGAAAATGATACATAGTAGATATTTAATAAGCATTTGTTGAATGAACACATAAGGCAGCACTCTTTCCAGATTTTTTCCCTTTCACTTGGCCTCAGAGGAGGTTTCTTTTTTCTTTTTGCATGTTCTAGGCCTTAGTAACAGTTTTTAATTTCCTTGTGGAAAACATCAACCTCCTATGACATAAGCATAATTCCCTGTAAATGACTGAAACAGTCGTCAGAGGGATTATAGCTGAGATCCTGACCGAGAGGGAGCATTTTCTCATGGTGCACCTTGTCTTCCAAAACAGAAAGTCAAGGCCCATGTTGGGAAAGGAAATTAAAATTGAGAATCTTTTTCCTACGTAAAATGTTTTAACTGGAGGATATGTCTTTAAAGTCACTTAGGGCTAGGAACAGGGAACTAAATGAAGGATAAAAGGAGCCTCTTGTCCCCAAACCTGAGACCGGGACAGGAGTAACCCAAGTTCTTCTGGGGCCAGAGGCAGGGATCAGGGACTAGGGGAGTCCGCGCAGGAAACAGAGGTGTCTCACGATGCAAAACTTTGAAAACTGCAGATCTATTGGCATTTAAATGCCTGATACAAACATTCAGGTTAAACCAAGAGAAGCATCTGAGAAAGAACATTTGGCAGAGTTTAGAGACAACTGAGGGAAACTGTTACTATGGTTCAGAATAAATGCAATTCTCATGATTTAATAGAGTGAAGTGATCATTGCATTTATGGAGAGGAATTCTCCTGACCTTAAGGAAATTGAACAAGGAAAACAGGTGCCAATTTTTCAGAAATAGTAAGAGAAACGTAAGCTACCTAAATACTGAATAAAAGGTCCCACTTGTCTAAGAGATGGGAATAGTTTGTTTCGGACTCTTGGTACTCTCCGTCTGTTTAAGGAAGGATTTAGAAATCAGGTTCTCCCTTCCAGAGGACAACATAAAAAAGACCACAGCTTTGTTTTATAACTACCAGGCCATCAGTATCATTGTCATTACCACCAGTACCTCATCCTCTGCCATCATCAGCTCCACCAGCACCGCTTTCTCCCCCACCACCATCATCTCCATCTCAACCACCTCCACCTCCATCTCAGCCACCTCCACCATCACCTCAACCACCTCCA